>NW_024871098.1:4710000-5157872 GCF_019054845.1 Dipodomys spectabilis | reverse complement strand
GGAGGAGGAGATTGCAATTGAAGGAAAACACTGTAATTTGTGATGGCATGGTAGTCTATATAAAAATACAAACATGTTTACAGGCTTACATATTTATATGTTTTCAGTAAGTTAGTTTAACATGAAGTCAACCAATACAGAAATAAAAAATCTTGTACATCTCAAACAAACTTTACAATTTAGGTTGGGGGTGGAGTGGAGTTGTGGAGATGGAATGGAAGGGATGGTAGGGAAAAAACAAAGAAGGGGCAACAATGCTTGATAAGAAATGTACTCATTACCTTTCTCTTGGTGCTGTAACCTGTCTGTACAATATTTTAACAATAAAAAGGTTATTTAAAAATAAAACATAATAATAATACTATGAAAGGAATTTATAACTCAGTGGTAGAGTATTTGCCTACTATCTGTGAAAGATCCTTGTTAAATAAGCTGTAAAATGCATAACAGACCAAAAATTTAAAAAATATATATATACAAGAAGGACAATAAAGCACATGGTTTGGGACAAGTAAGTGGTTTACTTCCAAAAAAGAAGTAGCAACAGATGATTTTGGTGGTATATATATACTTGAAATCCAAACATTCATTCTTCAGTGGTTCAAGTGTTCAAGGCCAGTCAGCTAAAAACAAGAGCAGAAGCAGGGTTAGGGAGGTGGCTCAGTGGTAGAGTGCTTGCCTTGCATGCCTGAGGCCCTGGGTTCTATTCCTCAGCACCACATAAGCAAAAAGAAAAAAGCCGGAAGTGGTGCTGTGGCTCAAGTGGTAGAGTATTAGCCTTGAGCTGAAGTGCTGAGGGGCAGTGCCCAGGCCTGGATTTCAGGCCCCACGACCGGAACCCTTCCCTCCCCCCCAAAAAACCCCAAAAAACAAAAACAAGAGGGACATGACAGAAGAAATAATAGAGATCTGAAACAAAAAAACTTCATCTGAATGGTGAGAAGAAGTATGTCAGGTGTGTTGTTTTCTTTTAAATAAGATTCTAACCTTTCCACCATGTGAGTATGCAGCAACAAGGAACACATTAAAGCCCTGTTGAAGCTGATCTCTCAATACATTGAATTTTCTGGGTCTTAGATCTTGTCTTTCAGAATTTCTGTTCAGTACAAATAGCTTTCTCTAAGCTATTGGGACCTGGTCTTCAGGAATTTTGTTATAGCATCACAATGGAATTGAAATACACAGCTATGCCTCTTTCTCTAAAGGAAGACGGATGGATTTGGTAGTAGGAGAGTTCAAGCTGAGGACCTCCAATTTTCTAGACAGGGGTTCTACCACATGATTCCCTTACTGCAGCCCTTGTTCTTCACTTTGAACATATCAACGCACTGTCTTATGGACTTCAAGGCTTCTGATGTAAACTCTATGATAAAAAACTATCATGGGAATGATGCTCTCTTTTCTCTCACTCCTGTAGTTGCTAATAACTTGCTTCATGGAGATGTATGGAATAGGGCATTTTGCTACAATATCAGATGATTCTGAAGTGATAACACTATTCTTTTGACATCAGTCATTCTAGATTTAAAGAAAAAGACATTGAATATCTTGAGTAAACTGATGAGGTCTTTAAACCCAAAAGTTAGAGCAGCTTTTCAGATTATGGATGCCATGAAGTATCCTAATGGATTTAAATTCTAAGTGAGAAAACAGCCACTTGCATGACTCACCTAAGTATAAAACTTTCTTGGACATAGTTTCTTTGCATTTTAATGTAAATGACAAAAGTGCCAACTTGCTGACTTTATAAGGGGACTCAGCATTACATAATTAAATAGTTGTCAAATTCACTGATTTAAATAGAAAACATGGCTAATTTGTATTAAAGTAGTAATGTATTGCAATTAATACACGGATGTGTTTTATTAGTAAATATTGAAAAGGAAAACAAGTATTTCTACAGGGGATACATCCTGGCAATAGTCACTTTGCAGTAGGGTGTCACTATCTGCCTCCTTTCAACAACATGTTATTGCTGAGTGTGATATTGTTTTAGTTCTACTCAAGAGCTATGGGACTCATCTTGGATTCCATTTAGAAGACACCAAAGTGCATACGGATATTACAACTTTTTAAAGACCAGAAATGATCTATTTTATGGTGCCAACAATAAATAAACTCCATACCAAATAAGGATTTAATCTTATTTTAAGCAGTTGTGCAAGGAATATATTTCAACAAATAAGTACACCTCGTATGCCTTAATTACTTCTGTGAATTTTCTCTTTATTGTCAAGTTAAAAAAATCTGAACCACTTTAGTGAAAGTTTCCAATTGGACTCTTAGTCATGTGCCCCCTACACCTAGAAATACATAGGAATCCACTTTGTTTTTAGATTGTTGGAGCAAGTTCCAAGACCTAAACAAATGGTGAATGGAAGCCTCTTGTTGGTGTATGTTTGTCTCCTGCACATGGCCAGGGGTCTAGCAGGAACAGACATGAGGACATCCATAGTACTCAAAGAAAAAATATTTGGGAGCAAACACTAGGACCAGGAAGACATCAAGAACAGAAGGCACTTTCTGATGCACTTGAAGTTCCTGCAACACTGCCATGGTAGCAGCAGTGGCATCATTCTTTGCACCTCGCATCCCTGTGGAAATTTGGCAAAAGTCCTCCAGGCTCAACACCAAAAGAGCCAGTGGGTTCATGCCAAGCTGTGATTGGTCCACTGCAGCCATTGTGAGTGGTCTCTGCAGTCCATTATAATGCTGGGAATTTCTGGTGACCTGCTGGATTCAGTGCTACATTGACAATTTTGAATGGTTTTTTTTTTTTTGGAAGTTGGCTATGTTTTATGTGGGTTTGAGTATTTCCTTTTGGTTATTGCTCTGGGGTTTTTATTTTCTTAGCCAAGTTTAGGTAGATTTACTCCTTGATATCCTAGCAGAAAGATGGGAGAACACAGTGAATTATCCTCAAGCTCTTCAGAGAAGGAGATTTTCACTGAACAAGACAGTATGAAGGAGATCATTGGCTATGGCAGGAGGAGATTTTCCCTGAACAATACTGTGTGAAGGAGGAGTTAATTGAATATGGTAGCTATGGATATGTAACGTTGGCTTAGCACCACCTCATAGACAATAAGGTGGTAGGGAAAATGATCCTGAATGGAGAGTTAAGCAATTGTCATACCAAAATGAGCTGGACAGGCTGGGAAGGTGGCTCAGTGTTAGTTGTTTCCCTCACATGCATGAGGCCCTGAGTTCAATTCCTCAGTGCCACATAAACAAAAAAAGCCAGAAGTGATGCTGTGGCTCAAGTGATAGAGCACTAGCCTTAAGCTGAATAGCTCAGCAACAGTACCCAGGCCCAGAGTTCAAACCCCAGGACCCACAAAAAAATTTAAATGAGATGGGCATTATTAAGATTTTCCATCAACCACACATGATCAGGTCATTCCAGGTGAGGGAGAAGGATGAGCACCAATGCCTAGCAGTGGAACTGGCCATCCAGAGACCTCCTGAGATAAATGTGAAAATCATGCCACCTATTCAAGAATGAAGTCAGAAGATTGTTCACACATATTGTAAGGACTGTGCATTGCTTTAACGAATATAGAAATGAACACTGAGACATTAAACCTAATAACACCATGTTGGATGACAAAGACAATGTGAAGGTCAACGACTTTGGCATGAGCATAAGGATTTCCCAAGGGTAGTTGCTGAAGGACATATTTGGTACAATAATTTTGTCTGTATAAAATATTCCTGCATGAAAATTACAATGCCTGCAAAGCAGGCTTGGAGTCTCATTTGTATTCTATAGGGATGGCAAATTTTCCATTTGAAGATATCAATTTTAGCCAGATACAAGTAATTGTCTTGGAGGTCACATACATTTCTCCATTCACCTGTATCCAAAAGAACAAAATATCATCTTGAAACTGTAAACTGCAGACCCAAGGCAGAGGCACAATATAGAATAAAAAATGGAGATTGGATCAACTAAGTTGAGGAATATATCCTATGTCCTAATGAGCCATCATGTAATGAGCTAACCCCTATTATTCTTGCATTCATGTGTGACATGAGGTACAGCCTGCCTGATATGAACAAAATGATATTGGACAGGACATTAAATGAAATCATGGTCATCTATTTTTTTTAATAAAAAATGTCAAAGTAGAATGACCGCAGTGAAATTAAATCAGTGCCTGCTATTGTTTCATTGTGCCCATCTCCTGCAGTTATACAGTATGTATATATCTCACAAATATATTACATATTAAATATATTATATATAATTATATGCATAAATATGCATCATTTTGGAGATGAGTTTCATGGAATTCTCTGCTTTTGCTTCAAGCCAACATTCTCCTCATCTGAGCCTCCTTAGTAGTTAGGATTATAGACTGGTACCAGGCAAAAGTTGTCTTAATCAATGCAGCAGAGAGCCTGTCTTTACCTTCCAAGAAATACTAGAAACTTGAAGACAGTAGAATGATGAATGTGACATAATAAGTTTAACTCAGTGTAAAATTTCCAAAATTTATTTTATACAAAAAGTAGGGGACAGTGTTATTGGCTATATCCTTGAAAAAATGATTAATAAAAATTAAAGACATATATAGATCCCAGTTAGAAGTGTGAAAGTAAAGCTCATAAGTTCAAGTCCTAATACCGGCCCATAACCAAACATTAAATTAATTTTTTATGTCTTTTATTGTAAAAATACTGTACAGAGGAGTTACAGTTAAATAAGCAAGGTAAGGAGTGCATTTCCTATCAAGCATTGTTGCTTCCTCCTTTGTTTTTCCCCTACCATCCCTTTCCTCCCAACTCCACAACTACTCCACCCACCCCTGAAGTTGCAAAGTTCGTTTTCAATGTAGTGTGTTGTACATCGCATTTTTACAATGGGCCAACCTGTATGCCTATTTATTTAAGCATTTTCTGTTTTCCCTTACCCTCCCCTAATTAGAGAACTGTATATACAAGATGCAGGGCACCAGAATCAAATACAGTGAAAACAGGGGTTATACCATGGGGGAGGAACATACAAAGCAACCAAAAATCACATGGTACATTATAAATAAGTTAGAAACAACAGCAAGAAAGGAAAAACCACTTGTGTCCCGGTCTTGGGGTTCATTTCACTTAACTTCATCTTATCGGTGCTTGTCCTAGGCATATACTAGTTATTGCAAATAAGGGAAACCATGCGACCTATGTTTCTTTGGGCATGCCTTACTTGACTTAATATAATTTTTATCTAAGTCTTTCCATTTCCTAACAAATTAGGAGATGTCATTCTTTCTGATGGAGACATAGAATTCACATATATACATATGTATATATATATATATATATAAAGCAATAAATTCACATATATACATATGTATATATATATATATAGCAATATATATATATATATATATATATATATATATATATATATATATATATATATATATATATACCCATTTATTTTCTTGATCCATTCATCTACTGAGGGGCATCTGGGTTGGTTTCATATCTTAGCTGTGGTAAATAATGCTGCAATAAACATACTTGTGCTGATAGTTCTAGTATGGCCTTGTTTGTGATCATTTGTGTCAATGTCCGAAAGTGGGATTGCTGGATCATAGGGGAGCTCTATGTGGAATCTTTTGAGGAATCTCCATACTGCTTTTGAAAATGGTTGAACAAGTTTACACTCCCACAAACAATGCAATAGGGTTCCCTTTGGCCACATCCCCTCCAGGATCTGTTGTTATTAGATTTCTTATTGATAGCCATTCTAACAGTGGTAATGTGAATCTCAATGTTGTTTTGATTCGCATTTCATTATTTTTGATAGAGAAGTTGAGCTTTTCTTCATGTGTCTATTGGCCATTGTTATTTCCTCTTCAGAGAAGTGTCTCTTTAAATCTTTAGCCCACTTATTTCATCAGGCAGTTGTTTCTTTGAGGATTTGTTGTTCGGGATTTAATTTTTTGTGATCCAATCATATTTTAGATATGAGGCCGTTGTCTGTTGTATGGCTAGTGAAGATCTTCTCCTAATCGGTGGACTTTCTAATTGATTTTGTTAGCTACGTCCTATGCCATGCAGAAGCTCTGCAGTTTCATGCAATCCTATTTGTGCAACTTTTCTTTGATTTGTTGTGTTTCTGGGTCTCTATTAAGAAAATTTTGGCTTGTGCCAAGGAGACCTAGCATTTCTCCTATTCCTTCCAGTAAAGTTTTTAGGGTGTCTGCTTTGACTCTAAGAATGACAATTAATTTTGTATGTCAGAACTTGTTTTTTTTCCATTCTTTGTGTTCATAGGAATGTGTCTATTTTGTGTAAACCAGCTGCTCAATAAGGTATCATTCCGGGTCATATAGTAGTTATTACATGGATCTATGTAAGTATTGTGTAATGACATAGAGCTTTCTAATGACTTACATACATAAATCTATTAATGTTAATTGTCAAGAAGAATGCCAAACCTCCGTTTTTGTGACCAGGTCCATCCTTGTTCTCCCTATTTTCTAGCAGTTTATATCACAGTCATCTGGCACATGGAATAGACATGGACTCGATGGATCCTGGCTTTGAGATGGCCCCAAATACAGCAAATATCAGAATCAATGAGAACGAAGCAGTTGTCCCAGGTGCCTGATTGTATGAATGTCCTCAGCTTTCAATGGTTTCACCTGCCTCTGTCAGAAGCGTGGTGATGGTCTGTCACCATCAAAGCTCACACTGAAGCTTAACTTCTCAATGTAGCAGTGTCAGAAGATGGAAACTTTAAGAGAGGTTTCAGTCATAAATGGATTAATGCCATCTAATCAACTCTCAAGTGACTAACATTATCACTATTAACAGGCAAATTATGCCCCTTACTCTCTGTCATTCTAGCACATGGCCATGATGCTGATATCCTCTGTGATATGATGCACCTAGGGAGCCTTGTCCCATGTGCTACCATGTTGTTTAGACTTTCCAGCCACTACTATTGTGATTGAAATAGACCTTTTATTCCTTATGAAGTGTACAGCTTCAAGGATTTTGTTAAACCATGACCAAATGGATGAGATGCTATTCTTTTTATCTTTTTCATATTGAGGATTAAACTGAGGGCCTTACAATTACTAGGCAGATATGGTACCAGTTGAGCCTGCATACCCCCAACCCTTTTTTTTCTTTTTCAGTTTACTTTTCATATAGGGTCTTGTGCTAACATCACTCAAGCCACCTTCAGTATCCCATCCTCCTATATCGCAACCTCCCAATATCTGGGATTACAGGCCTGTGACACCACAGTTTGCCAGTTAGAATATGCTGTTCTTTTGGGGAAAGAGATACAGACCCATGAGATGCTTATGTATTTGTGTGTGTGTGTGTGTGTGTGTGTGTGTGTGTGTGTGTGTGTATTCATGAGAACTGTTCTTGGTGATTTACTTAGTACTGAGGGTGAATCTTCATGAAGAATCTGTATTATTAATTCTTTCACTAAAAAAGAAATGCTTCTCTGTGTGCTCGTAGCTCTCAACTGTAAACCTAGCTCTTCA
This sequence comes from Dipodomys spectabilis, assembly GCF_019054845.1. Taxonomy (NCBI): domain Eukaryota; kingdom Metazoa; phylum Chordata; class Mammalia; order Rodentia; family Heteromyidae; genus Dipodomys; species Dipodomys spectabilis. Next base: position 5,150,364 of record NW_024871098.1, on the reverse strand, counting down.
GAATGCTGAGATTTTGGGATAACATTGTTTTTTTTTTTAATTTAATTTTATTTTATTTGAGAACATACTGTACAGAGGGGTTACAATTACATGGGCAGGATAATGCATACATTTCTTACCAAGCATTGCAGCCTCCTCCTTTGTTTACACTTCACCTCTTTTCCCAGCCTCCCCCCTCCCCACACCCAATCATACCTCCCCTCCCCTCCCACACCGACATTGTAAAGCTGGTTTTGACATGACATTTTGTACTTCTCATTGTTGCAACAGGTCCACCTGAATCCTTAAACGACTTGTTTGTCTCCATCTCCTCCACATGTTATACTGACATCAAATATAGTGAAAGCGGGGGTTAAACTGTGGGGGAGGGACATACAAAGCAACAAAGAAATAATCTTATAAATGCGTTAGAAACACATGCATGAAAGAAACGAAAACATTAAAATACATATTTAAGGATTCGTTTACCTAACATCACATTATCTGACCTTTTCCGTTTGACTCATACCCATACTAGATATTGCAAATAAGGGAAACCATGGGACCTATGTTTCTTTGGGCCTGGCTTACTTCACTTAATATAATTTTTTCCAAGCCTTTCCATTTCCTAACAAATGGGGAAATGTCATTCTTTCTGATGGAGGCATAGAATTCCATTGTGTATATATACCACATTTTCTTGATCCATTCATCTACTGAGGGGCATCTGGGATGGTTCCATATCTTAGCTATGGTAAATAATGCTGCAATAAACATAGTTGTGCTGGTAGCTTTAGTGTGGTCTTTTTTGTAAACATTAGGGTAAATGCCCAAAAGTGGGATTGCTGGGTCATAGGGGAGTTCTATGTGAAGTCTTTTGAGGAACCTCCATACTGCTTTCCAAAGTGGTTGAACAAGTTTACATTCCCACCAACAGTGAAGTAAGGTTCCTTTCTGTCCACATCCCCTCCAGCATCTGTTGTTGTTAGAGTTCTTGATTTTTGCTGTTCTAACTGGAGTGAGGTGACATCTCAATGTTGTTTTGATTTGCATTTCTTTTATGGCTAGGGATGTTGAACATTTCTTCATGTGTCTATTGGCCATCCTTCTTTCTTCTTCAGAGAAGCTTCTCTTTAAGTCTTTCGCCCACTTATTTATTGGGCAGTTGTTTCTTTGAGGATTTGTTGTTGGGTGGTTTAATTTTTTGAGTTCCAAGTATATTTTAGATATGAGACCCTTGTCCGTTGTATGGCTAGTAAAGATCTTCTCCCAATCCGTGGGCTTTCTATTGATCTTTCTAGCTATGTCACTTGCCCTGCAGAAGCTCTGCAACCTTATGCAATCCCATTTGTCCAACCTTTCTTCGATTTCTTGTGTTTCCGGGTCTCTATTCAGAAAATTTCGGCCTGAGCCAAGGAGACCTAGGGTTTCTCCTATTCCATCCTGTAATGTTTTCAGAGTGGCTGCTTTGAGTTCAAGTTCTTTGATCCAAAGTTGATTCTGGTGCAGGGTGATATATAAGGATCTAGCTTTAGTTTTCTACATGTAGTTAACCAATTTTGCTAGCACCATTTACTGAAGAGGCTGTCTTTCTTCCATTGTATTGTTTTAGCTCCCTTATCGAAGATTAGATGGCTATAGGTCTGTAGGTTCATTTCTGGGTTTTCAATTCTATTCCATTGGTCCTGAGGTCTGTTCTTATGCCAATACCAAGCTGTTTGGATTACTATGGCTTTATAGTAGAGTTTGAAATTTGGTATTGATATTCCTCCAGCAGAGTTCTTTCTGTTGAGGAGCGTTTTTGCTATTCGGGGTCTTTTATTGTTCCATATGAATTTTTGGATTGCCTCTTCTATTTCCTTGCAGAATGAGGGTGGAATTTTGATAGGTATTGCGTTGAATTTGTAGATAGCCTTGGGAATTATTGCCATTTTCACGATGTTAATCTTTGCAATCCAGGAGCATGGGAGGTTTTGCCATTTTTTAAGTTCTGTGTTGATTTCCTTTTGCAAGATTTCAAATTTTTCATCATAGAAGTCCTTCACTTCTTTGGTTAAGTTAATCCCTAAGTATTTTATTTTTTTGTGGGGCTATTACAAATGGAATTGCTTTCCTAATTTCAGCCACACTTTCTCATTGTTGGCATACAGAAAAGCCATTGATTTTGGGGGGTTAATTATATAACCTGCTACTTTTCCAAAGTTTTGAATCAGCTTGAGTAATTTGGGAGTGGATCTATGGGATTCTTTAAATAGAAGATCGTGTCACCTGCAAAGAGGGATATTTTTATTTCTTCTTTCCCTATTTGGATCCCCTTTATGTCTGCATCTTGTCTTATTGCTGTAGCTAGGCATTCTAATACTAGATTGAAGAGAAGTGGCGAGAGTGGTCATCCTTGTCTTGTTCCTGAGTTAAGAGGAATTGGCTTTAGTTTTTCACCATTAAGTATAATGCTGACAGTAGGTTTGTCATATACAGCCTTTATTGTATTGAGAAATGTTCCATGGATTCCTAATTTTTCCAAAACCTTCAACATAAAGGGATGTTGGATCTTGTGGAATGCTTTTTCTGCGTCTATTGAGATAACCATGTGGTTCTTATTCTTGCTCCTGTTGATGTGATGAATAATATTAATTGATTTGCATATTTTGAACCAGCTTTGCATCCCTGAAATGAATCCTGTTTGATCGTGCTGTACGATTTTTTGGATGAATTTTTGAAGTCGGTTGGCCAAAATTTTGTTGAGAAGTTTTACATCAATTTTCATCAAAGAAATCGGTCTATAGTTCTCTTTCTTTGATGAGTCCCTGCCTGGTATTGGGATGAGGGTTATGATGGCTTCATAGAATGTGTTCGGTAGTGAGCTTTCTCTTTCAATTTCATTGAAGAGTTGGAGGAGAATTGGTGTGAGCTCTGCTTTGAAGGCCTTGTAAAATTCGGCTTTAAAACCATCTGGTCCTGGACTTTTCTTAGCTGGGAGGTCTCTTATTGCTGTTTCTATTTCAATGCTTGATATGGGCCTGTTAAGTTAGTTTAACTCATCTTGGTTTAGTTTTGGCATGTCAATATTTGCTAGGAAGAGGTCCATTTCTGTCCAGTTGTCAAACTTATTAGCATAAATTTTTGAGAAATATTCCCTTATAATGTTCTGAATCTTGGTTGTTTCCGTGGTGATGTTTCCATTCTCATCTCTGAGTTTATTAATTTGGGTGTGTTCTCTTCTTTTTCTGATAAGATTTGCTAAGGGTCTGTCAATTTTGTTAAGTTTTTCGAAGAACCAACTCTTTGTTTTGTTGATTCTTTCTATAGTTTTTTTGGATTCTAGTTCATTTAATTCTGATTTAATTTTGATTATTTCTTTCTGTATACTGGATTGGGGTTTATCTTGCTGCTCTTTTTCAAGGAGGTTTAGATGTGTCATTAAATTGTTAGTTTCAGTTCTCTCCAATTTGTTGATGTAGGAGCTCAGAGCTATAAACTTGCCTCTGAGTACTGCCTTTGCTGTGTCGCAGAGGAGCTGGTAATTTGTGTGTTCATTTTTGTTGAATAGCATGAACATTTGAATTTCCTTTCTAATCTCTTCCATGACCCACTCATGATTCAGCAGTGTGGTGTTCAGCCTCCATGTGATACCGGACTTTCTTTGGGCTTTTGGTGTTGAGTTCTAATTTTATTCCCTTGTGGTCAGAGAGAATGCATAACTTCAATGCTTCTGAATTTAGACAAGTTTGCTTTGTGGCCTAAAATGTGGTCTATTTTAGAATACGTTCCTTGTGCTGCTGAGAAAAACGTTTATTCTGATGTTGCTGGGTGAAATGTTCGGTAGATGTCTGTTAAGTCTAGTTGATCTATGCAGCTGTTTAGATGTGCGGTTTCTCTGTTGAGATTTTGCCGAGTTGATCTATCTAGTGGGGAGAGTGGTGTATTAAAATCCCCAACAATTAATGTCTTTGGATCTATATGGGATTTGAGGGAAAGTAGTGTTTCTTTGATAAATTTGGGTGCTCCATTGTTTGGCGAATAGATATTTAGAATTGTAATATCCTCCTGAAGGAGAAATCCTTTAATTAGTATGTAGCGACCTTCTTTATCTCTTCTCACGAATTTGAATTTGAAGTCTATTTTATCTGATATTAGGATTGCAACTCCCGCCTGTTTATGGGTGCCGTTTGCTTGGTAGATTTTGTTCCAGCCTTTCACATTAAAAATGTGTTTGTTTTTATGCGGAAGATGTGACTCCTGCAGGCAGCAGATAGAAGGGTCTTGTTTTTTAATCCAACTAGACAGTCTATGTCGTTTAATTGGAGAGTTCAGTCCGTTAAAGTTAAGAGATTGGACTGAGAGGTATTTGGGAGTTCCTGCCATGTTATCTACCTTCTTGGGGGCTGTGAAAACTGGGTTCTTCTTATGGTTCTTGGATTCGTAGGACATCTTTAAGAATCTTTTGTAGGGCTGGTTTGGTGGAGATGCATTGTTTCAATTTTTCTTTGCTATGGAAGCTTTTTGTTTGGCCTTCAGTTATGAAGGAGAGTTTAGCTGGGTACAGTATTCTTGGTTGATAGTTGTTTATTTTTAGGGCATGGCATACATCATTCCAGGCTCTTCTTGCTTTGATTGTCTCTGCTGAGAAATCTGAGGTGATTCTAATTGGTTTCCCTTTATAGGTGATTATCCTTTTCTCCTTGACAGCTTTAAGGATCTTTTAATTGTTCTGAGTTGATCCTGTGTGGATTATAATGTGACGGTGGGATGTCCTATCCTGGTCTGGTCTATTTGGGGTTCTAAAGGCTTCTTGTATCTGACAAGGCCTATCTTTTTGTATGTTTGCGAAGTTCTCTGCTAGGATCCTGTTAAACAAATTTCCCAGACCATTAACTTCTGTTTCTAGGTGCTCCTCTACACCCATTATCCTTAGATTAGGCCTTCTGATGGTGTCTTCCAGGTGTTGGATAGATCTATCATATTTCTTGGACTTGTCTTGGATGGTTGTATGTTCTTTCTCTATAATATCTAGGCTGTCTTCAATCCCTGAGATTCGATCTTCTGCATGGTCTAATCTGCTGTCAAGACTCTCTACTTTGTTTTTTATCTCTTTTCCTTCAAATTGGTCAGCTTTGATGGCTTCAAGTTCTTTGTTGAAGCTCTCTTTTAGGTCTTGTATGAATTTCTTTACTTCCTTAATTTGGTGTTCAGTGTTTGTCCTCAAATCACTTAGTTGATTGGTTATGGTTTCTTTGGACTCCCGTTCCTTCTGTTGGGTTCCATTCAGCATTCCCTTTGTGGTCTCCCTGACTTCCTTCAGATCTTTGTTAATGGATTCCATGAATGCCTTTAGTGATCTTTGTGTGTTCTCTACCTGGTCTCTCAATTCCTGTATTGCTCTTTGATTAGCTTCCTCCTGTTCGTGCGATTCCTGCAGATCTCTTTGAGTGTTCTCAGCCTGCTCACGCCATTCCTCCCTTTCTCTTTGAGTATTCTCAAGTTGTTCACGCAAATCCTGTATCAGTTTTTGAGTAGCTTCCTCACGCTTATGATATTCCTGTATAAACTTCTGGGATGCCTCCTCTCTCTCCCTATCACGCTCATACAGAGTCCTTTGTACGTTGTCAAACTTTTCATTTATCATGTTTGCCAGCAGTGTTTGTAGAGCTATTTGGGAACTCTCCTCTGGATTATTCATTATCTGTTCTAACCCCTGATTATCAAGATTGGGAATTGAGGTACCCGAATTTGCCATTTTTCTTGTGTTTTTCCGGCTTACTCTGCACATTTGAGATGAAGATAGCACCAGGTTTGTGCTAGAACACTATCTTAAGGCAACCATCTATTCAACAACTATATGTTAAAGGACTTCGAACCGCAGAGAAAAATTTGGAAAACCAGAAATTATTAGGGTTAGGAAGAGATGTGGGTAAAAAATAGGAATAGATCGTTGTGGGGAGGCACAGGGAGAGTTAACTATGTCCTAATCACAGTGCAGGAAATAGGTTGAATAGGATGCAAGTAGAGAGAGAGAGAAAAAGAAGAAAGGGAAAGGGGAATGAAAAGAGACCAGAAAAAAATAGAAACGGAAAAATTAATGTTATTATAGAGATTAAAAGACCATCTATTTAGAGAGGAATGTGAATATATAGAGAGAAAGGGAGGGACATAGAGAAGATGTGAAAAACTTTAAAAAAATGCTTAAAATATTATATAGGTATAAAGAGGTAGTACTGATATTAATGAATTTAAGTCTCAGAGGTTTTGAATTGAGTAGTAAGTTTGTGGATTAAGTGTGTACACAATGAGGGATAGGGTCTACTAGTTAACTACGGGTTTATCTGAGGATGTGCAGGACAAGAGTTAAGTCACATAAAGAAGAACAAAAGAGAGGAAAAGGTGGAAAGGATAGAAAACGGAGAAGAAAAGATCAGAAGTTCAGTAGAGCTAGACAAAAAACAAAATGATAATTAAGAAAGAAAGAAAAAGAGAAAGAAGACAAGAAAAGAAAGGAAAACGCACATTCACGTATTCCTAAAATATAAATTATAAGAGGAGAAAAAAAAAGTTACTGGAAAACAATTATTTTTTCAGAAGAGGCAAAAATTAAAATTTAATAAAAGGTTTAGAAGAGGAAATAAATTTTTTATATATATATATAAGGTACCAAAAAACAAAAAAAAAAAAGAAAAGAAGAAGAAGAAAAAAAAAGTTCTTTGATTTTTTTTTGGGGGGGGAGGGGTTGGAAGAATCCTGTATCTCCCTTTTGTCTGTAACCAGCCTCTTGTTGAAGTCTCTGGTCAGCTTGAGGTCCTGTGGCTTGATTGGTTTCTTAAGTCAGTTTGTTGGAACAGGCAGAAAAATTCTCTGCTTTACCCAAGATTTTGAGATCCCCCTCCCAGGTTAGTTTACTGGGAGGGTGATCTGCTTTGAGAATCACAAAAGAGGGGGATGCAGTGATGAGGCTAGGTTCTGGGTAGAGTTGAGGCCTTTCAACAAACAGTAGCTTTTCCCTGGGGCTATTTTGTGAAAAAACTCACAGCGCCTAGCCTGGAGTCATTCTCAGGGTTTCTGTTTTTCAATTGATTGTGGTGGCTGCTAGAGGGATGGGCAGCCTCTGGCTCTAGTTACCCAGTGAGGAGAGCCACTCCAATGGCTGGCGCCTGAGCTGGGTGACTTTTCCCTGGATGGAGCTGTGTTTGGCAGGTCACTTCGCCGTTAAGTTCTTGTGACCTGCTAAATGACTCATTTTATTCCAAGGCCTGAGCTGGAGCTAGCAGCTCCTCCGAGCTTTGTTGGTATCCAAGATGGAGATCACTGGTGCTGGGGGGGGAGGAGTGGCCTTCCCTCCTCTGCTCCCTGAGAAGGAGTGAGGACATCGGGCTTCTACTCACGCCAAGTCTTGGATCCTGGGTCGTCTCTGGTCTGCAAACTGCAGGATGAAGATGTCCGCTCCTTGTCAGTTCTTGCTGGTGTTGAGTAGAATCCGCTCGTCCGCTGTGTCTGGCTCCTTCGTCCCGGATGACCCCGCGGTGGTGGTCGCCGCCGCGACCCTGCCGCCGCAGCGGCAGTTGCTGGCAAGCGCTCAGATTTGTCTCCTTGGCTTCCCCTCTCTTGACTAACTCTCTGTCCTGTGATGGCACACTTGGTGTGATTCTCTGGCTTAGGACTGTTCACTGGAACTCTAAAACTGCTTTCTATGCGAGAGCTTGTTCAGATTCTAGCTTCTCCTCCGCCATCTTCCCGGAACTCCTCGGGTAACATTGTTAATCCACGTGAGCCAGGAAAAGTCCATGACACTCTGATCTCCATTTAATCACCAAAAAAGTCAAAAGTCTAGCTGTGGCTTAAGTAATAGAGTAATATTATTGAGGAAAAATATAGAAATAGCACCTAGACTCTTTTTAAGGCTCAGGACCAGCACTCGTACAAAATCTCCAGATAGCACTTGTGATATTACAAGTCACCATTATGTCTAATGGATTATCTCTACAGGACAGTTGCAGTAAAAAAATCTTGTATTTCTTCATAAGATATGTTCATTCTGGACCAGCTTTATGCCCCATTTTTCTCTCTGGAATGATGTCTTGATTTTGAAATAGAGGAAAAATTCAGTGAAGAATATGGTCTCTGTATCCCTCCCTTATCAATTGTTAACATGATCGCTTTTTTTATTTTTTTGGCAGTCTTGGTGAATGAACTCAGGTCCTGGCCACTGTCACTGAACTGCTTCTTTGCACAAGACTAGCACCCTATGCACAGCGTCACTTCTGGCTCTTTCTGTTTATGTGGTACTGAGTAATTGAACCCATGGCTTCATGCATGCTGGGCAAGCACTGTACCACTGAGCCACATTCCCAGCCACATGTTCTCTTTCTAAAATATGTCTTTTTATTTGTGTATTTATTTTTTATTTTGAGAATACCGTACAGAGGAGTTACAATTAAATGGACAAGTTAACGAGTACATTTCTCATCAAGCACTGTTGCCCCCTAGTTGTTTCTAACATGTTCACCTCTGTCCCATCTCTGAAGCCACTGCCACTGCTCTTGAATATATCCTCAGTTTTACTCCTACTTTTCATATCCTATAACTGCCGAATTATTTTCCACTCAACCCACGGAATTAGCTTTCATTTTCTTAAATTTCAGACCTCATTGGCTAAAATCAAACAATAACTCAACATTATCAGTGTCTGAAATTGAAGACACTTAGAATAATAAACAATTTTTTCAATTTTTTTTCAGTTATACGCTTGAATTTTGGACCTTGTGCACTGTCCTTCAGCTCTTCAGCTCAAGGCGAGTCCTCTAACACTTGAGCCACAGTGCCACTTCCAGTTTTCTGAGTTTATTGGGGATAATAGTCTCTCAGCCTTTCCTGCAGGGTTGGCTTTGAACTGACAGCCTCAGATCTCATCCTACTGAGTAGCTAGGATTACAGGAATGAGCCACCAGTTCCCAACTAATAAATAGCTTTTCATGTGTATCAGGTGATACACAACAACTCAGACCCTTGGGAAGTCTTTTATCTTCCAGTCTGGGCAGGATCTAAACCTACAATATACTCTGGTAGATAACAAAATTAAAGAGATTCTACAAATGTAATTAGTTCCCACAAGAGTTGGATATGAGTTATTTCCAAGGTGTGAGTGCAAATTAAGGGTTTTCTAGAGGTCAGAGATGTCAACAGAATGAATCAAGCAGTAAGGAGAATATGTTTGTCAAGAAAGTATAGGGGTGCCTAGGAGCTGACAACAGTGTTTGTATGATAGGTGACCAGAAAGCAGAAACCACAGTCTCACAACCACAGGACCTAAACCCAACCAGGCATCCTTTAATCTTGAAGAGATCCCCACATTCCATGATAGACTATAGCTTTTTGGCCCCCTGCTAGAAACTGAGAAGCTGCTATAGACAAACCACACCCATACTACCAGCCCAAACTGCTAACCTAAAATAGTTGGTATTTGATGGACGCACAAATAAATATGTGGTAATTTGCCACAGAACATGACAAAATAAATGCATCTCTCAGAGTGCTGGTGCCTCATACCTGTAACCCCAGCTACATAGGAGACGGATATCTGAGGATCCAGATTCAAAGGGATCTCAAGCAGCAATATCTGTGACATTCATATTGCCAATAAATAACAAAAACCTGGAAATGGTGGTATGGCTTAAGAAGTAGGGAAACAGCCTTAAGGGAAAAGATAAGTAAAGCACAAGACTCTAAATAGAAACTCCAATACAAGCACTTACACATACACACACAAAAAAAAACAAACACAAAAAAGAATAGAAAAATGAAAACATTTGTTGAAGACCACCTGGTATTTTCTGCGCTCTGTATAAAACTCTAACATCTCTCAACTTTTTTCCTTGTGTGAAGTAATTTATTATATTTTATAACTCCAACATCAAGATATCTAACTACACAACTACACAAATGTGTTGGCCACACATTTTTCTATATATCATATTGTAATTGTTACTGCAAACAAAGTACCTTTTCTACTAATTTAATCTACTTAATTGCAGAAACTGGATTTGTATCTTAGTTGAAATTAAACTTAAACCTTTTAACTCATCAAAAGGGAAAAGTTATGCTGTATCTTCAGGTACATTCGTATATGTCACGTTTCCTACAAATGAAATTAATAGATTGCATCACTTAAAATTCTTATATCCCAAATCAATACAAGACTCTGATTAAAACTAAAAAAATTAAAGTGTTTTCTATTCCTGTTTCATTTGGACAAATTACTTAAAGATATCTTTGGACTTCCATAGAGATATTATATCCAAAATTCATCTATACCATAGGAAAAAGTTCACAAAAGGTTATCTATAACTCACATAGATGTTGCTCAATTCACTAGAGCAAAAGAACTATAAATTCTAACCTACATATATAAACATCCCATAATAATTTCTAGAAAATTCCATTTTTCTTAGAAAAATGCTGGCTGCCAACAAACTCACTAATGGTGAGAAGAGAAAAAGAAGGTGTGCAATGGCTGACATTTTACAAAAACCTTATTTACATGTGGGTACACAGAAAGACATGCAATGTTCAGGTTTACCTGGAAAGAAAAGGAACTCATCATAATAAGAGAGAAAAACCCTTGGCAGGAACTACACATAACTGCACTTTAGCTTCTTTGCTCATGCCTGGTGCTCTACCACTTGAACCACATTCCACTTTGGGCTTTTTAATCATGAATTGAACACAAGAGCGTCATGATCTTTCCTTGCTTTGAACCTTGATCCACAGATCTCAACCTCCTGAATAGCCAAAATTACAGGAATGAGCCTTCAATGCTGGCATTAGTGACAGACCAACACACTGATTTCAAGCTCCAACACCAGCACAAAATCCAAAACCACAATCAAACTTGATAGCCAATAAATATACTAATGTTATATTAAACCAATATAATGAAAGGTGGAGAAATGTGAAGGACATCAGAAAATGATTATCATTATTAGCTTTTCTGATTTTTAAAAACTTAAAATTACTTTCTTAAAATGTAAAATAAGTACAGAAGACCCCTGGTACCAAGGTGTATGTTTCAAATTAGATAGCTGATGAAAACAAACTGAGAATGCTGAGGAAAACAAAGAATTTTAGAATTCAGTGATTACTACACATAAAATATACCTGAGAATCTGTGCTTTGAAAAAGTTTCAATTAGGCTAAGTTAATGACACAAAAACATTGTTCTTCTCATTAATGCTCCTCACAAAACAGGTCTACTTTATTCTCTTTATCTAGGAATGGTCTGAATGTTTGATTCACTTTTCCCAAAATGAGACTAAAGACATTCAGTCTTACAAAACTCCAAATTTTGTATCTTAGTACTGAAATTAAGTATATCAAGTATCTTCTTTGTGTTGGGAGTATCATAATAACTTTTAACTTGTTCTTTTATCTTTGAGGCTGGGGGGGTGTATTTTGACAAAAGAGGACAAGGAAACTCTGGAGGCTGAGATCTGAGGAACATGGTTGAAAACCAGCTCAGACAGGAAAAAGAGAGACTCTTGTCTCCAACTGAAAAACAAAAAGCTGAAAGATGTGGCTCAAGTGGGAAGGTGCTAACCTTGAGCAAGCAAAAACAAAAGGGGGTGGGGAGAGAGGAGAGCACCCAGGGCCAAACTTCAACCTCAAAGACCGTCACACATATACACACATAACTCTGACAACAATTCAAATTAACATCATCTGAACTGCCTAATGGGAAGTGTGCATGAGAATTTAAAAATATTTCCATTTTTAAGAAATACATTTTTAAAAAAGATATACATTAGCATTTTCAATTATGGTTAAAATTTTACATGGTTGCCAAGTTTCGGTGGCTCACACCTGTAATCCTAGCTACTCATGAGGCTGAGATATGAAATTGTGGTGCAAATACAGCCCATGCTGAAAAGTCCTTGAGACTCTTGTCACCTGAAAGTTGGAAATGGAGCTCTGGCTCAAGCGGTAGAGCACCAGCCTTGGGCTGAATCACTGAGAGACAGCGCCTAGGCCCAGAGTTCAATCCTCATGACCAAAATTCAATTTTTTTTTATATGGTCAAAACACAGGTGAAAATTCTGGGAATATATTGGCTGGCATACTTCATTCTGCCTTAAGCAAAAGAACTTTGTCTTTGGATTTATTATAAGATGATTATTGCCATAGCATCACTTTAGCTCAAGTTATAGTGTTTGGCATAAAAGAGGAGGCTTTGTGGTCAACATATGAAAATTTATCTTAAATCATCAATACAACTGAATTGATCTCTTTTGTGGTGAAGTTCTTCACATCATTCAATGTTAAGTTGTGTAGGATGATACATACATTCACTCACAACCTTTCAACAAATCTAAGCAGTCAGACTGAGCATGGTAGATAATGCTAGTATGGAATGTAGTATGCAAGGTGGAAAAGGAGAAAACTGGGGGTAGCTTCAGACCACAGCAACTCACTTGGGTTGAACTTATTTCCCCAATGAGTTGATGTTGAAGGCATCACCACTGAGTTTCCAAGGTTATACTGTAGGGCAAGCCCTTCCCCTCAACAACTATATAGTGAGGGAAAGCCTGTCTTATCAGTTTCTACCAACATATCTGTTTCTAGACTATGACTGTATCTAACTAGATTCCTCAAAACTTAAAAATTTGAAACAGTCCAATACACTGGAATAAACCATTTTTTCTATCCTACACTCAGATGTAGGGAGAATTTAAAAAGATGTTCAGGGGCTGGTTTATAGTTCATTGAGAGTTTTTGACTAGCTAATGAAACATCCTGGGTTCAATACTCATTAATACAAAAGGAGATACAAAATCAGCTTAAAGTCCAGAAAGTGGAAAGTAACTGAAGTAAAACTCCTGAAACACGGACCAACTCTCCTGGTATGTGTTAAGAAAAGAAGAAGAAGAAAAGCCACCCCTGGCACCTGCCATAGCTACCAAGTGTGTTATACCTAGACCCATCAAATCTCAGGTAATCAAAACTGAAGAAACAAAACCATAAAGACTATGGTTTACTGCAGGGTATTGAAGGATGAGGGAGGGAAAATGGGGAGAAGGAACCCTGGTAATGGCAGCAGCCATATAAGTAAAACAGTGAATGACATTATCTTGAGTAGAACTTGGAGAGATGCACATGGGACACAGGAGAAATTACATTGACACCCTACTGCACTACAAGTTAAAATGAACCTTTGCAAGCTAATACCTCAGTTTATGGACATATATATTCAGTCAGAATGTGTATACAGATATATGCACATAGTCCATATGTGCACACAGATCACATCCAAAAATAGGAAGAAAGTAATACCACAGAGGATAAACAGTTCAAACTGAACAGTGTGTTGGTCCCAGCTAATACGTCAGAACGTGGATTCTTTACCTCCCTTCCTTGCATTCTTTGGATATGGTTATGATGTATATGGCTTGGAAGTTAACTAAAGATAACTACTGCTTGGCAGAGGAGCCTTATTTTTTATTATGGCAGCTTGCCATAATTGATCTTCCTTTCCTGGATGAATGATCAAATGATTAAATATTAATGATAGCATCCTTAAACATAAAGCCTGGCTGCTTTGACTGACATCTTCCTCCATGTAGCTCTCACCATTCAAGCATAAGATATTTGGTAATACATTGTTAGGTTGAGTCTTAGTTGCCTTCATTCAGTCATCTTTATATATATCCAATGGTTGTTTGATTTGTCTTTTGTTTTGTTGTTTGAGTTTTTGTTCACCCTTCCTGCTCCATGCCTCCATTATCAAATGATTTATAACTGAAGTTAAGTAAAACATTAAGTCCTTAGAATTGTCCAAAGATGGAAGGAAATATTAATGTGAATGCACATACAAAATAACCTTAATCCTCCTTTTGTTTCCTACAGGGAGAAGGCTGGTGGGGATCTATTTACCTTGCAAGGTGGCATCTGGCCATGGTACCTGCACCTGGACTGACAGGGACCAGGAAAATGGAGAACTAGGAGGTGAAGAATAATAGGCCCTTGGGCAGGGAATTTTTGTAGGCCCTAGAAGCTGTGTTCAAGTCCCAGTTTTGGAACAAAAAAGAGTTAAAGAAAAGAAAGGAAAAAAACAGAAAGGAAAAGGAAAAAGAAGGACCTATTGGTTGAGTGCATTTTATACATTAACTATAACTATGCCTCATGGGTATGGGTGATATGAATCTGTTACCCCAGATGTGTCCCATTCTATCAATTGGTCTTCGCTATAAACCTCTTCCCAGGGCACCAGAGAGTTTTGCCCCTGCCAGGTGAATAGTTAGATGGAGTTTCTTTCCTTTAGTCTAGATTGTGGGGCATGGGGACTCTAACAAGCTGGGCTTACCCGCGACAGAGCACAGATGAGCATAGCACACAGCACATGGAGAGAGCCATACTGGAGAGCACTGTTTCCAGTTAAGTGGACCCAACCCCTCTTCTTGCTCCCCTATCCACTCCTCCACTCTGCTAGGTTCCTTGTCCATTACCTCACTTTCCCATCATACCACCACTGCCCCCATCAACTGGCCCATCGCCACCCCGTGTTTCCCCAGCCTACCACCGTGGTAAGCTGTGCCTACTATAAGCTATGTGCCTTACTACCCCGTTCTGAATCAGTCCCCTTCGTGAGGTCAGACACCCCTCAAGAACCTACTCATTCTCCTGACCCTCCCCTCTCACAGCCACAACGTTTAGCTCCACCCCCACCTTTACGGCCCCACCCCTTCTAGCCCTAACCCTTATGGCCCCAGTGCTGTCCCGGTATTGCCTGCCCAAACCTCCGGTGGGAACACAGGAGTGGGAAGGGGAATGTGCATATGCCCATCACTTACTACATAATGCCTAGTGCCAGAATGTTCCAAACATGAGCTATGGCTGCTGCAGAGAAGGAAAGCTCAGGTCAGAGTCTTCCTCTCCTCCCTGCGTGGCTAAGCCTGGACAGCCACAGGGCTCTCTGGTTTCCCTGAGTTCACTGGTGGTTGTGGGGCTGGAGATGCAGTCCTCGCCTCCATCTCCTCAACCAGTGCTGTGCCTTCCTGAGGGATCATTGGCTTCACTGTGTGGACCTCCAACTTTCCACACTGTGTGGGCCCAGCTGCCAGCACTATACCATGATGAAACCGATTTTAAGAGGCCCCCTCCCTAAACCCCTCTATTTTCCATTTTCTTCTCTGTTCTCCTATGGGAGCCTCCCATCTCAGCGCGGTTTCAACTGAAATGTGCCATCCCCTCTTCCTGGGGCCCAAAATCCCTTCCCAGGCTCCTCCTTCCACCACCACCCGGCTCCCCCACCCCCTGCCCCTCAACACATGGGCCAACCCTGTCCTGTTCCCTGATCCTCCAGTGCCCCACAAACCTTTGTTGGGTTAGGGATGTTGGGACTCAGCTGCCAAAGACAATCCTAGAAGACCCAGTTTCAAGGATACGGGGCCCCACTCACCCCAATATCCTCCTCTCCACCCCTGATTGTCTGAACCTAACTCTCAACTCGGCCCCTCCTCTCTCAGTGTAGGAAGATTCATTGGTGAGGGGAAGAACCTCCTCTATAGAAGGAAGATAGGGGCTTAGAGTTCACCCCCATCCCCTCTTGGTCATGCCTTCAGTAGTCACCGATTGGTATGAAGCAACTTCCAGAGGCATTGCAGCTGTATGACATAAGTGGGTGCCCTTCCACTCTACCATTGAGGGAACAAATTGCTGGTGAGGGATTGAGTGCATGTATACATATGTTTACTGGAATGCATGCAGGTTGTGCCAGAGTGGCCAGACAGGTGCTACATTGGACCCAGGAGAAGGAAGGCCAGGTCTTGCAGACTGTCCCAAGGTGGAGCCAAGTTACCTGTTCTCCACTTTGTGGCCTGCCATCTTGTTGGTTCCTCCCAGTAGTCCCATGTACTCTTATCCCAATTACCCCAATTTTGCGGCAAGTGCGCCTTCTTCCTCATTTCTGAGAAACAATTCCCAGGTGAGGTTTTGTGGGTATGTGATTGTAACTGTGCATCCCCAAGTTTGAGGTACACACATTTGCCTCTTCCTGTTAAATTGTGGTTCCAAGGGAAGGAAGACCATACACAGAGTATTTCAGGAGTCCCTTCCAGGCTATAGACTTCATTGCCCTGGGTTATGTGCTTAAAGCCTGCAATGATTCTGTCCTTCCAAACCAGTGCTTAACCTGCTACAGAGCATGATGAACAGCTTTTCCTTACTTTTTTAAATACTGTATAGAGGGGTTACAATTACATGAGAAAGGTAATGAATACATTTCTTAAAAAGCATTGTTGCCCCCTCCTTTTTTCCCCCTACCATCCCTTTCCTCTCATTTCCACAACTACAAATCCCCAGCCCCTGCCTAAATTGTAAAGATTATTTTTCAACATAGTGTTTTGTACAACTCATTGTTACAATGGGTCAACCTGTATCCCTATTTAAACACTGTGTTTTTACCCTTCCCCTCTCCAAATTATACCCACATCAAATAGAGTGAAAGGGGATATACCATGGAGGAGGGACATACAAAGCAACCAAAAAATCACATGGTACCTTACAGATACATTAGAAACAATAGCATTAAGAGAAGAAAAACAACTTGTCTCCCTATCTTGGGGTTCATTTCACTTAACTTCTTATCAGGTCATATGAACATAGCTTTTGATGTTTTCTACTTGTCCTACACATATACTAGTTATTGTAAATAAGGGAAACCATGTAAGCTATGTTTCTTTGGGCCTGGCTTACTTCACTTAATATAATTTTTTTCCCAAATGATTCCCTTTCCTAACAAATTGGGCTATGAGGGGCTGGGAAGGTGGCTCAGTGGTAGAGTGCTTGCCTTGCATTCATGAGGCCCTGGGTTCGATTCCTCAGCAACACATAAGCAGAAAAAAAGCAGGAAGTGGCATTATGGTCAAGTGGGAGAGCGCTAGCCTTGAGCTAAAAAGCTGAGGTACAGCCCCCAGGCCCAGAGTTCAGGCCCATGACTGGACCCAAAAACAAAAACAAAAGCAACAACAACAACAACAACAACAACAACAAACAATTTGGGCTATGTCATTCTTCCTGATGGAGGCATAGGATTCCATTGTATACATATACCTCATTTTCTTGATCCATTCTTCTACTGAAGGGCACCTGGGCTGCTTCCATATCTTACCTATGGTAAAAAATGCTGTGATAGGGCTGGGAAGGGGCTCTGTGGTAGAGCACTTGCCTTACATGCATGAGGCCCTGGGTTTGATTCCTCAGTACCACATAAGCAAAAAGAAAAAAGCCGGAAGTGGCGCTGTGGCTCAAGTGGTAGAGTGCTAGCCTTGAGTTGAATAGCCGAGGGGCAGTGCTCAGGCCCAGAGTTCAGGCCCCACGACTGGCAATCCCCCAAAAAATGTTCTGATAAATATCGTTGTGCTGCTAACCTTAGTATGGCCTTATATGTGATCATTTGGGTAAATGCCCAAAAGTGGGATTGCTGGGTCTTAGGGGAGCACTATGTGGAGTCTTTTAAGGAGCCTCCGTGTTACTTTCTAAAGTGGTTGAACAAGTTTACAATCCCACCAACAATGCAGTAGGGTTCCCACCTGGGAACATCCACTCCAGAATCTGTTATTAGTGTTCTTTTTTATATTAATAAGTTTCTTAGATTGTGAAAATACAGTACAGAGGGGTAACAATGACATGAACAAGGTAATGAGTACATTTCTTATCAAGCATTGTTGTCTCCTCCTTTATTTCCCCTTACCATTCCTTTCCTACCATCTCTCCTCCGGGTCCTCCAAAGTTGTAAAGTTCGTTTTTAGAGATACCATCTTGTATACCACATTGTAGGAATGGATCCACCTATATCCCTATTTAAACAGTTTTTTTAACCTTCCCATCCACAAATTTTACCAACATCAACTACAGGGAAAACAGGGTTTATACCATGGGGGAGAGAAATACAAAAAAAAAGAAATGATTTTATAAATATGTTAGAAACAATAGCAAGAAAAACCATTTGAGTCCTTATCTTGGGGTTCATTTAGCCTAACGTCAACTTGTCAGACGGCTTCTGCTTGTCTCAGACATATATTACTTGTTGCAAATAAGGGAAATCATGGGACCTATGTTTCTTTGGACCTGGCTTCCTTCACTTAATATAATTTTTTCCAAGTCTTTCAATTTCCTAAAAAATGAGGCAATTGTTGGAGGGAGTGTAAACTTGTTCAACCAGTTTGGAAAGTAGTATTGAGGTTCCTCAGAAGACTCCACATAGAGCTTCCCTATGACCCAGCAATCCCACATTGGGCATTTACCTGAATGATCACAAACAAGACCATACTAAAGCTACCAGACCAAGTATGTTTATTGCAACATTATTTACCATAGCTAAGATATGGAACCAGCCAAGATGCCCCTCAGTAGATGAATGGATCAAGAAAATGTGAATGGAATTCTATGCCTCCATCAGAGATCTTCATTATAGCAATTCTAACTGGGGTGAGGTGGAATCTCAATGTTGTTCTCATTTGCATTTTTTTTATGTCTAGAGAGGTTGAGTATTTCTTCCTGTGTCAATTGGGCATTGTTATTTCCTCTTTAGAGAAGCTTCTCTTTAAGTCTTTAAGCCACTTATTTATCGGGCAATTGTTTCTTTTAGTATTTGTTGTTGGGCTATTTAATTATTTGAGCGCCAAGTATATTTTAGATATGAGATCCTTATCAGTTGTGTGGATAGTTAAGATCTTTTCCCAGTACATGGGCTTCCTATTGATCTTGTTAGCTATGTGCTCTGCCATTTAGAATCTGTACAGCTTCATGCAATCCCATTTGTGCAACCTTTCTTTGATTTGTTGTGTTTCAGGATCTCTATTAAGAAAAATTTGACCTATGCCAAGAAGACCTAGGGTTTCTCCTATTCTGTATTTTAAATTTTTAGTTTGTCTGCTCTGACTCCTAGGTCTTTGATACATTTGGAGGTGATTCGCTTGCAGAGTGATATATTCAGATATAACTTTAGTTTTGTACAGGTGATTAACCAATTTTGCCATTTAGTGAGGATGCTGTCTTTCTTGCATTCTATTTTTTAGCTCTCTTATCGAAGATTAGGTGGCTAAAATTCTGTGTGTTCATTTCTGAATTTTCAATTCTATTCCATTGTTCCTGAGGTCTCTTCTTGTCCCACTACCACACTGTTATGATTACTATGGCTTTGTAGTAGAATTGGTAATTTGCTATTGATAATCTTCCAGCACTGTTTTATTCTGTTAAGGATTGTTTTTCCTATGCACAGTATTTTATTGTTCCATATGAATTTTTGGATTACCTTTTCTATTCCCTTGAAGAATAAGGTTGGAATATTGACAGGTATCACATTGAATTTGTAGATACCCTTGGGAAGTATGGCTATTTTCACGATATTAATCCTTCTGATCCAGGAGCAAGGGAGGATTTCCACTTTCTAAGTTCTGTTTTGATTTCCTTTTTCAGGTTTATATAATTTTCATCTTAGTGGTCCTTCACTTTTTAAGTTAACTCCTAGGTATTTTATTTTTTGTGGGCTTATTACAAAGGAGTTGCTTTCTTAATTTCTGCTGTGCTCTACTCATTGTTGGCATACAGAAAAACCATTGATTTTTGAGGGTTAATTTTATATCCTGCTTCTTTGCCAAATTTTCGAAGTAGCTCGAGTAATTTGGGAGTAGAGTCCATGGGATTATTTAAATACAAGATTATATCATCTGCAAAGAGAGAGAGTTTTACTTTGTCTTTCACTATTTGGATACCTTTTATGTTTGCTTCTTGTCTTATTGCTGTAGCTAGGCATTCTAATAATGAATTGAAGAGAAGTGGAGAGTGGACATCCTTGTCTTGTTCCTGAGTTAAGAGGAAATAGCTTTAGTTTTTCACCATTATGTATAATGCTTTCTCTCAGTTTGTCATATACAGCCTTTATTGTATTGAGGAATGTTCCACGGATTCCTAATTTTTCCAAAGCCTTCATCATAAAGAGGTGTTGAATCTTGTCAAATGCTTTTTCTGCATCTATTGAGATAACCATGTGATTCTTATCCTTGCCCTTATTGATGTGATGAATTACATTTATTGATTTGTGTATGTTGAACCACCTTTACATCCTTGAAATGAATAATCCTGTTTGATCGTGGTGTATGATATTTTTGATGAATTTTTGAAGTTGATTGGCCAAGATTATGTTGAGTAGTTTTGCATCGATGTTCATCAAATAGTAGGTCTATAGTTCTCTTTCTTTGATGAGTCCCTGCCTGGTTTTAGGATGAGGGTCATAATGGCTTTTTTTATTATAAAGGTACTCTACAGAGGGGTTACAATTACATGAGTGAGGTAATGAGTACATATCCTATCGAACATTGTTACTCCCTACTTTGTTTTTACCCTATTATCCCTTTCCCCCTTACCTCACCAACTCCTCCCTTCCCCCACACTCAAAGATATAAAGTTCATTTTCTTGTACATCTCATTGGTATAATGGTTAAACTTGTAACCTTATTTCAATATTTTGGTACTTTTCTTCCCCTTCCCAAATTTAAAAAAAAATGTATATATAAGATGTAGGGTGTTGTACTAATCTTTCTTCACCTTGGGAACTCCCTGATTCCTCGTCCTAGTTGGCCCAGGTGCATATATCATCTGTCTTTGTTTTTTTTTTTTCAAGGTAAGCGGTTCTTCTTCCTTCCTCAAATGTAGGAACACAATTTTAGCACAGGGATTGTGGGGTGTGTCTTTGGCGTTAAGAGAACATCGTTTTCTTTCTCTTGCTGTCACTTACTGAACAAAAGATTTTATGTTGTAATATACACAAATTTGTTGATATTTTCATATATATATATATATATTTCCTTTGTGAAATAAATTTTCATTTTCTTAAAACACTCACTTAATATTCCTTAAACGTCCATGGGATGCTTTCTACCTTTGTGTCCTTATTTGTTTTTAGGAATTGTTTGCAAAGGCTTTAAGTCGTGGTATACTTGGTATTTATTCATATAGATAGCTAGCTATCCTAGTGGCTGTTTATTGCATAATCTAGTGTCTGATATCAAGTTCCCACATAGGTTTGGTCCTTATTTCTCTACTATTTTCTTATTGCGTTTCTTCAGCTTTAATATCAGACTGTCTTGATTACTATGCTTCAGTGTGACAAATCTTCATTTCAGGTGGGATGTGTCCCCACTTGTTCTTCCTCATTCTTTGCCTCTTTTATCTTTCACAATCCCTCCCCTCCTCTAATGTTGGAGACCAAACCCAGGTCTTCTGCATGTATGCCAAGTTCTCTACAAGTGAGCTACATGCCCACCCAGCTCTTAATTATTTGAAACAGCAGTCACTGGGTCCATGTGGGGATTTTTTAAGTTTCCCTCTAGAATTATGGTCTCTTTACTTACGATCCCTGACTTTGGTCACAGAATAAGAATTTCCAGAGAAATCACCATGGCAAGAAAAGTTGGCATAGTTTTATTGAGTAAGCAAGCAAACAATCAGCAGCGGACAGACAGAGGCACACTCAGTATGTGGGTGCTGTCACAGAGAGAAGCATAGATCTGTTTGACATCAGGGGAGTTTTTCTGAAAAAGCAAGGTCTGTCATAAAGTCATGCAGATGCTTGTTTATCTTTGCTTTTTGTCATTCCTGGTGTTACACCTTTTGAGTTCTTGATTATTTATTTGGTGACTCACTCTTTAGTATATTTCTTCTAGGAAAAAAACACATTTTGCCATACAACAGATATTTGTCCTTAAGATGAGGAATGCATCCTCTTGATTCTCAGGCTGTATTTAGAAGCAAAGAAGATGTGCTTGCATGTTTCTAAATGTCTTGTTTCTTTTTGAGTTCCTGTCTACCATTCCTCAAGGCTTATTTTTCCTAACTGATGATGCCTCCAATCTATACAAATTGCTGTGAAGACTTATCATAGTATTGCATTGAATGTATAGATGGTTTTGATGGAAATTAATACCTACTTGATGCTGTGTATTACTGTTCACAATTGAGCCATGGTTCTCCTTTTAGCTCTATTTCAATTATTTTTGCAAGTTTTAATTTTCTTTACAACGTATGATGTGTTTTGCTAGATAGTTCTTTGTGTGCTTTTATTGGGTTGTTTTGGTATGAACAACACTGGGGATTGAACTCATACCTCGTTTATGGGAAGAAAGCACTCTACCACCTAAGTCACAATCAGCTATGGAAGTTTGTTGTTTGTTGTTTTTTTGTTTTTCTTGGTCATGGGGCTTGAACTCTGGGCCTGGGTGCTATTCCTCAGCTCTTCATCTCAAGGCTAGACCCCTACCACTTTAGCTACAGTGCCACTTGCAGTTTTCTGTGTGGTTATTTGGAGATAAGAGTCTCATGGGCTTTTCCTTCCCAGGCTGGAGTTGAACCACAGTCCTCAGATCTCAGCATCTGAGTAGCTAGGATTGCATGTGTGAGCCACTGACACCCAGATATGGTAGTTTTTTTTAATAATTGAAATTATTTATTTTTTGTCCTAATTTAACTTAATATTTTTATCTCTTTTTTCATCACATGGAATTGAGTATAGGATAATTTATATGTATGTATGTGCATGCTTCTGTGTACATATGTGCCAATACTGAGGCTTGAATTTCCTTAAATTTTTCCAAGCAAGGTTGGCACTACACCACTTAAACCACACCTTCAGGGATTTTTTGCTGCTTAATTGAAGGTAAGAATCACTGATTGGCTACTTTGAAGGATTAGTTGTGCGATGAGAGTTCAGAGCCAGAGTGTGCAGTCTCCTTCCCTCTTCCCTCTAATAAACTACTCAGGAAAAGCTGCAAGTGTCATTGTGGCTCAAGAGGTAGAGCATTAGATTTAATGAAAAGCAACTCATATGCAGTGCCTAGGCCTGAATTTCAACCCTGGAGCCAGCGGGTTAAAAAAATAACAAACTCTGAATTGTCTGACCAGTCTAGCTTTAAACCATCATCCTATAGATCTTAGCCTCTGAAGTAGCTGGGATTACAGGTATGAGCCTTTAGTAATAGTAATAGTTTTCTAATATTATTATTGACAGATGCTTTAAAAAACACATGGCTAACAGTGTCTCATGTTTATAATCCTTGATATTATGGAGGGAGAGACATAAGATCCTCGGTTTGAAGTTGGGACCAATTACAGAATGTTTGAGTCTTATCTCCAACTAACAACCAAAAGGTTGTATGTAGAACTGTGGCCCAAATTTTAGAGTCATAGCCTTGATCAGAAAAATCTCAGAGACAGTGTTCAGGTAATGAGTGTAAGTCCCAGGACCAGCACAAAAAATTAAAATAAATAGAACACAAAATAATCCCAGGTATGGCTAGTGACAGTTTGCATATTTTTCCAACAAATTATGTACCAACAGTCAGATGAAACTTCTGCTTATAAATCTGCACTAATTATATTTAAACAATTATTACACTCTTTCATTTAGTAAGTTAGCCAAGAATTAATGCCAGTTGAAGAGAAATTGTATGTGATTACGACTTCAGCAACAATGCATTTTTTTTACTTTTTAAAAGTGTCACCTATTTATCACCTTTCAAATATATATCTATATCTATATCTATATCTATATATATAACATTATTAAATTAATTTCAGCTAAATATTAACTTCACTATCCTCTAAATTTAAGTGTTGAACTAAATTTTATATCAGAGTGAATTGTATAAACATTAGGGAAATAACTGAGGCAATGAAAAGGGGAGCAAATTGGTTTGAGACTGGCTACCAAGGTAGGTCTTCAAGAGGCCAGGGCTGTTTCTCATTCTTAAGGTCCATTTCCCTGACTGGTCCTCCTCCCCTTGAGTCTAATCAAAGGATTAGCTTATAGGTATGGGAACAGCAGCAGCTTGAGTTGAAGGCTTTCTTTAAAGTCTCTTTCTTTTGTTTAAATGCAGGAACAAGAGAAGTCACTGGCTGACTGGTCTCTGACCTGGAAAGTAATTCGAAATATGAAGACCAACCTGTGTGGTCTGTGTGGAGGAGGATGTGGTGGTGACAAAGAATAGATAGAGCTTTTATGCTTAACTTGCACATTGTTACTCCTGTGTGTAAGTCAGCAATCTTCCCATAGGAAATTGCAATGTCCCAAAATGTTAGAAAGGGGCTTTAATTTTGTTAGAATTCCTTTTCAGTGGGATCCCTGCTCCTCCACTGTTCCTTTAGATTCTGTAGTTTTAGAAGGCAGCAGCATGCTTAACAGAAACAATCCCTTCTTTCCATAGCACTGGATGCTGCAAGTATGTACACATTTAAGGAAAGTTTGAAAATAATCTCCATCAGGTAGGAGAACAATGAGAGGGATGGGGTGATAATGGGGCTAAGCTAATATTGATTAGATTGTGACAAGTGTTGCCTGTCTGTTGAGAGGCCTCTGGCCTTTCCTGAGCAACACCTCATTTGGGCCTAACAGCAGGGGTCTTACTGGGCTCCCCTACATACACATGTAATCAGCTTCTTTTAGAAACTGGTGGGATTTTTAAACTTTCAGAAGCTATCAGATTAACTGATTGAACTCAAGAGGGTACGGGTACTTAACTGTTCACTGCTACTCAGGTTAGAGTCCTGGGTAATGTATTGGACAGTTTATATAAGTGATGAGATCAAAGCAAATTGAAGGCTTCTAGTAATCTTAAAGATCTTTAAGAACATAAAATCCAGTGGAAAGTGGCACTATGGCTCAAAGTGGTAGATTACTGGCCTTGAGCAAAATACTCTCACGGACAGTACCCAGGGTCTGAGTTCAAGCCCCACGACCGTCACACACACACAAAAATTGAACAAAGTATTTGCTTGTCTCATTTTAAATGTCAATTTAAGTTTTTTATTTAAAGTTTATACAAAAAGAAAGTATTTGGTGTTCTAGGAAATTTCTCCAAAAGTTAATGTAGAGCAGAATGTAGAGCCATTGTGAGATTAATTAGGAATTCAGAGCTATGAACGACTATAGTTTTATAAGCTGAAGTCAATACATGTCAGAGAGATGGAAACAAAACTTGGCTTTCTAGCAATAGACTTTCAAGCCTTTTCAACACATTTGGCTGGGTAGATGGTGCTACATTTGGTAATTTTGCTCCACTCTGAAAGTCTTGTGTAAGAAGAAAATCCTATTTGCTTTCTTATTTATGAACTGCATGTGAAAACTTTAGCAAAGGACCTTGTGTGGCCCCTTTTTAACTAGAAGTATTTCAAGTTTTTTAAGACCTCAGAATCCTTCTGTACTCTAGCCAGGCTGCTTTGAACTATTTAATTTGAAATTTATTAGCATAATCATTTATCATTGTTGGGAGGATATTCCTATGCTTAGTAAATCTACTTGTTGGAGTTATTTGTAAGCAATGAAGCATTGGTCTTTCAGAGTTAGCCTGTGAAGAGTAGAATGGATTGAGGTGACATTTCCATGATTTATAGGCAAAATCACCCTGTTCTATTAGAAGTGTGGGATCAAATGTGTGATGGGCCTTAGTTTAAGGTTTCTTTTATTTTACTATGTATGAATCCTCCATCATATATATGCCTTTAATCTTTCTGATATGTTGTATTATAAACGTTTGGTTTTAACATGATGTGAATTAGTTTTTAAATGAAACAAACAGGACATTTGGCCTTAATGATGGAAGAATTTGGTTAATTTTAATAGACAAAAATATTGTCAGAATTAAATTATAAGTTTATCATCAATGGAAAATAAATATTGAAAGTACATAAAGCAGAAGAATTTAGGTGGTGCTAAATATATTCAGCCTTTCTTGTTTATAAGGTAAAAAATGATTTGCAATGGGCAACAGTCCTCTTGGTCACCTAGAGTTGTTACTTCAGCAAAGGTATGATAATGTCTGAGGATGCTGAACCCTAGGTTTCTAAAAGCAAGAAACACAGATGTAAGTCCTCAAAGATGCTGACCAAAATGAATGAAATTCACACTCCATTAATAGGAGGGAAGGACACCATTTTGTTTGCTATCTTCAAAAGCCAAATGCATTTTTCTCTGCAGGTGACTATCAGCAAAGCGGTGGATGATTGTAGACAGACTCGTTTCGTGGATCTTATTCAATCAAGAGAATAAGGAGCTGTGGTGATGGCTGGTGTAGATGGACAACAGTTCTACAGACAGCTGACATCATCATTGAAGAAAGGCCCGAGAAGTTTCAGAAAGTGAGCCAACAGTGTCCAGGCAGGTGTAGTTTGAACACCCTTCTTACTGCTGAGAATCTTATATTACAGGCATGATTCCTATAAGGGTTGAAGAAAACAGTTGCTTTTTTACATTGGCAGGTCTTACAGCAAGAGGGGCTGTGTGTCCTGAAGTATCTTGGTGTGTCAGACTAGTGAAACAGTCTAGTTATTACACAAGAACAGAGGTCATCTATGGTGAAATTGATGATTTCAGGTAGTCACTAGGCCTCAGATGTAATGTAGCTCCATAATATCTGTAACAAGAGAGGTGTTCATGTAGTTAAATGAAACTGAATTATATCCACTTGTGAATTCCCAAGTAAATTAGAATAGAATATATCCATGAGAGAAGTCAGTGGGGCTGCTGCGTCAATAAAGTAAGAACAAACCATATTTTGAATTTGTTTATTGAACCTTTCTTGACTTTCCAACCTTTCCCTTTGAAATTTCATTAACTATCACGTATGATGAGAATTTCTCAATTACAAAACTCTTTAAGAGTCACTCCATATTTGTGGCTAAAGAAATAAGTAGTTTTGGAGGCTGGGCACTAATTGCTCAATCCAGTAATCTTAGCTACTCAGAAGCCTGGGAACTGATGGTTGAAGTTCAAATCCAGTCCAGACAAAAATCTCCCTTTAGTCCTCAAAAACCATGTAAATGTAGCTTTAACTCAAGTTATAGAGCACTTGTCTTAACAGAAAAGCTAAAGGACAGTGCCCAGGCCTTGAGTTCAAGTTCTCATAGTGGAACAAATAAAAAGTAAAAAAAGAGAGATGGAGAAATACTGGAATTTCCTGTTTTCATAAATTACCAGGACCATATGAAGGTAATAATCCTGTTAAGTTAAAAGAAGGTCCAGTTGAAGCAAATGGATGAACAGTTGAAAAGTGGCAGCAGAAAGACAAGAACCTTCAGTATGGATAACACGCTTAGCAAAATCAAGGGCATTCATCTTCAAGAAAGTACACCTCTCTAATGACATATTCATCTTAGATTATTCTCCTCATATCTATGAACATCCTGCAAGATTGGCTACACATATCCACTAGAGTCAGCTGACCACAGCATACTGTTTGTGACATTTCCTGGATAAAGTTGCTTGTTCTCATTGTCATTAGCCTTCAGCAGTTTCAGTGAAGAGCATGTTCTCCCATTTTGCCTGTAGTCGATAGCCTCCTCTTCTATTTCACAGCAAAGAAACTGTGGCTAGCAGGCTTGAGAACTGTTACATTCAGGGGTTCTTCAGCTTTGCATTTTCCTTTCCTTTCTTGGTAGGTAAGTTGGAATAAGAAAAAAAATTAAGCAGTGTGTTTTAGTTTTAACTTAAAGATATTTATTTGAAAATATTACAAGTTATAATTCTTTAAATTTATTATTAATTCGCATATAATAGGGCTAGTTTTAGTGTTGCATGCCTTTAAACCTAAATATTTAGAAAGCTGAAAGCTGAGGATCATTGTTTCAAGACAGACAAGTTAAAATCTATCATGAGACTGCTATCTTCAACTAAGAACCAAAAAGCTCAAGGTGGAGCTGTGGCTCAAATGGAAGAATGCTAACTTTGAGCAAAAAGGAAAAGCAAAAGAAACTAGGCCCTGAATTTAATTCCTAGTACTAGGACACAGGAATTGTATATGTGTATATATATACATATATATATACATATATATGTATATATATACTATATGTATGCATAAATATGCATATTTGTGTGTCAATATGTATATAAATTGTATATGCATATGTATATATATATATATAATTATATGTTATTAGCAAGTGTCAACTATATGCAAGTGAACATTTAGTCTTGCTCTTAAAAACAGATTCATATGCAATTATGAACCCTTGTGATTTATAGGATCTAACATACATAGGAACATAAACCACCAGACTGGGAAATTAATAGAATGGTTTTTGTTGTAGAATAGACTGTATGCACAATATTAGATAAATGATACTAAGTTATTCACTAAAACATTGAAAGCAAAAGCATAATAGTACAAGAAATCACATTTAGACCTGGACTATGACATTCAGTGGACAGGTAGATCATGAAAATATGATAGCTATATGCATATAAGTATGCATATATATGTTCATATTCATATATACGCTTATATACATACATATGTACATGCACACTGGAATTTTATTTATCCATTTGATAAAATGATAATGCATCATTTGCAAAGAAAGGAAAGAAATTGGGAGAAATCATGTTAAGTGAAGTAAGGAAAGAAAGTTAAACCCAAAGTGACAAATGAGATATGTTGTCTGTTATATAGGAAGTTAGATATAATCTAGATCACTGCAATATGCACACATTGGGGTGGAATCCATGTATACACCTAGGTACGAACTGAAATATGATTGGTTCATAAAAGAATTCAAAGAATGTAATTCCTTAGAATAGCTAACTCAAATTCCAACAAAAGAAACACTAGAAATCAAGTATTCACAGGTAGGGCTGGGATTAGGGTAGGGAGAAATAGATAAATGAAGCAATAAAGTGGGGAAAAAAGCAATGATCTAGCTTAATGAATATCCTACAAATGAAGAAACTTGAGGAAAAGATGGGAGTGCCTGTGTTGGGAAAATTATGAAAGAAGTGACATTGATTAATATCCATTATAGACATGTACTCATGTATTGAATATCAACTCATGTGTACAAGTAGAAATCAAAATAAAATTTAGAAAAGCAATACTCGGTATGCTCATTCGAGTATTTCAGTGATGGCGGTTCTCTGAATAACTAACAAACAATCAAAAGTTCAAGAAAATAAGTAACAGAAAGGGAAGTCATGTTTGGCTGCAGAAGAGGTTTCAGAAAAGAGGGGGCAGATTAATGAAAAGAGGAAGGGATGGGAAATACAATCATATTGATGATATATATGTAAAATTGGAACCAGGAAACATAGGATGGGTAGTGTTGGGAAAGATGGGGTAGATCAATGGCACATTAATCAAGATGCATTGTACTAATAAACAAACTCATTGAATTGAAAACTCTTCGCACAACAACTTTATGATAAATACAAATGAGTAAAAATAAAGACATGATTTAAATTTGTGCTCCATTTCTTGTAGCAAAGTAATATATAGTAAGCTTTAGTTTGGGCAAAAAGTAAAATTAAATTAGCTACATGACAAAACAAGAAACGGGAAATGTATTGGGGGTAACATTGCCTTTGGAAATATACATGCCTCATGATATGCATTTCAAAAATATCAATATTCTGATTACTTTTTATGTTTTTTTAATTGTGAAAATAGCATATGGAGGGGTTACAATTACATGTACAAGATAATGAGTACATTTCTTATCAAGCATTTTTGCCTTCTCCTTTGTTTCCACTTGCCATCCCTTCCCATCTCCCCCCTCCCCCTGCCAAAATTGTAAAGTTCGGTTTTCAACATAATGATTTGTACATGTCATTGTTGCAATGGGTCCACCTGTATCCCTATTTAAATGATTTGTTTTTTCCCTTCCCCTCCAAAAATTATACCAACATCAAATAGAGTGAAAACAGGAGTTACGGAGTATGGGAGGGACATACTAAGCAACAAAGAAATCATCTTATAAATATGTTAGAAACAATTGAATGAAAGAAAAAAACATTTGAATACTTATCTTGGGGTTCATTTCACCTAACATCAACTTATCTGACCTTTTCTGCTTGTCTCAGACATATACTAGTTATTTCAAATAAGGGAAACCATGGGACCTATGTTTTTTTTGGCCTGACTTACTTCACTTAATATAATTTTTTCCAAGTCTTTCCATTTCTTAACAAATGGGGCAATGTCATTCTTTCTGATGGAGGCATAGAATTCTGTTTTGTATATAAACCATATTTTCTTGATCCATTCATCTACTGAGGGGTATCTGGGTTGGTACATATCTTAACTATGGTAAATAATGCTGCATTAAACATAAATAAAGTGATCTGTGAACTTTGGGACACCATTATCATAATGTCTTATGATACATAATTTAGCTAGAGTTGCTAAGAAAATCATTGTTATTTATCTTATATTGTAAAATATAAGGAACTCTTATAATACCACTACATTATAACATAGATACAGAAGTTTCTCTCTTTAAATTGCTCCATGGGAGACTGTTACATATAAGCTGCTACAAGATCCAAAACCACAAATATAAATAAAATTACTTAGAAGGAATTGTTAGGAGGATAATTCTTATCTTTCACAATCAATGTCAGCCATGGACTTCCTGAAAGAAAGTCAATCAGAGACAAATGTGTTTGTTTCTCTAGGCCTCTAGTGCCAAACAAGAGTGTTGAAAAGACACATTATAGGAACTTAATTCTCAAAGTCAGACCACAGTATGGTCAGAACCTCAAAGTCTACTACATGGAAGAGACTATCTCTGACCCCCATGCTCTTCTTTTTACCAAAGAAAAAGTTCTTTTAGTAATTTATGTGTTTTTGAATTCATATAATGAATGAATATTTTTCACATAAATGAAGTTTGAAATCCCTTTGATCCATTTTCCCATGCTTAAAACTAGCAACACAATAAATAATAGTGGCCACAAATTAGAACTTTTCTGTATCAATGAAAAAACAATATAGAGAATATAGATTCTACAGAGAACCAAAGGAATCCAGAGATACATCTATTTTCCATACAATTGTTCCAACGGAATAAAGACCAACACGGTTTCTTTAAAGTAAGGATTAGTCTAATGTCTGCACACTCACACTTAACAAATATTTATTGTAAACTTACTGATTGTATTCTAGGTAGACTTTCTTATTGTTGACAGACAAAAATTGCTTGAGTGAGACACAGGAATCTTAAGAAAGTCTTATAGATAAAGGACATAGTGTGTTAGAAGAGGAAACCATGGTAGGAAAATGAAACTTACTTTTTGTTGGTCACAGGGCACGAACTCAGGGCTTGAGTACTGTCTCTCAGCTCTTTGGTTCAAGGCTAGCCCTTTACCTCTTTGGGACAGAGTACCACTTTGGGTTTTTCGTTGATTAGCTACAGGCAAATCTCATAGGCTTTCTTCCCAGGCAAGTTTAGAACCATAATTCTCAGATCTCAGCCTCATGACTAACTAGGATTATAGACGTGAATCACCAGTATCCATCACCCCACAAACTGAAACTTTTGAGCTTCTAGTGAGTTCAATCAATTTTCAGTGGAAAACTCAAAAAGTGTGGTCAGGAAAGACCTCATAGAATGGTTCTATCAATATGATTGATCTTCAGTACAAATCTGATCTTGTTGTCACCTCTTGGCAGCAGCAGAGCCTGGGTCTATTCTATCACAAATGTAAAAGACTAGCAAAAGGATAGCCTATGGTATTTCTGCTTAGGAGTCAGGACAAGTAGTTGAATGCAGGAATGAAGCAATATGTTCCTGGCATAGGAAGGCATGGGAGAGACAACAGACTAGAGAGAAAACTGGTGGACCCAACATGTAACCCCTTCTCCTTCGAGGAAAATGACCTCCTACAAAGTGGCAGTTACACAATTGACCTACTGCATTTTCTGATATGAAGGATGGTGTCATATCTCACTAAACAACTCACTTGTAGTCAAAGAAAGGGAAATTCTTTAGTGTCCCCCTTAGGCTCAGTCTCAGTTAATCTCCATCTTAGACTTTGTCCAGTTTCTATTCCCACCAGAAAGTCCCTGATGAGGCCCTGTGGGAACTGAAACCACTATCAGTTTTGGATCTGTTCCTTCTGTCAATGCTGTGGTGGGTGGTGGGAAAGCTCATTCTCTGAATTGTGCCCTAGTTCCAAATCTCTTCAGAGAAAGTCAAGGAATAACAGATTCTGCCTGAGGGAGTGAGTTTCTCCATTTCAAAAGAGATCAATTAATACCTGATTCTGAGGCCCAGGTGGAAGTCCTTCACTAGATCCTCTAAGCTGGAGTGGAAGTTAGCACAGACTCTAGGCCACCCTCACATTTCTCCATCTCTTTCTCATGAACACAAAGATTACAGGAGTTGAGTTCAGAAACAAGGAAAAATGAGAGTAGTAGAAAAATCATGCCCAGTGGGAGGAATTAGAAACTCTGGGTAAAAATGAGGTCACAAAATCTCGTAGGATCACTCCCGTAATTCGGGAATCACATCATAAAATCAGAGAATAAACATAATAAATTACTGCCTAAATTAGTCACCCTACTGTTCTGACTACAAGTGTCCTTTTAAAAGCTAGGTGTCCTAGATATAGGTTGATGAGGAAAAGAAAGCACATTCTTTCCTCACAAAGTTCTACTGAGTATCTTCATCCATAGCATATATATATAGCATCCTACATTTTATTTTAATCCATTTGTTATGAAATTAAACAAATTATGGGGAAAATCTTTCTATGGTAAATTTTCTTCCATGGCCTACTTATTTGATATTATTATTATTTTTATAGTTTCATTTTTTAAATTTGAGCAAAATGTTTTGTTAAATTAACACAAATTAGTTGCACATTTTTCTTATTTTTCCGTGTCTGTATATGTGAAAATATACCTTGATCAGCACCCCATATGTTTTCTTCATCTTCTTTCCTCCCTTCCCACACAAACACAGATATCTTCACATCAACATTTTTGGCCATATTCTCTCTCCTTCACAGTTCTGATCCTTCTGTGAATTCCTACTATTACGTATACAAAATACAGCTACTGTTTTGTCTTTTCATAAACATTTTAAGTGTATTTTATGTTTTGGAATGAGTTTCATCAGTGTGCACCAAATATGCATATACTTCATTCAACTTGACCATGCAGATGAATGTTTTTCTAACATTCATCCATCTTCTACCATTCAACAGCTTCTGATGTGTCTTATTTTATACTTTCTTTATTTAGCTTTTCAAGATAATTTCTTATTAAGCTTCTAGCATTATCTTTTTCCCAATTGTTGCCTTCTTAACATTGCTTCAAATTATAAACTATATATGATCGTCCTGTATGTGTTCACTAATATATTTAAATTTTGGTCTAATATTCATCTATTATAGGATATCCTTAACCTGTTGTAACTGCTCTGAAAATCAATATGGATGTTCCTCACAAAAGCAAAAACATAGTGCCATAAAAGCCCATGAAATTAGTATTAGGTGTATATCCAAAAATACGTTGCAATGAAACAGTAGAAGCATTCACTTCTCTTATATCCGAGAATATGTTTATAGCTATAAACAGCACATTTTCTTTATTCCCTTTACTGGTACACCTAGGTTGATTGCAGATCTTGGTTGTTATGAATACTGCTACCATGAACACGGATGTTCATGTTGAATCATATTCCTTCAATATGTATCCAAGTTATTGTAAAGGTCATTAAAATATGTGGGGTTTTTTGGTATTTTGTAAATCTCCACTCTGAGTTCCATATGGCTTGCACTAGTTTACAATTGCCACACAACTAAACACAGTTCCTGATTTATTTCAACCTCTCCAGCATTTGTGTTTATTTGTTTGAGTGGTTATAAATATTCTGATGTGTAAGATTGGAGCTCAGTAACTTTTTGATATGTGGATAAGAATTTCAAATATTTCATTTATTTATTAAACATTTACATTTGTACTTCATTCCTGATCAGTGTCCTTTTTGATATTTGATCAATTTTTAAGTTTTACAATTTGTGGTTTTTTCCCATTCCAACTATTAACATTAGTTAAAAAATTATTACAGTGGTGCAAAATTTACTAAAATCAAGTGATTGTACAATTATAACACTGGATTTTTGTTTGTTTGTTTGTTTACACCCAGGCAATTATTTCAATAAAGATGTTGAACTTCTTTCACTAAAAAAGTAGATTGAAAGGATAGTATCTCATATTAGTGTTAAGATAATCTCAAATTAACAGTCACTGGGTAGGCCTCGACAATTGGGCAAAGTAAAACACATTAGTACAGCACAAATTGCATTTGAAGAGATCCAAAGGCTTCATAAAAGATGTTTTCAAAAGGCACCAACTTCATGAAGCAAATGGTGAAGTTTAAAAGCAGACCATAGGAATCTGATTATCAAGAAGATGAAGGGATAAAAGTATACAGAAAGACAACTTTAGAACATTGACTAAGAATTTGTGGAGGGGGGAAAACCACTAGATACAAAATCTCAATGCTGAAGGGAAGAATGTTTTACCCTAAAACTCAGGTGTGTCTGATTCTCTCACACCACACACACGCACACACACACACACACACACACACACACACACACACACACACCTCGTGTACACATAGAAATCCAGGGGCAGCTGTATCTGGGACAATGAAGCTTTTTTCCTCTTGCTATCAGATAATCAAACATGATAGTGCAGTTGGCTCCACAGCCACCCTACGCTTGAGCAGGAGGAGGGAAAGGATACCTTAGACTGCAGCACAGCTTTGTGTATCCCTGGCTTTCTATGTAAGAATGAAGTTCGTGGTCCCATAGGCATGGGTGGCGAAGGTGAAATAGGGGTACACTTTGCCTGGAGGATGGCACACCATGAGCCTTTTATGCATGGCGAACCAGGTGTGGGAAGCCCTGTGAGCATCTCCATAATGACCTCTCAGTGGCATGGAGTTGACACTGTACTTGGATGTGGCAGGAGGCAGGAGGACAGCTGGAATCCAGAAGGTGGAAGAGGCACAGGAGTGAATGGGCCTTTCTGTGGAGAAACCTAAGGCAAGCTAAGGAAGTTCCCAGCTCACACATGACAGCCACCTTGCTGGTCCCCAGAGGACACACCTAGTCTTGTCAATGGCAGAAGTCCAGATCTACAGCTGGAACTTCCCCAGTGGCCCTTGACCTAGCTGGGCTGGAACAGCACCAGCCAAGCATGTTTCCTCGACCCCGCTGTGTGTGGCCTCCCAGACACTGCTCTGTGGGCAGGCCGAGGCTGTGCTGGCCATTCCTGGTGCCAGGTGCGAGACCAGTCATAGACTGAGCCCACAGCATTGGAGCTGCCCCTCACAAACTTCCAGGAGGCGTCAAAAGAGGTACACTGCAGCTTGAATCCTGTGGCGTCCACCCTCCACAGTCCCAGCCTTTGTTGTTGAAATTCTTCATCCCCCTAGTTGTCTCATTTCTCATTGTCTGCTTTGCCAGCACTTGAGACTCCTTCCTCTCCTCACTAGACTGCCAGACCGCAGGGGATCTGCCCCAAACATCCCACCTCAAAGACAGTCCCCAGACCTAGCTATCATAGGTGTGGCTGCTGTCTGAGCCACTGACCTGCCCATCCTTCCTCCCCTCACCAGCCTCTGTCGGGGCCTACCTTCCCCTCCCCAACACCCCCAGCACCAACCCCAGTGCAGCCTCCCCTGTGTTCTACCCTCCTCTCCTCACCCCCACCCCCAGATCCGACCCCAGCATGGCCACTGCTCTGGGAAAGCCAACTGCGTGCTCCAGGTGTCATCAAGGGTGCCACAGTGTGTGGTTGGCTGAGAGCTGGAGGCAGCATAGGTCTCTCTGATCAATGTCTTTCACTTTACTTACTCATGTATTCATTATTAATTTAGTATTTAATTTTTGGATCTTATAAGTATCATTTCATTAATCCTTTGCAGAATAGCTGGTGGAAATACGGTCCCAAAATGCAGATCGTCTGTTTAATTCTTTCCAGATTCAGAGATGTTTTAGGTAGTCATAATAATAATGATCTCTCATTTCTATAGCAGAGTGCTATTCAGAAATAATTGCTTGTGCATCTGTTATTAATTATTTAAAATACTTAAAACTTTTAAATTTCAAATATTACAGGAAGATCTTTGATTCCTGTTGAGTGGATATATGTGAGTAAGTTGAGCTGTTGTATACATTCCTGTGTGTGTATGTATGTGTGTGTGTGGCGGGAGTGTACATGTATTATTGAAATCACAGATACAGATGATGAGCGCTGTTCTGAACTTGTGTCCTTTTTCTGAGATATATATTGTGGTGTTTCTTTGTTGGTGGTAGGCTGCGACTGCTTGCCTCTGCCTGATGTGCACTTTCCAGCTCAATTTTTCAATAAAAGCTTCTTATTGAGCATATAGGGCTCTGATATTACTTTGTCTTTAGTCTGCCATCAGTGATCATATTTTCTTCTTTAAAAATTAACAATTAATATAAATTTTATTTCCTGGTTGATTTTCCCCTTTAATTTGCATTTAGAAATATGTATTATAAGACTTTGAGCTCTGTATTCATGATGAAAAACCATTTTGAGTTCATTTCTTATTGGACAGTCTCATCACTTCCTTTGCTCTCTCTCTCTGCTTTTCCCTCCTGTCCCTGTTCACAAGTGGTATAGTTCATTGTCAAAATAATATATAGAGAACCATCGCTGCATTTGTTTCCCTGTTATCCATGAACTTCTGTGGCTTCTTCACTGCCCATAAATGGATAAAAAAGATCAAAAAATCCCTCTTGTTTCCAATTCCTGCAATTCATTTCAATATAAACATCAGTAGTTTTATGAGAGTGTCAGGGTCTGTCTACACATCGCGAACACTTATACTTCAAGCAACAAGTCATAACTCTCACCAGATTGTAAGGTCCAAAAAGTAATTCTTTTCACTTTCCGCGCAGGAAGAAGCTGAGATTAAGAAAGGTTAAGTAACTGACTGGAAATACAGGATTCAGCATTGAAGCTCATTCTTATAGCTTACCTAATTCAGAAAGTGAGATCTGAAAACCACAGTTTGAAACCAACCTAGATTGGCATATCCATTACGTGTTATTCTCCAGACAACCAGCAGACTTGTGTGTTTCAAGTGGTAGAGTTAGAATGCCATTAGTCTTGAATGGGAAACATAAAGGACACTGCCAATATGTTGTTTTTTAACAACCAATGCTATCCCATACAAAATCTGACACCACACACACACACACACACACACACACACACTTTAGAAAAGATCTTAGTAATGAAATCCAAATAGTTTATTTTTTTATTTTCATATGTTTTAGAATTAGCTTTAGTGAGATTTGACTTGGTAGTCTCTGCTGATGAGCCACAATTTGAAAACTGTTGAAATGGCTACCCATATCCGGGCTCAGAGAAACATTCTCCTATTTAAGTGTTCCTCCTTTCCAGCAATGATAAATTGTCTTTCCTTGGCCCAGTTTCCACTTTGGGACTCAATATCTTAGACTTTCCTGTCTTACTAAACAGGATTATGGGTGGCAACTACTGTACTGGACGGTATGTGACTTGGGAAAAGTGTTCAAAATTCACTATTCAGTGGAGGTTGTTAGCACTCACCCATGATCATTCTGTGTTCAGAATTAGGAACATTTTAGGGCCAGGAATTCAGGGGAAGCACTGTGTGCTACTTCGTATTTTTGATTTACTCACAGATTTCCATCCATTGTTTACTTTAAGCATTGTGTGAAGAGAATGATTGCTTCTAGGAGACAGAAGCACTGCACTAACTGTTGCTCTCAGAACACAGGAGGAGGGAAAAGAATTTCTGAATGAACCATATAGCCTAGACACTGAGTTCTTAGAAACTCAGTCTGCCTGTTATCTTACTTTAAACCTAGAAAGTCAGAGCCAGAAGGGGCTTGTAAGCTCCATTTATATTCCTGATCATGGGACTCCGTTCCCCTCAGTCCTTCTGACCCTTGTCTTTCTTTTTTGTTACTTCATTGCATATTAAGAACACACAACCGCAGGTTTCCATTATCCTAGTAGATGTTTTGCATTCCAGGACCTTCCTTCCAGGGAACTCTCTCCTTAAGACCTCATATGCATATATCCACAGATGTGAGTGACTCACAGACTGTGGAACATAGTTGCTCAATGATGATCAACTCAGAGACTCATGCAGGTTGAATTTGGAGCCTATCTGAGAGGCCTTAGTCTAGGCACTATGGGCAACATTGACAGCAATTCCTCAGAGCAATATCACTGACAGCAAGTGAGCCCTGACTAGTCCTTAGTCCTTGACAGTTCTACTTAGGGGTGTGAACAAATGACTAGGCATGTTTAGCCTATTGCACCCTACCCCAAGCACTGAAGTCATTTTAAGCCTAGGAGAAAAATCTCCCTGTGTAAATCAGAACACATAAGAAGCAGATGATGTGCCACACTCAAACGCTCCAGGAGAAAAGAGTGTATTGATGTCTCCACAGATGGGAAATAATATTCTGAGTGGTGGGAAGGGAAGATTTCAGATATTAAACTATGAAGTATTTATAAGTTTTTGAATTGCTAACCCAACTTCCTTGCTGCCCCTTAAATCTAGTTTCAGGAAGTGGTGGAATTTTTATGATCACAAAATGGAGCTTTTAAACCCAGGCCCAAACTCTAGGTGAGCTTCTTAGATCTTCCCACCTGCTACTCATAACAAATAAAGAGATGTGGTGAAGATCAGGAAAGGACATTGATTAGATTGCAGCCATAACATGACAACAACTTAGCGCAACTTCAGAACACTAAGCAATATTCACCAACATTTCTATTCACCCATGTCATTAGGTCTGAGTTGTATCTAGGTGTCTTCAGTGCCTTCAGAACAGGAAGATCTAGGGCAGAGCCCAAGACTGGTCTGGAATTTTGTAAATAAACTAAGTTGTTTGATGGAAACTATTTGTACTGTTGTAATGGAAATGTAGAGACTGATCACAACACATTTGCACGTTTGTCAATGACCAGTGATTGGGAGGGGAGTATTTAAGATGCTACCCATGTTCTTAGTTGCCTAGTACTACCTTGGATTCCATAGTCAATCTTAATAAATAGATATAGAAGTTACATGTAGCTTGCTATGCCCAATTCACACCTAGAGAAGCAGATGAGAAATTGGAAGGGTTTGGTGTGAAAGCCACACATTGATCCAAAGCAGAAATCAAAGGATGTGGAGATAAAGCAACTACCTGGGAGGAAAAGGAGAGACAGTTGAAGGTGATGATCACCTAGAGGAGACAGAGAAAGTTTGAAGCCACATTTAGTCCTGTAGATCAAAGTAACCCATCTGAGGTAGAACAGTCTGGCTGTCCAGATGCACAGAGATGTTGGAAGAGCAGCAGCAAGTGCTCTTGCCCATTTCAAGGGAGCTCCCAGAATGCCAGGGTAAGAACTGGTACCTTCCCAGAGCACTGCTGCTGAGCAGTCCTCAGATCCCTTGCTACCATGATAATTGACGTTGGAGAGAAGCAGTGAGATTTGTAAAAGGTGATTGAAGCTCACTATGTGGAGCCTGTTCTGCAGCATTGTGGAGTGTCGTCTCTCAAGATGCTTAGGGAAAAGATCCCAAAGCCACTGTCAAACATTGCAATCTATTTGGAGTAGATATTTATGGATGGAACATGCCTGAACCCAACATACTGATAATGAGCTGCTAGCAGTAGTTACCTAAAGATTTGACAGCCAAAACTGGAGAGGGAAACACTGAGCTCTGCACCACATCAGTATACCATGCAAATTGCTTCTATCCTAGTACTGGCTACCCAGTTTGCACACCCATGACATTGTTACCCTGATTGTGCCACCTTAATCCCTCACAACTTTTACTCTTTCACTTTCTCTTTTCCTCCTTATCCCTGCTAAACTCTCTGGATACCTGTGTTAACTACTCCAATCCCTGCAAAGCTGTTGTTGCTACACAATTTCTTGGCACTGCAACTTAGCGAATACAGTCACAATTCCCCTTTCCCAGGTATCCTATTCTCTGCTACTCTGTTCTGCTACCTATAATTCATAACACCATTGTTCCAGCCACCTGATCCCTGACACCCCTGTGGCTGATAC
Source organism: Dipodomys spectabilis (assembly GCF_019054845.1). Taxonomy (NCBI): domain Eukaryota; kingdom Metazoa; phylum Chordata; class Mammalia; order Rodentia; family Heteromyidae; genus Dipodomys; species Dipodomys spectabilis. The sequence continues at coordinate 5,110,468 of NW_024871098.1, read as the reverse complement.
CCCTTTCCCTAACATAGCAAGGGTAGAATGGTCGGAGCTAGTTGACTTGGGTACTGCTGTCTTCTTGCAGGGATATCGGGACAAGTTATTACTCAGGTATTTAACATGAAGGACTAACTGGAGGTGGAAATGAAAAAAGGTTACTCAGAGGTGACTAAAATCTAGAGATATCAACATATCACTGGTTGTTAGGAAAAGAAGGGCCTAAGATGAAAATTGATGAGAAAAGAAAATTTTACAAAGAATACTAGGAATGATGCAATAGGTTTAGCTTATTGTCTTCTACTAGTGATCTGAATTATTTTATGACATAGATATCCAAATGTTTTGCATTTTAAAAATTACATGAAATTGCACATTTACGTGGTATGTATATTAATTTATGGAATAGGTACATATGATCACGTTAATGATATTCAATATTTTATGCTCTATGATATGCTCATGAGTCTGCCTATGTCAATATGAATTGAGCTCTCTATCAATAAATGGCATTTCATTGTCAAATACTAGAAGATTACTAATGTTAGTACCAAAATGAAAGCTAGAACAGGAAAACGGAATAAAGCTACATGTTTGAAGGGAGGGGTCAGTGGTTGTAAGGGTTATGATGAAAGAGAAATTCTTCATCATGCAATCTGGGAAGAATAGAATATATTTTGTTGAATTACTAGATTTTAACCTGAGAAAGCAAAACATTATCTTTATTTTGCTTTTTGGAAACTGTTTAATGATTGGTTTACAATATAATTTTGAAAATTCACTGATGTGAATTATCAGATTATCATTATCCTCAAAGCTGTCTTTAGAGGAAAGAAGATTGTATTCCTTCTCTAATGAATTAATGGAGTAATCTTACTTTGGAATGGACAGATATCCATGACACTTGTTCAAAAACAAGAAAGATACTGGAGAAAAAAAAGACCCAAGGCTGATGAAATGAGCATATTTCTGTTAGGACTTAAAAGGATTTTTGTACAAACAATAAGAATTTCATCTTAATATTATAATTACAAAATCTAGGTGCTACAGGACATCTTTTAAATATAATATTTAATGCTGTTGGATTACTTGAAGAAAAAGTTTCACAGAAAACCTTAAACTCCAGAAAAACTGCAATGCTCCAATAAACACTAAGAAGAAATATAATATAAATATCCAGACGGGTTGTGGGAAAATGGTGAGGTTCTCACAGGCAACCCACTAAGTATCTCTGACCAAAAGAAGATCTAGTGCCACAGCCACCCATTACCTCAAGAGATCCACTCCAATCAAACTTTAAATACCTAAAGTCTTTTTCTACTACAAAAGGATTATGCTAGCAGGCAAACAAGAAAAGGCAAAAGAGAAAAAGTGAATGGGACTCCTGTGGAGCACCTGTACCACATAGGTCTATGCAATGCTGCACTAGGACTTTCTGCAGAGTTTTAGCAGAGGAGAACCCAAAAGCTGAAGAAAGTGCTCAATACTATACCTGTGAAATGTTAGAAGGGAATCTGGTGAAGATCTCCGAGTTAGTGAATGCCTCTCCCATTCCCCCCGGCCCAGCCCATGGGGAAGGAGCAAACTTAGTATTACCGCCACCATTACAATTGCCAGAAATTGGCACCACCGGGTAAGCCCCCAAAACCAGCCTATACCTGCAGCACTGGCAGGATCCCAGAAGGCCCCTGTCAACCCTGCACAAGATCTCCAGGAAACCACAGCTGCAGCCAATCGTTCTATGCTCTATGGACCAATTGCCCAGCCGATTGAGCTTTCTGATGGGACTTCTCCCTCCTTGCTGCCCTGCACAGACCCCTGGCTCACACAGCTGATGCATGACCAAGCTTCTGCAGGCATTTCTGCTGACACACCTAGCAGCCACAGGCAGAAACCCCCAAGGCTGGCTTAAAGCGCCTGCCACCTCCCACCACGTCTGTTACAGACCAGCTTGGCTCCCCCCACAATCCACACCAGCTTGTCACTCCAACCTCTACCCAGTCCTCCCAGTGCCAGGACTCCTCACACCACCACATAGGAGAGAGACCCTTCAGCATCAGCAAAGCCATCCCCCCACCTTGATCTGCTAACACACAGACCCTCTCATTTAGAACCTGCCAACTCCATCTTAGCCACCATTGCACAGGCTCTGTGGTCCAGCACACCACCAACTACAGACTTGTGAATAACACAACTGGGTCCATGCCCTGGGGGTGGTAATTCTCTGAGGGATCCCAAAGCCCCCTGACACAAGCCCACTTCCAAAAGGGATGGATTACATCAAAACTGAACACAGACATAACCTCTGTTCCTAAGGCTCCTGTGGCTACCTGGGAAAGCCTGGGAACCCAACTCCAGGCCTATGATAGCAGTTTACAAACTGAAACCCCCAAAACTGCCTGCCACCAGGCCTGAGAATGGAACTCTAGTTAGCAGGCACCCTCCCCAATCAAAAAGCCATCTGCTCCCAACCAAGCCACAAGGAAAGTGGACTACAGCAAGGCACACAAGGTTCCATCAGGAATCTGCTCTGAGGACTACAGGGAGAATAAACTCTCCAAAAAACCCGAAAAATCCATTCTTTAGTATTTTCTTTTGTTTTTCTTTTGCGTTGTTAGTTGTAATGTCTGATCATTTGTTGTTCATTTGTATTTCTATGTGTTACTTATGTGTATTGTGATTTAGAATTTGCTATTCCACTTAAAACTTCTGTTTTTCATTATTATTTGGTATCTGCTTCTACTTTACAATTTGCTAATTTGTAAGTTTTTTCTTCTTTCTTTTCTTCTCACTCCCCTTAACCTCTCTCTCTCTCTCTACCTTACACTATTACTCCATCAGGGCTACCCTGTCTAGTTCTATGCACAAATAAGGCTTCCTTCTATGTGAGTAAACAATAATTACAGGAGTTAACAGAGTAAGCAACTTTTCAATAATATCTGACTGATATTTTTCTAATCTCAGCAAGCCTCCCCAATACACTTTCTTATTTTCATCTTAATCTCTAAGCTACTCCCTACATAACCTTTCTTCAAATTCTTTTCAACATGTTACATTCAGTAACAAGGTATTTATTCTCTTCCTACTACATATACCTCTCCCCTAAGCTGTTCTTACCCCTCTACTATCATTATACCCAAGTTCTCTTTTGAAATTAAATTTATATCTCTCTAATCTTAACCCTTCATTTCTCATTCTAATCCAGCCCATTGATCCTTAATGATTTATATGTGACCCAACTTACAGTTGGTTCTATATTTGACTACAAAATTGGTTCCATTTGAGCACTTTGAGTACAAGGGGCCCATCTTGTTAACTCTAAAGAGCAGACTACTTATTAATCAAACCTAGATTGCCTCAAAAGTTACAACTATATGCAATCTTGACCCCAAAGCCAAAATATCCTCTGCAAGCAAAGAAAAAGAGAGCTAAACAGGAAAACACCTCACCTTACCACTGAAACCCTAAGATCTACCCATCTATGTGACATCGGGTTGGCTCGGTCCTAAAAGACTATCCTACTCTTTTAGCAGTGTGGTTCTTGTCTCCAAATGGGCAGAACTAACTGCAGAAACACAAGAAAAATAGCCAATAAACAAATCCCACCACTATCTCCACATAAACAAGCTACATAGCAGTCCCAGTATGACATAGAAGATAATGATCAAAATAGATTAAAAGCATGACTGGTAAACCTGCTGAATGAAAAATTGGAAACCCTACATGGGGTTATCAGAGAGTGCAAAGAGGCCAACCAGAAGTTAATAGATGACTTCATGGCCTCCACAAATAAAAAGGTAGAGGAACTCCAGCAGAGGGAGAAAGAATCTAATGAAAAGATAGGAACCTAGATTATGGAGTGGAAAGAAAAGTCTGATAACCAACTCCAGGAGGTAAGGCAATCTATTCAAGACTTGAAAGAAAACCTTAATAAAGAGCTGGGCACCATTAAGAAAGACCACCAAGAAGGAAAGGGGTTAAACACTAAAGTACAAAGTCTTCAATCTAGAATGGAAGAAGCCGAAGAAAGAATATATGTAGCTGAAGACAGTTTAGACTCCATAGAGAAAGAGCACACCATTTTTCATAACAAAATTAAGCATGACAGATCAATGCAGGAAATACAAGAAACGTTCAGAAAGCTTAATTTGAGAATAATAGGAATACAAGAGGGGCTGGAGAGGGAAGTCAATGCATTAGGAAATGCATTCAGCAAAATCCTAGCAGAGAACTTCCCAAATATACAAAAGGACAGGCCCATACACATGCAAAAAGCTTTTAGAAACCCAAATAGACCAGAATAGGACATCCCACCTCTACATTACAATCCATACCGCTCAATAGCCACTAAAGAAAGAATTCTTAAAGCTGCCAGGGAGAAGAGATCAATCACATATAAAGGTAACACATTCAGAATTACCTCAGATTTCACAGAAGACCTGGAAAGAGGTATGCCATGTCCTAAAGTCAAATAACTACCAACCAAGAATAATCTACCCACCTAACCTCTCATTCACAGCAGAAGGACAAATAAAAACCTTCCACAGCACGTTAAATCTGATGCAATATACCGCTACCAAACCAGCTCTTCAAAAATTCCTCAAAGAGGTTCTACATATAGAAAACCAACTAGAAGAGAATATAGTCAATGAAGTGCTCCACAAACACAGAAATATGTAATCACAAGAACAGCCAAGGCACAGCTTCCACCCCCCCCAAATTTGGATAAAATGGTAGGGACAGACAAACACCTCTGTGTCTTAACCCTCAATATTAATGGTCTTAACTCTCCAATTAAGCGACATATATTGTCCAGTTGGATCAGAAAGCAAGATTCTTCTATCTGCTGTCTTCAAGAGACACACATTGCCCAAAAAAATAAACATTCTGAAAGTGAAAGGCTGAAATAAAATATATCAAGCAAATGGACCCCATAAACAGGCAGGATTTGCAATCCTAATATCATATAAATAGACTTCAAATTAAAATCAATGAGAACTGATAAAAAAGGTCACTACATACTAATTAAAGGATCTCTTCTTCAGGAGGATATTATGATCCTAAATATCAACTCACCAAATAATAGAGTACCAAAATTTATCTAAGAAACACTACTTTCAATCCAGTCTCACATAGATTCAAAGACATTAGTTGTTGGGGACTGTAACACACCATTCCTTTCAATAGAGAGACCAATCTGGCATAAACTCAAGAGAGAAACCTCGGATCTTAAAATATGCATAGATCAACTAGACTTAACAGATATTTAACGAATATGTCACCTAGCAGCATCAGATTACACCTTCTGATCAGCAGCACATGGGACATTCTCCAAAATAGACATCATTCTAGGCCATTTAGCAAATCTGTCCAAATTTTAAAACATTGAAATTATGCCATGTATTCTCTCAGACCACAAGGGAATAAAATTAGAATTCAACATCAAAAGCCCCCAAAGGAAATACTGTAACACATGAAGGCTGAACAACACACTCTTGAATCATCAGTGGAAGGAAGAGATTGGAAACTAAACACAACTGCTCATGACATTCAACAAAAATGAACACACAAATTACCAGCTTCTCTGGGACACAGAAAGGCAGTACTCAGAGGCAAGTTTATAGCTCTGAGTACCTCCATTAACAAATTGGAGAGATCTGAAACTAAAAATTTAATAAGTCACCTAAAGTTCCTTGAAAAAGAACAAGCTAAACCCAAATTCAGTAGATGGGAACAAATAATTAAAATTAAATCCAAATTAAATAAATTACATTTAAAGAAATACTATTGAAAGAACTGACAAAACAAAGAGTTGATTCTTCGAAAAAATTAATAGAATTGACAGACCCCTACCAAATCTAATGAGAAAAATATAGTACACACCCAAAAAGACAGACTCAGAGATTAGAATGGAAACATCACTGTAGAAATAGCCAAGATTCAGGGGCTGAGAAGGTGGCTCATTGGTAGAGCGCTTGCCTTGCATACTTGAGGCCCTGGGTTAGATTCCTCAGCACCACATAAGCAAAAAGAAAAAAGCCGGAAGTGGCACTGTGGCTCAAGTGGAAGAGAACTAGCCTTGAGCTGAAGAGCTGAGGGACAGCGCCCAGGCCCAGAGTTCAGGCCCCATTACCAGAACCCCCCCCCCAAAAAAAAAAACAAAAACAAAAAAAGAAATAAACAAGATTTAGGATATACTAAGAGAATACTTCTCAAAACTTTATGCTAGTAAGTTTGAGAATCTTAAAGGTATGGACAAATTTCTAGCAAATATTGACATGCCCAAACTAAACCAAGATGATTTAAACCAATTTAACAGAGTCATATCAAGCATCAAAATAGAAGCAGCAATAAAAGACCTCCAACTTTTCCCAGGTGCCGGTGGCTCACGCCTGTAATCCTAGCTACAAGGAGGCTGAGATCTGAGGATCACAGTTGAAAGCCAGCTTGGGCAGAAAAGTCCGTGAGTCTCCAATAAATCACTAGAAAAAACGGAAGTGGTGCTGTGGCTCAAGCAGTACAGAGCTCACCTTGATCTGAAATGTGCAGGGATAGCACGCAGGCCCAGAGTTTAAGTCCCATGACCGGCAAAAAAAGAAAAAAAGACCCCCCACCAAAGAAAAGCCTAGGACTAGATGGATTTACATCTGGATTCTACAAAGCCTTCAAGGCAGAACTCACACCAATACTCCTCCATCACTTCAATGAAATTAAAAGTAAAATATACCTACCACACTCTTTTTATGAATTCAGCATAATCCTCCTCCTAAAACCAGGGACTCATCAAAGAAAGAGCACTATACACCCATTTCTTTCATGAATTTCGATGCAAAATTTCTCAATAAAATCTTGGCCAATCAACTTCAACAACTCATCAAAAAAAATCATACACTGAGATCAAACAGGATTCATTTCAGTGATGCAAAACTGGTTGAAAATAAACAAAACGATATAATTCATCTCATCAACAAGAGCAAGAATAAGAAACACATGATTATCTCAATAGATGTGGAAAAAACTTTCACAAGATCCAACACTTATGATGAAGGCTCTGGATAAACTAGGAATCCATGGAAAATTCCTCAATACAATAAACGCTGTATATGACAAACCTACAGCCAGCATTATACTTAATGGCAAAAGATAAGACCATTTCCTCTAAATTCCAGGAACATGACAAGGATGTCCACTCCCTTCAGTCCTCTTCAAACTAGTATTAGAATGCCTAGCTAGGGTAATAAGAGAAGACGCTGACATAAAGGGTATCCAAATAGAGGGAAATGAAGTACAACTCTTCCTCTTTGCAGAAGATATGATCTTGCATTTACAGAAACCTATAGATTCAACTCCTAATTACTTGAGCTGATCGGAAACGTTGGCAAAAAAGAAAGGTATAAAATTAACCCTCAGAAATCAATAGCTTTCCTGTATTTCAACAATGAGAAGAGGGCAGGTGAAATTAGGAAAGCAACCCTTTTACAATAGCCCCACAAAAGAATAAAATACTTAGGAGTTAAGTTAACCAAATGGATGAAGGACCTCTATAACAAAAACTTTAAAAACTTAAAAAAAAGATTTAAAGGAGAACTAAGCAAGTGGAAAAACCTCCCATGCTCCTGGATTGGGAAGATTAACAACGTGAAAATGGCAATACTGCCCAAGGCTACCTACAAATTCATTGCAATACCTATCAATATCCCAACTTCATTTTTCAATGAAATAGAGGAAGCAATCCAAAAATTCATATGGAACAATAAAAAACCCTGAATAGCAAAAACAATCCTTAGTTGAAAGAGCAGCACTGGAGGAATATCAATTCAAAATTTCAAAACTCTAATAAAAAGCCATACTAATCAAAATAGCTTGGTCCTGGCACAAGAACAGACTCTAGGATGAATTGTTTAGGACTGAAGACCCAGAAATGAACCCTCAGATCTATAGCTACCCAACCTTTGATAAGGGTGCTAAAGAAATTGAATGGGGGCTGGGAAGGTGTCTCAGTGGTAGAGTGCTTGCCTTGCATGCATGAGGCCCTGGGTTCTATTCCTCAGCACCACATAAGCAGAAAAAAAAGCCAGAAGTGGTGTTGTGGTTCAAGTGCTAGAGCTCTAGCCTTGAGCTGAAGAGCTGAGGGACAGCACCCAGGCCCTTAGTTCAGGCCCACAATCAGACTCCCCCCCCCAAAAAAAGAAGTTGAATGGAAAGAAAAAACAGCTTTTTCAGTAAATGGTGTTGGTAAAATTGGTTAAAAACTTGTAGAAAACTAAAGATAAGACCGTATCTAACACCCTGCACCAGAATCAACTCCAAATGGATCAAAGACCTCTAAAGAAAAGCAGAGTCCATGAAAACATGACAGGAAAAAATAGGAGAAACTCTAGGGTTCTTTGGCACAAGCCAAAAGTTTCTTAATAGAGACCCAGAAGCACAACAAATCAAAGAAAAGTTAGGCAAATGGTATTGCATGAAACTGCAGAGCTTCTGCAAGGCAAAAGACATGGCTCGCAAGATCAACAGAAATCCCACGGACTGGGGGAAAATCTTCACTAGCCAAACAATGGACAAGGGTCTCCTGTCTAAAATATACTTAGAACTCAAAAAACTAAATCTCCTAAAAACAAATCCTCAAACAACTGCCCAATTAACAAATGGGCTAAATACTTAAAGAGAGACTACTCTGAAAAGGAAATAAGAATAGCCAATAGACACATGATGTAATGCTTAGCTCCTCTAGCCATAAAAGAAATACAAATCAAGATAACACTGAGATTCCACTTCATCCCAGTTAGAATGGCTATAATCAGGAAATTTAGTAACAGATGCTGGAGGCCATGTGGCTAGAAGAGAACCATACTGCATTGTTGGTGGGAGTATAAACTTGTTGAACCACGCTGGAAAGCAGTATAGAGGTTCCTCAAAAGACTCCACATTGCACGGCGCTGGTGGCTCATGCCTGTAATCCTACCTACTGAGGCTGAGATCTGAGGATCGTGGTTCAAAGCCAGCCCGTGCAGGAAAGACCATGAGAATCCTATCTCCAATAAACCACTAGAAAACTGGAAGTGGAGCTGTAGTTCAAGTGGTAGAGCGCTCACCTTGAGCTGAAGAGTTGAGGGACAGAGCCAAGGCCAAGAGTTCAAGCCTCACAACCGACAAAATAAAAAAAAAGACTCCACATAGAGCTCCATTATGGCCCAGCAATCCCACTTTTGGGATTTTACCAAAATAATCGCAAACAGGGTAATAACAAAGCTACCAGCACAATCATGTTTATCACAGCATTATTTACCATAGCTAAGATAGGGAACCAACCCAAATGCCCCTCAGTATATGAATGGATCAAGAAAATGTGTTATAAATATATACAATGAAATTCTATGCCTCCATCAGAAAGAAGGACATTGCCTCATTTGTTAGGAATTGGAAAGACTTGGAAAAAATTATATTAACTGAAGTAAGCCAGGCCCAAAGAAACATAGTTTCCATGGTTTCCCTTGTTTGCAATTACTAGCACAGGTCTAGAACAAGCAGAGAAGTTCAAAGGCTATGTACACACGAACACATGAGATAATAGGAAGCAAAATGAACCCCAAGACAGGGACAGTGGTTTTTTCTATATTGCTAGTGTTTTATAATGTACTTAAAATGCACTATGTGAATCTTTTGTTTCTTCTGTATGTTTTTCCCCGCCCGTGTAACTCCTGTTTTCACTGGATCTGATACTCGTGTTCTGCACTTGTACATACATTTTTGTAATTTGGGGAGTGGAAAGGATATTGGGGAACATTTAAATGAAGATGCAGGCTGATCCATTGTGATGACAAGATGTACAGGACACTATGTTAAAAAACGAACTTTACAATGCAGGGTGGGGAGGTCAGGAGGTGTTTGGGAGGGGGGAGGGAAGTCATGGTAGAGGCAAAACAAAGGAAGAGTTAAATGCTTGCTATGAAATGTACTCATTACCGTACTTATGTACCTTTAAACCCTCTCTACAACATTTTTATTATATATATATATATATATATATTTATATATATTCGTATATATATGTATAGACATACATTTTTTTAAAGAAAATGAACTTTACAACTTCAGCGTGGGAGGGGTTTAGTTATAGAGGTGGGAGGGAAGGAGTGGTAGGGGGAAAACAAAGGAGGAGGCAACAATGCTCAATAGGAAATGCACTCATTGCCTTGTTCATGTAACTGTAACCCCTATGTACTGCATTTTTACAGTAAAAAACTTAAAAAATTAATTCATGAGTCAAAGCAAGCCCTAGCAGGAAAGTCTGTCAGATACTGATCTCCAACTAACCACGAGAAAACAGGGAGTGGCACTGTGGCTCAAGTGGTAGAGAGCTTGGCTCGAGCTGAAATTCAACCCAACGACCAACAAAAAGAAAAAAAAATGAAAGCACCAAACAACCTGAAGATGTTGTCCAGAATAATGAGTGTGGCATAATGGAATTACATGACTTAGTCACTTGCAACCTAGTTTACCAGGAGAGATGGTGGGTGATTTGTGTGTGTACCAAAACCTGCAAAAGTATTTTGCTCTTTCCCAAGGAGGGAGGAAGGGAGGAATGGAGGAGGGGAGAAGAAGTTTGTTTGGCCTTGACTTTTGGTGCAGTGATTGCCTTCTGGAGTCAAGTTCAGAGAAATTCCACTTGTAATCCTACTTACATGCCGGGCAAAGAAGTCATTCCATGGAAGTGGTCTGTGTCGTGTCCTTGGCCAGGTCCCAACCACCACTGGGTAATCCAAGTCCCAATTCAGGACCAAGGTGCCTTGAAGACAACTGATCCACTGGGCAGGAGGACCTAACCATGGCCAGAAAAGACAGAAAGTACCATGCTGAGGGCAGCACCGGAGATCTAGACTGGGCAGAGATTTTTTTGTGATTTTCATTTTGTATTACCACTTTGATTCTACAAAATAAACTATGGATTTTAACTTTCTTCTCTCCCTTTGGATAAAACTCACAAAAAGTGTCTTTAGCTTTTAAGACACTTAACTCAGGTCTGGCCAATCATTTCCAGGATAGTGAAATACTTCATTGTATTTTGAACGCATAAAACATGCATATAAAACTAGCATATTTCGATCTTATGAGAAAACAGCCTTGTTCTTCTCTGGTGTTATGACTAGTGTGATAATGCTCACTCAGGTTTATATCATTGTGCAATCATTGTTCCATTTTCTTCAGTAAACAGTTTTTCAGGACAGGAGAGCTGTGAGGGGAGAATATGGGATGAATAATTTATCTGTACTTCTTGTGGCCTGGGAAGTGCTTCTCAGAATGTTTGCAAGAGGAAATAGAACTCCATATAGACCGAATATAGAAAAAGATACACACCTTCAGTGCCACAGAAGGACAAATAAGAAAACTCATCCAGGCTCAGAGAAAAGCAACATGATGGGTTGTTTAGGTGCGTGAAAATTTGTGGATTGTCTTTCTTACCATAGAGAGATCATTCAATGCTGGCATTTACAATATGTTCCCGGACTCATATCTGTTTAGGTCTGTTTCCTCTGAAGCATCTTTGATAGTGACAGAAAGGAGAATCTAACAATGGCACCTAGTTATGTTCTCTGAACGAGATTTTATCTCTTTCCCGAAACAAGTTAGGGTTTTAATGAATGACTTGGATTTCCTGAGAGAAATTCATGTGTATTTCTTGTTTCTATTAAAGTTATCAAATGAATAACCTTAAATTTGTAAGATGTTATTATAACAAATATGAGATAATGATTTTTATGTTACTAGGATGCACCCAGTTTCCTTTTAGATAGAAAATATTTGGCTGGCTTCCAACTACAATCTTTGCATCTCAGCCTCCAGAGTACCCAGGGATGTAGGCATCAGTCACCTCTCCAGGCTGAGACAAATATTTTTGGTAAGGAAAATCACTATGATATGGAACATGAGGCATGAAGAATGTAGACTAAAAAGGAATATTTTGAAAGCATTAACAAAACTGAACTTATCACAAACTTACTGTCTTCAGTGAGGAGAAAAATGAGAAAGAAGTTACAGAGGTAGACAATTGGAGACTAAAGAGAAGTTAGTGAATATTTCTTTGTTATCAGAGCTACTAAAGATTTCTTTTTAGAAAAATTCAACTTGATATAGTGGTACATGCCTACAATTCTAACTACTTAAGAGCTAGACAGTGGAAAGTATAGGAGGTTTGCTGTTTGTATGGTAAAAATGTGATACAGATACTTCAATATTTAAAACAAACTGGTGCCACATGTTTATAAGAGGCAAAAGTAGGAGGATAATGGTTTGAGGCCAGTCTAGGCAGTTAATAAGAAACTATCTGAAAAGAAATCTAAAGCTCAACAAAGTGCTAGGTGTAAGGATCAAGAGCAATTATCCAGGAAGTTTGAGACCCTGAGTTCAATCCCTTCTCCTGAAAAAAAAAAAGAGACAAGAAAAAGGAAAAAGATTATGATACAATTTTCAAGATATTGTCTATGCAATGTTTGGCTACAATTTCCTTCTTCAATTGCCTTAAAAGGTTTGTGAAGTCATTTACACAGATGAATACAGGTAAAAATATTGGTGTTTTCAAGAAATAAAGAATATGCCTTTTGTAAAGTGTTCTGCACAGAACATGAAATAAAAATTCCATGAATTCTGAAGTTCTTTATGCATTTTTGAAAATTATTATTGGAAGAAATTATTTACATTCCTTACATTCCAGAAAACATTATCTGAACACATTTGAGAAGAATTTCTATAACATTCTTGTAATGTATGGGTTTTGGATGTGCTTATTTGCCTTCTCTCTGTATCTTCTTAATTGGGTTATTTATTGTCTTATCCGTGTGTTTAAGAGTCCTTTATATATATAAATAAAAGCTATTTGTGAAGAATTTTATATTTTTCTTCATTATATTAACAAAAATGCTTGGCATGTGTTTGAATACAAATGGATGACATCTTTTCCTGACTTCAGAAGAACTGGGAGTATTTTCATTCTAATGCAGTACTCTTTATCAGGTCAAGAAAGTTCCCGTATAATAATTTTGACAAAATTCACCACTCTGCTATTTTGAAAAGTGCGATTTATTATAGGGTCACAGCAGGGAATTGTCCTGTGACCTGTCTCCTCTGCAGGTATGGAACCCTTATTTGCAAACTGTTGATCATACTAGAAGTAATTTTTGCTTGTAGGACTATCACATTTTTGGCCTATGTACTCAGGATGTTTTGCCAGGAAACAAATCCACACATAGAAGTTAGATCATCACAACTCTTTAAATTGGCATTAGCAATACATATTTGTATTCTTGATGTGCAATATCACAAATTGTGTTTGTGACAGAATAAATATAAGTGTATCACCTAGAATCTGGGTATGGTTAGTAAACTTTTTGAGAATTTTCTCATACTTTCAGAACTTTCATAAACATAAATAAGACAAACCAAATGAGGTGGCTTATACCTATTATCCTAGCTACTTTGAAAATGGAAATATAAATAGTCACTGTTCAAGGTCAAGCTGGAAGACACACAAGAGACCTTCTTCTCAAACAATAAAAGCTGGGTGTGCCAATGTGTGGCTGTCATCCTACCTATGTTGGACATACAACTAGGAAGTTCAGTATCCAGGTATCCTAGGAATAAAAAAATGCAAGGTTCTATCTCAAAAATAATCGAAGCAAAAATTGCTGGATGTGGCATGAATCAAGTGGTATGGTGCCTGCTTGGCAAATGCCAGGCTCTGAATTTGAATCCAAGTATTTACCAAAAAATTAAAAGTAAACAATATGAAATAATGAAATAATTCTCTAAAATTCTCACTTAGTGTAATTATCATATGTATTCTCCAAATAAACTTGTAGTGAAGGCAGAGAATTAAATAATCCAGATCAATATAAAACTCCAGAATCATAGAATGGCTAAGATTCAGCTTTGAGATCATTCAATGTCTGGATCTTACTGTTCTTAGATCCACAATCTTATAGGAAAAGAAAAGAATGTATATGTACAATACATTTATTTACTCCCTTCATCCAGTTTCACATATCGAAATTCTATCTCAAATGTAATGTTGTAGAAATGGGCCTTTGTGTGTACATGGATAGTAATTAAGTCATGCAAGCAAAACTTCATGAATTGGGTTTAAATAAACAACACCAAATAAATTTCACTCCTGAACTTTAAAACAGGGCCTCACTCAGAAATAAAAAAATCCTGACTATGCTAGCATTGTAATCTTGGACCTACAGGCTCCAGAATGGAGAAATAAATTTGTTGTTTATAAGCAATTCAGTGTCTGGTAATTTGTCATCATACGTCAAAAGCACTGACAGTAAGCCAGCTGAAAAGGACTGTTGTGGTTTCTTTCTTTCTTTCTTTCTTTCTTTCTTTCTTTCTTTCTTTCTTTCTTTCTTTCTTTCTTTCTTTCTTTCTTTCTTTCTTTCTTTCTTTCTTTCTTTCTTTCTTTCTTTTGGTTGTGCGGCCTCAAATCTGGGCCAGGGCATTGTCCCCCAGTTCTTCAGCTGTAGACCAACACTCTACCACTTAAGTCTAGGCCCCAAATCCGGCTTTTTCTGATTATGTGGTGCTGAGGAATTGAACCCAGGGCCTCATGCTTGCAAGGCAATCACTCTACCACTGAGACACCTTCCCAGCGCCACTTTCTCTATTTTATTTTTCCATCTTTCCAGAGTCCTTCTGATATTGAAAAATGCTAAAGCTCCATAGAGAAACGTTTAAAAGTGCCCTTTTGTCCAATTCTAACTTCACCAATTTTGGAGTGTAAGGAATGACATCAAGTACCCCAGAGACCTAAGACAGGACACTTCATCGTCTTCCGCTTTGCTCATCAGCACCTAGTTCAAATTTACACTATATAAACAAATCAACTAATGGTAGTTATAATAAATTTTAAAATGCATACCCTGAAAACACTTTATGAACACTCTTGCACTGTAGTCTCATGGGCTTCCATGTCCAAAATAGGAAACTGAGGTTTAAAAAGAGGTTACAAAACTGGTATATTGGTTCATTTAAACTCAGACTGATCTATAATCATACTTAGGCTAACATACAATGTGCACTTATTTTTCTGCTCACAGAAAAGTTTTCAAGTTCTACACTCTTATATGCTACCATGATATCTTTATCCTGGGTGCTTTACTGGTGCCCCCATGTCATATCAGCTGAAGTTGATATATCTGTTCCCACTCAGATAAAACAGCTGAGAATTGAGCAACGGTACTTTTAAAATCTCCCATGCAGTAATAATGTGAAATTAAGAGTATGAAATCCTGGGCTAGAGAATAAAACTTGTAGACAGGCACCAGTGGCTCAAGCATGTAATCCTAGCTCGTCAGGAGGCTGAGATCTGAGGATCATCGTTCAAAGCCAGCCCAAGCAGGAAAGTTCATGAGATTCTTATCTCCAATAAACCACTAGAAAACGGAAGTGGCATTGTGGCTGAAGTCGTAGAGCCCTCGCCTTGAGCTGAAGAGCACATGGAAAGCCCCCAAGCCCAGAGTTCAACCCCATGACCAACCAAAAAATAAAATAAAAGAGGAAGAGAATAAAACTTCTATGATGATGCTAGGCCTACCTCACAAATCTTTCTTGGTCTCTTCCTTCCTTCCTTTTCATTGCTGGGGATTGAACCCTGGGCCCTGTGCATATTAAGAAAGTGCCATAACACCAAGCTATATGGCCATTTCCATCTCTCCAATTTCACTCTCCAACTCACCTTGTTCCTCATACCTTACATTCCTTGGTCATAATATTTGGAGAAAACTGAACTTCCTAAGTTTTTCATCATTTTACAGAATATTTGTTTTCTCCCTTCCTATGTATCAAGACACTGTGCAGGAAGGATTCTTTTCAACTCCCCAGGCAGAGTTCATATATCATTACATTTATAATAACAACTCACTTAAATAATTGTTTGTCTTCTTCAGACTATTAATAGACCCATGTTGAATCCTAGCTTTTATGTAAACAGGAATAGAATTCTTCTTGTGTTATTTTACTCTTTTTGACTTGGTCAAATTTTCCTGATTTTGTAGGAAAGGTTTTTCTGCAATAATAATTTTCAGGACATTTCTGCATATTGTGTATAATAAAATTAAGAGATTTCTAGCCAAAGAAAACAACTGAGAATTCTAGAGCTTAATGAATGTACTCCGGGTTCCTGTGCACTTGGCACTGCATTTGGCATCTTGGTATTGCAAAAATAGACAATCTATATTGAAAGTTGCTGTCTTTTTGTTTTCCCCTTTTCAGCCATATGAAGCATTTAAGGTGTATAGCAAGTAAACTGTGGGAGTATGAGCTGGTAATCTTTTAAAAATATTTTTATTGTAAAATATTGTATAGAGGGGTTACAGTTACATGAGTAAGGTAATGAGTACATTTCCCATTGAGCATTGTTACTCCATCCTTTGTTTTCCTCCTACATTCCTCTCTCTCCTTACTTCCCTAACTCTTCCTTCTCTGTATCCCAAAATTGTGAAGTTCATTTCCAACATAGTGTATTGTACATCTCATTGTTAAAATTGGTCAACCACTATCCTTGTTTCAACATTTTGTTATCCTTTCCCTCCCCAAATTAGAAAAATGTATATACAAGATGCAGGGAACTAGAATCAAATACAGTGACAACAGAGGATATATGAGTTGGTAATCTTTAGCCTTCAAATTCCAAAACAAAAATAAGCAATGAAAGATCAAATTTGTTCATAAGGGTAATCTCTGCCTTCCAAATGATGCTCTGATTCTTCCATTAAAATAAAATCCTGTTCCAGGCTGAAATGCAGATACCTGTGGAAATGATGACATTAAGTTGCTATTATTTAAATATGGCTTCCTATTAATGAAATACCATGGAAAAGGTTTTTACAAAAACTGGATGATAGCAAGAGTCATTTCAGACAAAGTTTATAGTGGGTAAGGTGGGTAAAAGTTACAAAACTGGAACTACATGCTGGGAAAAAGAATAAATTCACAGGGAGGAGTAACTTACTGTTTTAGATGAGCCAAGTTAAGATGGATCATTATGTAAGAAGAAAGTTTGTATTTGGTTCTTTCTAACTCGCAGATACTTTTCTATAAAAAATGAATACTAGAGTGAAAAATCCAAAAGAACTTTGATGATACATATAATATTTTGGAGACAACAAAGATTTTCAGTAATAAAAACAGTTGAATTAATTATGGAATTTATAAACACTGGACTCTCATGTAATCATTATAAGTGATGCTCTTAGAACAGTATGAAATTTCTAAGGATGTTATTGGGTAGGAAATATATGCATGATACAATGAGATGAAAAGTCAAAGTATAAAGTAGGCTCACACCTGTAATCTTACCTTATCACAAGGGTGAGATTGAGGATCGTGGTTCAAAGCCAGCTCCCAGAGAAAGTCCATTCAACTACCAAAATGCCAGAAGTGGAACTGTGGCTAGCACTGAGGTGGAAAAAACACAGAGAACAATGTTCAGGCCCTGAATTCAAACTCCAGTTTTGGCAATAAACAAATGAATAATCAAACAGATATATGAACCCAAATTGTAGGCATATATATAAATATAAATATATGCATATATGCAAGGCAGAGGAGTATAACCATGATGTTCCAGTGTTCACATTGTGGAGATCAAGGACGGGAACAGCACAAAAATTTACTTAATGGAAATTAAAAGTGACAATATGTTGGAAATGATCTGTACAACTTGGGCGGTGGGATTAAGAAAGCCAGGGAAAGAGGAAGAAAATGAGGGAGGGTGTAACAAGTTACACAAGAAATGTTATAACTGCTTTACTTATGTAAGTGTAACCCATCTGTGCATAACCTTGACAATAATATTAAAATTACAAAAAAAAACAAAGCTTTTATTTATGATATTATATTTAAAAGTATATTTTAAAAGAATTATAGGCATGTTTTAAATTTCTAATGCATTGTCCAACTCTACTGGATTATACTGGAATATTGGAAGAATTACTTACACATGAGTCCATGAGTAAGGACCCCAATAAAAATTCCACAAAGAAATGAAACCTGGACCAAAGGGTCCTAATCATAATACCTTACTTCTATAGCAAATCACACAATCTCCCTAATCCTAATTTAATCATGATGATGAACCAAAGTCTCCATTTGTAGAAATACATACTTGCAACAAGGATGGAAAAGGCACCAAGAGGGAAAGTAATGATACACAATTTTAAGAAAGATTACATAATAAAGGAATGTGTCCCACAAGTTTCCAACTCTAAATCTGGGAAAGTCAGTTATCTTTGTCATGCTAATAAAAAAGCACAAATAAAAGCTCACTGTGGGAATCAAAAAGATTGAGAACAGGTGTTCATTGTGACAGCAAATTACTATGTCTCTCTTTCCTTGTCTTATTCCCACCTCATTGTTGAATTCTGAAGGTCAGATTCTGGGGAGCCAGTTCTCTTAGCTCCAGTAATTAACAAAATGGTGGTGGGAGATACATAGTTCATGGATTCTCTTTTTTTTATTAAGCTTACTGAGTAATAATGGGACTATAAAACACAAGAAAGTCTTAAGTTTTCCACTAATTTTTAAAATGCCTGCTGTAAGAAGAATCAAAATTAATGAAAAAAACAACTCAGACCAAGGGTATTTCCTATTACGTCCTGCAATGTTTTCAGGGTGTCTGCTTTGACTCCAGGGTCTTTGATAAATTTGGAGTTGATTGAATGACATTGTCCCATTTGTTAGGAAATGGAAAGACTTGGAAAAAAATTATATTAAGTAAAGTATGCCAGGCCCAAAGAAACATAGGTCCCATGGTTTCTCTTATTTGCAATAACTAGTACATGTCTCAGACAAGCAGAAATGGTCAGATAAGTTGATGTTAGGTGAAATGAATCCAAGATAAGTACTCAAATGCTTTTTCTTTCTTATTATTGTTTCTAACATAATTAAGATCATTCCTTTGTTGCTTTGTATGTCCCCTCCCCTGGTACAATACCTGTTTCACTGTACTTGATGTTAGTATAGTATGTGGAGGGGAAGGGAAAAAATTGCTTATTAGGGTTACAAGTGGACTCATTGCAACAATGAGATGTACAAGACGTTATGTCGAAAAACGACCTTTACAACTTTGGCGCAAGGGGAGGCATGGGGGTGGGGAAGGCGGAGATGAGAAGGGATCATAAGGGGAAACAAAGGAGGAGGCAACAGTGCTTGATAAGAAATGAACTCATTACCTTGCTCATGTAATTGTAAAACCTCTGTACGGTATGTTCGCAATAAAAAATGTAAAAAAAAAAAAAAAAACCCTCAGAAACCATATAAAGATATTTGTGGTGTACTGATACCAGGCAAAATTAAAATGTCATGTGTAAATACCAAATGACATTTACAAGCACAGATCCTAATTCTTCTGTGAGCTAATGTGATAATTACACATTTATACTTTCCAACAAAATCACCATTGAGAATACCACAGCCAATTCCAATCACAGAAGCAATGCTGCAAAGAATTGCTAAATTTTTCATCTATTCATTCCTAGAGTTGAGAGAGTTGATTCTGCTGACGTTGACTGTTTGATCCTCTTCCTCCTCATAAATAAATGTGCCTATGTAGAACAATTTATATCTATATCTTAACTTGATGGGTTTCTAGAATTTCTGGTCTGATCTTCAGTCTGAGTACCAGCTATGGAGCATATGTAGTTTAGGAAGATGGACTATTTCTTAACAAGCAGAAACACACTCTAAAACAGTTTTAACAGAAACATCTTTGATAATGGAAATATTCTATATATGCGTTGTCTAACAGACTAGCCACTGGCAATATGTGGCTACAGAATCTCAAACGTTAATAGTGTGTGAGAAATTAATCCTTCCAATTTCAGTTAAATGGAATTTTAAATAATGAGATTCATCTACTCTGTTAACTGGACAGTGCAGTTTTCAAATAAGGAAGCTGAAGTTCTCACAAAGATGGTGATAATATATATCCAAGTGAAGAAGATTCTATTGGATACTAACTGCATGCCTCTAAATTATCTGAGATTTTATTTTTTATAGAATTCAGTCATCACTCACCTAGTTTGACAGCTGGGAAGAAAGGGGTAGGAGATATACATAAGCTACTTGGGTTACTGAAAATTGTTCCTTGAAGATGAGGAATGTGCATGAATCTTTTCTATATTTAGCAGACAGCAAAGTGTGTAGAATCCTGTAGGAGGTAGAAATATAATGTTTGTTTTTCATTATGTCAAAGAGGTGCTCTGTTTATGAAAATGGGAGAGAAGTGAGACAGGCGAATTCTATAAATATACAAACAATATATACAAAATTTGCTACATTCTATTCCATGATAGGCCCTGGAATGAACTTTGGTTCTTTGCACATACTATAGATATTTACACACTAAAAAACAGAAATGTAATCCTTTAATACTGTTAAAATACATAGACTATCTTCTTAAAATATATTCGTGGACCTATTTTTTCCTTAATTTCTTCCACACCTGCATTAAGAAATGTCTCTAAAAGAAAAACTTCTAGGTGTGTAAAATTTGAACTCCATCTATTTCTTTTGTTGAATTGTACTCTAGATAGGATTGAAATCCCTATTCCATCTTAAGGCTTAGAGCTAGAAAAAGAATAAGTATTCTCGACAAATTGTCAAGCCTCATTTTTAAGGAGAGCTATGTACGTATTAGGAGAAATATGTATCTGTCTTGGTAGCTAGGAACCTTCAAGAAACAAAAGAAAAAGAATAATTTCATGGCAGTCTCATGTATTTGCATACCTTCAAGTGAACACTAGCTGCTCTATATTCTATAGTATATTTGCAAGAATATTTTCATAAGCTATTTCTAAGCTATTGTCATCCTCCAGAGTAAAGTTCATGTATGCCTATGTCTCATTATATAGATTGTAGTTGCTCAAAGTCAGAACCTATTGTTTGTATAGGTTTCACATGGCTATCTTTGCTTCACTCCATGTCACTGAGGGCTGGGAGATTCACTTCAAATATATAAATACACACACATACCCACACATATCTGACTGGCTTTCACTATTGTCGTACAAATTAACTCCTTTTTGCCTCTAACTCAAGAGTATCATAAATCTTCTAGCATACACGAAAATGTGACAAGTTCATTATTAACTTGCAAGTAGGTTATATTTCTAGCTTCACACAATTCTAAATACTCATATGAAGAAAAATATATATCTAGAGTTTTGGTGTGCTTTTATATTACAAAGCTCTCAATTTTCACCTTATTTTCCTGGAAGAGGCACCAGTGCTCGATAGGTAATGTACTCATTACCTTACTCATGTAACTGTAACACCTGTACAGTATTTTTACAATCAAAAACGTACAAAAAGGAAAAAAAGGGAAATTGGATGTCACGTATTTCCATTAGAACTAACTAAATATAGGGGCTTTAAGTTTCTACAGGATTTAAGGACCTAGTAAGTTTTGGATATGCCCCAAGGCCATTACTAAAAGCTGAGGGAGAGAGATCTAAAAGTGGAAGTAGATAGGTGACCAGAGTATAATTTTGTATCTTTAGTTCACTGTTACAATAACAGGGGTACAAATCAACATGATGGTTTGTAGATACAGGACCAGAAGACGTACTGGAAACTGACATCAGAGTAGAGTCATTCATTGTGGGAAAACACAAATCAGTAGGCAAGAAAGGATGCAATCAACCGTGTCCATGAAACAACACAGAATGGCATAAAGTCAAAGTGTTAACCAGCCCATGAAGAAGGTGTTTAACATCACTAATCACCAGAAAGTGTTAGTCAAAATAATGAAGAAAATTACCGCTTCATATGAATTAGGCAGGATAACTACAGGAAAAGAAAAGAACAATGTTGACAAAAGTGTGGTAAAATTGCAACCCCTCTATGGGAACCAGTAGAGCATCTCTTCAAACAATTTAAAACAGGATTATTCATACTTGTCATCCTAACCACTCAGGACAGGGGCTGAAATAAAAGGATAGTGGTTCAAAGCCAGCCTGGGCAGAAAATGGGAAGTGGATCTGTGGTTTAAAGTGGTAAACCACTAGCCTTGAGGAAAAGTTCAGAGACAGTGGCCCTGACCTGAGTTCAAGCCCCATGACAGAAAATAAAAAAAGAAGAAAAGAGTATTTTCATATGATCCAATTACTCCATTTCTGGGTATATACTCTAAAGATCTAAAAGCAAGGTCTGGAAGATATCCTTGTACTCTCATATTCATTTTGTACAATACTCAAAACCTGGAGGCAATCCAAGTGGCCATCAACTAATGAATAGCTAAGGCAAATGTGGTTTATACCCACAGAAGTATATTATTTCAACTTTAAATAGAATTATGTTTTGACAACTGCTATATTAAGCATGAATCTTTGGGACACTTTGCTAAGTGAAATAAGCCAGTCATAAAAAAGATCTAATATTACATGATTCTACTTATATCAGTTATATAGAACAGTCAAATTGATAGAGACAGGAAGTAAAATCGTACTTGATGCATATCTTGAAGCAGAGGAGAGCGGAAAATTGTTTTACTGAATATACAATTTGAATCTTGGATGATGAAAAGTGTGAACACTGATCTTATACAATATTGTAAATGTACTTACTACAACTATGCTGTATTCTTAAAATGATTAAAATAAAAAAAAAATCCTGGGAGAGGAGAAGGAGAATGATGAAGAGGTAAGTATAATCAAGGGACATTGTATGCCTATGTAGATATAGCAAAATGAAATACACTTATTTAACTAGGTAAAGCTAATATAGAGTTTAAAAAGATAATACATTTTAAGTTGTTGCATTTGAGCACAATTATTGAAAAAAAGAGAAAAACAACAACAGGCTGGGAAACAATTTAAATTGTCAGCATTCTATAAACCTGTGTTCAAAACTATATCTCATTTAAGTGTGTGAGGATTTTTTTTGGGGGGGGGTCTCTGGTCGTGGTTCCTGAACTCTGGGCCTGGGCACTGTCCCTCAGCATTTCAGCTCAAGGCTAGTGCTCTACCACTTGAGCCACAGCACTGCTTCTGGCTTTTTTCTTTTTGCTTCTGTGGTGCTGGGGAATCAAACCGAGGGTCTCATGCATACAAGACAAGCACTCTACCACTGAGCCACCTTCCCAGCCCCTGTGAGGTTGTTTTTTAAACATGTTTTTATTAGTATTATCTTTAAGTAGTTGTACAAACAAGTTCCCATTCTGCACAACAGTATATGAATATGATGTATCTGACAACCTATTCACCCATCCCTCTCAACGCAACCCTTCTCCCACTTTTAAAAAAAATTGAGATAGGTGATTACATAATACTCACATAATTCACAGCATTGTGGAATTATGATACTTAGTAAAAGTCACAAACATATTTTAATCATACAAGGAAAATTATCATTTTCATGGTCTTTAAAGTTTGTGAATTCTATGAGCTTTGACAATACCAAGTATTTCTTCCATATCAGGTGATGTTTACATTTCTTGCCTTTTGTATAGTGTAGATTATTCCCGCTTTCCCTCTTATTCCTCCCTTCCAATCACTGTCTTTGGATTGCTTAGTTCTTTTCCTTCTATGACCAGTGGAGCTGATGGGGCTCTTGTTGTGTGTTGTTCTGTTTTGCACTCATTGTGTTCCTCCTTCTGGCTTCCCTCCATTGAGTGCAGATTTTTTTTTTTAATGTAATGAGAGTATGCTCAGGGAAATCACCCCATTAGTTCAAAATAGATTGTCAATGTGGCTTAATTTGGATGTTTACATACACATTTTCAATATATAATAGCATATGCAGCATATGAAATATGTTTCTTCTTTTTCTTATGCTTGAAAGCAGTTTCTAGTTGCAGATAAAATGCATCAACTATTCCTCATACAAAAGAGTAAAACATTACACACGAGTTCTAGAGCCCTTGATATACATAGCAAAACATCTCAGGTGCTTACCATAATATCCAACCTTCTTTCTGAATCAATAGATTTAACTGAAGTCTAGGGTAAGTCAAATAGTGATAATATCTCCCAATAGAGATAATATTTAGATAATACAGATAAAAATGTTACCTGATAGCATCTAGGATATTGCTTTAAGGCCAGTCCACACATGTTCTGTATTTCTTGATTTCCTTCTTTCTGTTCCTTCATCTCACTTCCTGGAACTTGGAAGTGATTACTGGCAATTTAGGGGTCACTTTGGGCCAAGACAGTGAGAGCTATATCCTAATGCTGGGGTATGCCTCCATCTTCTTGGAATCTTCAGGCCTGTACTGTCTTCCTCTGGGCTTTCAACAGATAAGAGACTAAACCATTACTAGTTGCATTTTTATGATCATTTGAGTTCTCCTATCTTTAAGATACTTACACTGTGGATTGAGATGCACTCACAGAAAATACATAGTATTGCATATATATATATATATATATATACATATATACATATATACATATACATATATATTCCTTTAAGTAGTTGTAGCAAGGGTCATCATTCAACAAGTCAGAAAATAAATACAATGCAGCTTGATCAATATCACTCCTTTTATCATTTTTCTTTCATTTGTTCATCAAAATGTCATTACCAGTTTCTTCTCTTCCTCTTGTTCTGAGATAGAAATTCATCTATTCTAAAGTCAAAGGATATGCTTCTTCACTAGCTAGATCACGTTCACTGACTTTTGCTTTCTTAAAAACTGCTTAACTCCTGCAAGAGGGAATTGAAGGCTGCCAGACAGGAAGGATTGAGTGTAAGCTGTGGGAAGTGTTCTCATACTCTGCATCTAGAGGGCTACTAAACATGTTGATCTGCTCGATGCCTCAAGCAATTCAGAAAGTGACTTGCATTTTCTAAAACCTAAATCCAAACTTTCCCCTTCTCCTTCCCACCAAGAATTCTCCCTCAGGCCTCTTCCTACCATAGTGTCTTGGCAGCTTAGAACTGCTTTACCTCAGAAATGTGGCACCAGAAGTCTGCCTTATGCTCAGCCAAGCATCTGGGATCTGGCTGATTCATCTATGGCTCTGAAAATACTGCAGTCTAATCTGTGTCCTGTGCTCGGGGTTCAATATGTGTGCTTAAATCCATAACTACGTGCCTCCAGAGAGCAGGCTTTCCTCTTTCTATTAGCATTAGGAGCAGAAGTACCATATAGGTTCTTTATAATAAAGCAGCCACACACAGCGGTTGGTTTTATAACCACTAGCTGAGGTGAGTTTGCCTAAGGGAGCCAAAGCATTATGTGAATAAGGTGTTTTCAACTGGAAGCTCATAAGCCTCCATTCCTAAGAGGAAGCTGCTGATAATAAATTCTGTCTGGGAATGGACTTTGTAGGAGATAGAATATTTTTCTGTGAAAGTGATTGCTTGAAGGAAAGCATTGACTACACGTAGCCATAATCTTACAAAAAGCTATTTTAACTAAAGTATATCCTGTAAGTAAAATCGTTCTAGGGACATGGTTCAACTCATAGGCACAGTTTAATTCATAGAGCACAAGCATAGTAAGAATTTTCTAACAATTTCTGGCATGGTTGTCCTGGTTTCATTGATTGCTCTGAAACTGATCCCCTTTCAAACTAGCCAGCTGAGCTTCAAAAGAGGCAATTGAGCAAGATTTTGAACACAACTTCTGATCAATACCAGAAGTAGTAACTCATTAGGGGTAAAACCTACTTCCTACTCAGACTTCCTACTCAGAGCGGTTGCTTCATTGGCTTCCTGCCAATAACATGCCCTTCAACAGAACTAAACTTTGCCGTGCTAAGTTTCTTTCAACTTGCTTGTCTTTCTTGGGATATAGGCTTACACTATGGGAGTATTCCCAATAATCTGGGGTATTGTCCACAATCTTTGTTATGCAAGGCGGTAACCCTTTAGAAGGAGACACATCCTGCCTTGTTGGGGTAGCTCAAGGTTGGGTTAAACCCACCCATTGTGGTTAATGATGGAAAGTGTATCAGCAATGTCAGGAAAGGGCCGATGGAAGCACCTCAATAAAAAGTTACCTCATGCATTGGCCATGAGAGGAAAAATTGGACTAGTGCCCATTACCTCGTTGGTTGGGGACTTTAATGTGCTGAGTGAGTCTTAGGCACAACGAAAACTGGAGTCTTGATGTTTGTTTTCATTCTCTGGCCCAAGAATAAAAATGTGGGAGCTGGAGGAAGCCATATTTGAGAAATCTCCAGTAAGGGGAGAGTTGAATATGAGAGGGGAGCACAAGAAACTTACAATAGATAGGATTTAGTGCACCAAAAACTGAAATCTCAAGAGATCTGCTAAAATTGGGAGTAAGAATTCTAGGCCTAAGGAACCAAAGAAAAATTATCCAAGGACCTGCTTCTGATAATCCACTGGGAGAATGGTGAAAAAGATCTCAGAACACTATTAAATAATGGATAATTTTTATTATTGAGATCCATACTGTGCACTTGTCCAAACAACAATTTGTTATACATAAGTGCTTGAAGGTGTGTGTTTTAAAACTTATATGCTGAAAGGGGAACTCAAAAAAGTCATGTCCAAATCTGGGTGCCAGTGGCATGCACCTGCAATCCAAGCTACTCAGGATCTGAGGATTGGGGTTCAAAGACAGACAGAGAAGAAAAGTCCTTGAGACTCTTATTGCCAATTAACCACCAGAAAACTGGAATTGGCGCTGGGCTCAACTAGTAGGGCTTTCTTTCGCCTTGTGCTGAAGAGCTCAGGGACAGTGCCCAGGCCCAGAGTTGAAGTCCTATGATCAATAAAAATTAATGCTTGGGTGAAATGGATTAAATATTCTGCTCACCATTACTGTTAAGACTGTGTGGCACAGAGACCAGAAAAACAAGTGGTACACTTCCCACTGTAATGAACCTCAGACCCCCAAGGGCATGGAGTGCATGATCTGTCGGCCAAACACAGCTTGGGGAAACTCGAAAGACCCTGCTGTTGCTGTTTGCAAGAGGAGGATCTAAGACAAAAATCCTATCTTCCCAAGGCCAACTATACCCCTTGCCTCTGTAGGTACGGGAGACAACTGGCATTTCTGGGAAACTTATCAAGATGCAGTGAAGGCCGAACCTGTGAAGAGTTGAGCAGTAAGCACTAAATATAGCCAGGGGAAATGTCTGATGGTATTGTGGAAGACCAGTGCTGGAGACCTTCCTGGCCAACTAGAGTAGAACCTGTTCTTTGGTTCAATTTGCCATCACTTACATCCTAGCATTTCATCCACCTGTCCATTCTCAAACATTTTATACTAGTTAGGAGAGACCCCTTCCCCAGAGGGTCATTCATATTTCATATTTACATGTGTACTATTCAGGATACTCCCCCAAAAGTTTCCAAAAATTCAAGCCAGACCCCAGATAGCAGCTTAGGAATCAGTATAATTAGTATAAATAAGTTGGTATAATTAGTATAAATAAAATGTAGTTTTGAGGCTAGGAATATGGCTTAGTTTTAAATTGTTTGCCTAGCATGCATGAAGCCCTGGGTTTTATTCCTCAGCACCAGATAAACAGAAAAGACTGGAAGTGGCCCTGTGGCTCAACTGGTAGAGTGCTAGCTTTGAGCAAAAGAAGCTCAGGGAGCACCAGGACTGGCAAAAATAAAATATAGAGTAGAATAAGATCAACAGAGATTTGTTAATTATACTAAAAGATTTTTTAAACCCATAAATTAAGTGGTCTAGTAGGATGGCATGAGAAAATTAATTCTAGAAACATTATCTATAAAGGGTAGATTTTGTTTTGTGATTGAAGGCCAAAGCTGCACAAAGGACTTAGAAGAATTCAACATTGGCAAGTGAGTGAACTAAAAACTCAGATAAAGGGCTGAGAAGGTAGCTCAGCAGTAGAGTGTTTGCCTTGCATGCTTGAGCCTCTGGGTTCGATTCCTCAGAACCACATAAGCAGAGAAAGCCAGAAGTGGTGCTGTGGCTCAAGTGGTAGAGCGCTATCCTTGAGATGAAGAGCTGAGGAACAGTGTCGAGGGCCAGAGTTCAGTCCCAAGACTGACCAAAAATGAAAAAAGAAGGCCAGCTACACAAAAAGGGTTTCCTACCAAGAGGGAAGGAGGGTTTCCTACCGAGAACGAGGGAGTTTGGCGGATTTTTATCTAGCAGGAATGCAAGTTTCCCTTGTGGGAGAAGGATTGCCTTCTAGTAAGGAGAGTGTTAATGATCACATTGGTCAAAATCATCATTCAGTTTCATAATGCCCAGATAAGTGTCTAATGTTTGTCAGGTATTGACTTGTGAAAACATATATTTATTAATGTACTACCATCTGCGTGTCAATCTGTTCTTATTTTCTCAACCCCAGGGGCTCAATCTCAGGTCCAGCATAGTTTCTGTCAGCTCATTTTGCCCCAGGATTTCATGCTGACCCTCACCCATTCAAGAATTTGGCCCTGTAGGCCATGAATTCAGATGCCAGCACTCCCAAACAATAATCGTGGAGTAAGAACCTGATGGTGACACATGTTTTCCTTTTCTGAGAAAGTCTTGGGTGTCAGGTATGAAATGGAAAACATATGCAGTCCTATATCCTATGTAATCAAAGTAATCAATGTTCTATGTGCCAAAATAATCAATAAAATAGTCAATACATGAACAAAATGAAAAATAAAATGAATAACTACACTGAACGTAATATAGAATCAACATATGTATGTAAATATAAATCATATATCTAAAATGTACACGAATGGGATGTTTTTTAGTGTTGAGGATCAGTTTCAGGCCTAAGGAACAGAACTGAATTTCTTCACTTCATGGAGGCGAGCTTCCCCTTCCCTTACAGTGTAAGAGATTTACTCAGACCATGAGTTCCAATACCAGTCCTGGCAGAGAAAAATGGCATCTCTATACTATGTGATGCCCAATTCTTAGGTATTTCATTATGCCTTCATTAAATGAATGTGATTGTGTAAATGCTTCATAAAGTATTGATTAAAATCGATCAGTGTCCTATAATAGTGTATAATTTTATCCTGGAATCATTCAAGAACTGCCTATTCAATCATACATACATCCCATTCTATTTGTATTCATATGGATATGAATGAGTGTCTTAGGATCTCCTGCCATTTGGAGGTGGCAGGACCAGGATTTGAACTGTGGGCTCCAGCTCCCACCACTTAAACCTACGGATAGGGAACTCACTGGTCTGTCCCAAAACATCAGCAAGACCAATGATTAGGCAGGCACCAGTGGCTCTCAGCAGTCCTCCTTGATACAAGCCTGTATAGGAGGATTATGGTCAAAGTCACCGTAGGCAGGAAAGTCCTTGAAACGCCTGTCCAAGTTCAATGTCAATAAAGCCATAAGTAGACCTGTATGGTAGAGGGGTAGCCTTGATCAAAAGCAGCTCACGGACTGTGCCCAGACCTTGAGTTCAAGTTCTGAGATTGGCAACAAACAGTCATACAGAACAATCTGTGCAGCCATCTGGCTAAAGCAAGTCACCCTCTTGTCTCCAACTGAATTGGACAGAGTTTACTTGGAAAGGGGTTGGGGAGCCGCTGTCATCTTGACTCCACCTATGCAGCCTGCATCACAGGATTCTGACTGCACCCCCATTCTTTCATGGTTCTTTCTAACCAATGGGATACAAGAATTGTGGCCACTCCCATATTCCATGCTGTCCAGTAGCACCCAGATTCCCTCTGTTGGTTGAGACCACTACCAGCAGTTGAGGAAGTTAGAGGTGGCTGGGTGGTGAGCAAGAGTCTTGAGGCGACTTTGGAGTGGATTAGGAAACTTACATCCTAGTCAGTGAGTGGGAGAACAGAGGATTACCCAGAGCCTGGGATTGTGGCCAGCCCATCTCTCCCATCCTAGTGCTCAGATGTCTTTAACAACCAGACTCCGTGAGAGAGCTGTGGGCAAGAAACAACTGCCAGATCACCGACAGAAGAATCCTGCCATCAGACCTGCAACATTCAAAAAAACAAAGAACACAAAAAAGGGAGGGATCCCCAAGACAAACACCACTGGAGAGCGTGATACAAAGGAAGGTCCAGCCAAAGGTGATGCCAACCCCAGACCACCCCTGCCTTTGGAGAGTGTTACAGCCATCAGGGTGCAGAGTGTCAAGGGTCCCGATACCACCAAAGATCTTCAGAGGTGCTACCAACACGTGGTGCCTGCCCTGGAATGCAGCAAAAGAAGAAACCAGGCGCTCTGTGCCAATATCTAACCACTGAATCAGGAAAAGACAGACCTGCAGTATCAACGGGAAAAAGAGAGGGAGAAGATAGCCCAGGGGCACAAAGAACTGAGAATAGAGCTAGAAATCCACAAGCCAGTCATACAGAAGTTGGTTTTGGCAGAAAGCGATTTACAATCAGCACCGGCCCACATACAGCACATGGCCGATCACAGAGTAATGGAGCACAAAACTGTCATCAGCTGCCTGCAGGCCACATAGCAGCGCATGGCAGAGTTGGAGATGGAGGCTTCTGCAGTCACTGCTGCACAGAAGGAGACTGAAATATTCTTCGAACAGCTGAATGATGTAACACTTCAACTCGAGTAAAAGATCAGAAGCTTCTATGACCTGGAGCAAGTGAACAGAGAGTTGCAGGAGAAGCTGGAAGCCCTCTGGACATAGAAGAGCAAAAGGAATAACAGAATCTGCAAGCTCCAACAAGCACTGGCAGGGTATGAGGTACTGACAAGACTACTGGATAACCTGAGCTGGATGGTGACAGCAGCGAATCTGGACACAGACACCTTAGTGAAGGACCTGAGAATTGAGAGGTCCACACAAAGGAGGAGGCCTGGCGGCTGACCGAGCAGGTGAACCAACTGACAGAGCAGAAGGAGGAAGGGGCTAGGCAGGTGCTGGATTTTGAGAAAGAGCTGGGGGAACTGAGAAGGAAGCTGGCAGAGCCATGGTCCCCCACAGGACTATCTCAGGCCAAGCAGCAGCTGCAGACCCAGGCCTACAGCATGCAGATGGAGTTGAAAAACCTGGAGGAACAACTTCACATCCAGGTCCAGGAAAACCAGAGTTCCAATCTCCAGAATGCAGAGCAGTGGGAACAATTGCGGAGAATGGAGGAGAAGGCGGAGGGTTGGCAAGGGATCCCAGAGATCCCATGATGCACATGTCTGTGCGACCCACAGCTAGAAGAACAGCTGGCCTTGCTGTGGGTTGCTCTCCATAGGGTGAGCTGTGAGAAGGAGGAGTTTGCTAGCATCTTGGACTCTGAGCAGCAGGTGAAGAAACATCTGCAGGAACAGATGGACCACTCAGAGGAGAAGATAGAGAAATGGAAAGAGATGGATGAGAGAGAGACCCAAGTGGCTTGGGAGCTGCAGGAACAGCAGGAGCAGTCCCTGGCCCAGCTGCAGGAGCTCAGAGCCACCTGTGAGCACCGCATCACCTCCAATGAAAGGCTGAGCTCCAAGAAGTAGGCCTTGCAGCAGCACCTGCAGAGGCAGACCCAGCTCCTGGAGCAGCTTTAGCAAGTGCAGGGCCCGATCAACTGTGGGGACTAGGTGATGCCCCCAAAGTGGCAGGACACTCTCAAGTGCCTGGAAGTAATCAGAACACAGGATGAGTGCCTGCAGGCCAGGCTGATCTTCCTGGCTTTCCCTGGGGAAGGGGAAGGTGTGAGCCCTGGAGAAGCAAAAGGTGAGAAAGCGACTCCCCCTGATGTGCCCATCACAGAGGATAGAGACATCCTCCAAAGTAAGAGGGATGTGTCTCTGCAAGCACTCTTTGAGGCTGACATCCACAGGGGGAAACTCCTGCCGCAGGAGCGGTGGGCCTGTTGCAGGCACTCGATCCACCCGACAGCTCAGTGCCAGATAGAGCTGGATCCACAGGTACCCGCCCCGTGAGCTGCCACCACAGCATGTGTGAGGATGGGAAGTGGGACAAGTGGGAGTCTAAAAACAAAATCTGCTTAATCCACAACCTGCCTGATGAGGTGCACTTCCATAGTCCAGCGAACAAGCTCCACCATCCATGCAGCCAGGTGTTGGCACATATCCACACCGTCCAGGAGTTGCTCCTGGTATGTAACAGACAGATGTTCATCCTGGATCAACTGTGTCTGGAGAAAGCAAAGGGCATGTGCCAGCTGTCCTAGGAAAAGATAGAGAAGAGGAAAGAGCTGCAGGAGCTGCTGGCTCTCCTCTCAAGGGGCTCCAGATGTCGGTCCAGTCTGAGCCCCCCATCTGTGTTGCTGCTTTAGAGGCCTCAGGCTCCTGTGTGGGCAAAATGAGGGAGGAGAAGAAAGGTTTTGAAGAATTGCAACTTCAAGACCATGTGGAACCTGCCAGAGGAGAGGTTGGGGCTCCTTACCCCCTAGAGGACTCTCCCACAGAGCACATCCTGCCACAGATGTCCCACATCCAGAGCCACCCACAGCTGGCGAACTCAGGCTTGCAGCACTCTGTCCCTTTTTTCTGTAGGCTGATGGGGATGATGACTCCCTATGTGACATATTGAGTCTCAAAATCCTCGGCAGCCATCAGAACTCGGTTGCCAGGTATCCTTCTCTAGGTCTCTATCTGCCTGGTAATGGGAAGTGTAAACTGTGGGCTGGGTAGAGCAGAGGCTGCTGGGAGGAGACAAAATTCAAGGGATATCTAATGGCCCATTGGTGACCAGGGAAGAGGCCCATGTGATGCTTATCACAAAGAATAAATTGTTTTCAAAGGGAAATAAAGCCTCCACAAAGATTTCTTCTTCCAGTCATAGGGCTTGAACTCAGGGCCTGGTCACTTTCACTGAGCTCTTTTTGATCAAGACCGGTGCTCTACCAGTTGAGCTCCACCTCTCCTTCCAGCTTTTTCTGTGTGGAATTGAACCCAAGGCTTCAGACATGCTAGGCAAACACTCTACCACTGAGCCACATTCTCAGCTAAGATGATCCCCTGCCCCCAAACACATGTAGTCATTACTCAGATAAATTGGAAGTAGGGGCTAGGATGAATATGAAGCACAAATCTGGTTCACACAGAAATACTCCACTGCCCCCTCTTTGACACCCTTATTTAAAGTTTCTCTTTTACCTTTGAGGGATGAGAGAGGGAGAGGGGAGTCCCGAGAGAGGAGTACCAAGAGCAGTGGCCCCCTGAGCTCCACAGCCTCCCCCACAAATGTAGTCCTCCAGATTCGGATGTTACCTGACTCAATGTGGAGTCTACATTGTCTCCCCACCCCTGCAAGGCTCAGGATGAAATAAATGTCAGCCCTGGACTTAGCCCACACCCAGGGTGGAAACTCCTAGTCCCAGAACGACTTCCACCCCTAACTTCCCTGAGTTTGGCTAGACCCACCACTCACCACAATGTTGGCGGCCATGATCTCATGGACGGATTCCAGGAAGTAGGTCTATTGCAGAAGCAGCAGGGTGAGTATAAAAGAAGGAGGTGGGTGATTGCTCTGGGATCTTCCTCCTCGGAGCCCTCCCATCCAACTAGGGCCATGGTGACCCGAAGCATGCCAAGGTCAGGGGGTGAGACAGATGGAGGAGCACAGGACTAAAGGAGGTAATGCTTTATCTTGGTGCACTTGAAAATTCCAATTATATTCAGCCCATGTCAATCCCAGAGCCAACATGCAATGCCTCTCGTTGTTGTTTTCCATGAGTGCTGTCCCTGAGCTCTTTTTCTCAAGGCTGGCATTCTACTACTTGAGTTACAGGGCCACTTCTTGTTTTCTGATGTTTCATCAAGGATAAAAGTCTCATACACTTTCCTGCCCAGGCTGGCTTGTCACCATGATACTCCAGATCTCAACTTCTTGAGTAGCTAGGATGACAGGTGTGAACCACCAGTGCCCAGAAGGTGATGCCTTTTAAAAGAATCTTGGCGAGTGTGTAAAAGGAGCCCCAAAAGGCTGGGTTAGATCAGGACCCAATCAAGGAGCTAGGATGGGGAATGTTGACTTTCTAGTCATTCTGTTCCCCAAAATTAAAGATGCCAAGTGGTGTTGCATGCATCAAACTCCTAGGCCAACAACCACCAGGCTTAATGCGGAAAAAGTAGAGAATACCTAAAAATTGCAGTGTAGAAATCTCTCATTTTGCATGCACATAGTGTGTGTGTGTGTGTGTGTGTGTGTGTGTGTGTGTGTGTGTGTGTGTGTGTGTGTGTGTGTACCGGGTCTTGAACTCAGAGCCTAGGTGGTAACCTTTAGCCTGTTTGCACAAATTTGGTGCTCTACCACTTGAACTATAGTAGCTCCACTTCCCAGCTTTTTGGTGATTCATTGGAGATAAGAGTCTTCCCAGGTTAGCTTTGAATCTTGATTCATCCTCCAGTTTCTGCCTTGAGGAGCTAGGATTATAGGCATGAGCCACTGGCATCCAGCTGCATGGATGTCTTTTCATAGTCTCTCCTGTTCTAACAGCTATCTACTTGCTCTGGCCTAGATCTCTGGCCTCTACATCAGCTCCCAGCAGCCCCTGACTGTGTGGAGAACATAAAGCTCAAACCTGTCAATGCATCCTATTTCTTTGTCCTCAGGGGAAGGAATGATTCCTCTGATACCTGGAGGGGTAGGGGTAGGGGTAGAGACAGGTGGGATAGCTGTAGATGGGTGCTCAGCTAGAAGATAGATATTCTGTTTTATCTAAGAAGGAAAGCATGGCCAGATGTTAATGACTCATGCTCTTATATTCCTAGCTCCCTCAGGAGGCTGAGATCTGAGGATTGACATTCAGAGGCTACCAAGCAAAAAATATCTGTTAGACTGTCCTCTCCCAAAATACCACCTGAAAGCTGGAAGAAAAGCTCTGGCTCAAGTGGTACAGTGCTATCCTTGAATGAAAAAAACTGAAGGACAGAACCCGGGCCCTGAGTTCAAGTCCTACTATCAAAATGCACTCATGGGCATGTGCACACACACACACACACACACACACACACACACACACACACACACACACAAACACACAGAGAGGGAAGTGGTAATGATAAGCGGAGCTATAACTGTGAGCAGTCCTGAGGCATAATCATAGTAAACTCTTAAACCACATCAGTTGTTTCTCCCTAAGTCCTTCTTGGGCTGAGGGATCTGTGCCTCCATCTAAGCACTGGGGAGGAAAGCTGGGTTCTGAGCCCTGGGACTACTGGGATATAGCGTTTACTACAAACAGCAGCCAGCCGCCTCTGGATTCCTGAGTGTACAAGTCTTTCATGAGCCCAACTCAACACCGCCCAAGGTGTGCCTGACAAATGTGCATTCTTGTGATATCCATATGAGCGGGCATTTACTGTTTTATCCCTCCTGGACCAGAACTGTGGTCTGAGACATCGATTTAGTGCTCAGATCCACACTGCTCTCATGATAGATGTCATTCTGATGACCGGGTTGATGACCTCCGTGTCACAAGTATCGATCCTTCTCTAGTACTGTGGCCCACTCGTATGCAAAGGCCTCCGAGGAGGCTGCTCTAAAGAAGTGTAGGACACCTAGACATTGGGAGACCCTCAGGAACCCACTGGAAAATACTCTGCTTAGAGCCACAGCATGAGGTCAAAGCAGGCCAGGTATTGGTCATGTAGCTCAAAAACTGGGCCTGGTTGCTATCCCCAGCTCTTCATCTTACCACTTGAGCCACAGCACCCCTTCCGGTTTTCTGGTGGTTCTTGGAGAACAGAGTCTCCCAGACTTTCCTGCCTAGGCTGGCTTTGAATGGCAATCCTCCAATCTCAGCCTCCTGAGGAGCTAGGAGGACATGCATGAGCCACCAGTGCCTAGCTGATCTGGCCTTTCACCACAGTGGAGTAGGAGCTCCTGAAAGCGGTCTAGCCTGTGGTCTCTTTAAGTTTTCCCTCAAGGCTGGCAATCTACCACTTGAGCCACAGCTCCATTTCTGGCTTTTGGTAGTTCATCGGCAAAAAAGTCTCACTAACTTTCCTCCCCTAAGCTGGCTTTGATCCACGATCTCTGATCTCAATGTCCTGAGTAGCTAGGATTTACAGGGGTTAAGCCACAGGTGACACTGGGCTAGAAGCTTTTCTTAAGCAAGCATTCTTCCTTGCATTTGCCCTGACTCCTCCATGCAAAGGAGGCCTGAAGGTCAGGAGCTGTGGAAAATAAGCTTCTGGTCAAAGAAAATGGCTGGGGTCCTTGGTGAAAAGACATGCTAATCTTCCCCTGGACCCCATTCTGCCCTAACTGTGACTCAAGTGTAAATCTTGTCCCAGACTTGAGTGTTCTGCCAGACTTGTCTGAAGTCACAGAACCTACATTCCACCCACACTACCAGCTCTACAACACACCTCAGGACCTTTGCCAACGCTGTACTTATTGCCTGAGCCTCTCTGTTTTGTTCCACATCTTAGAGCTCCTGTGGAATTTTGGCACTGGTTATATCACCTCCTGGAGCAAGCCTTTCCTTCCCTTCTCCCCCTTTTAAAAATATATTGAGTTCCTACAGATTGAACTTGTGCAGGCTGACTGGAAATTGCTCTATTGTGGTGGTGGTGGTGGTGGTGGTATCTGTGTGTGTGTGTTTGTGTGTGTGTGCGTGTGCATGCGTGCATGTGCACCCACGCATGTGCATGCGCACAAACACGCATGCCAGTCGTGGGGTTTGAATTCATGGCCTGGACGCTATCCCTGAGCTTTTGTGCTCAAGACTAGCACTGTACTACTTGAACCTCAGCTCTACTCCTGGCTTTTGGGGTTTAATTGGAGAAAAGAACCTCATATATCCGTTCCTGCAGGCAATTGGCATCCTCAGATCTCAGCCTCCTGAGTAGTTAAGATTACATGGGTGAGCCCCCAGCACCTGACCTCTACCTCATACCCATAACGGCCCTCCTCTGAGTCCCAGAAGAATATGTCTCACTCTGCTGACTTTTTTTTTGGTCAATCTTGGGGCTTGAACTCAGGGTCTGGGCATGTTCCTGAGCTGCTTTTTTCAACACTAGCTCTTTTATCACTTAAGCACAGTGTCTCTTTTGGCTTTTTCTCTTTCTGTGGTAGTGAAAAATCGAACTCAGGGTTTTGTGTGTGCTAAGTAAGCACTGTACCAGTAAGACACATTCGCAGATCAAGGCTCATTTCTAAAAGAAGCTATGACGGTGGGATTTATTGGATTACCCATTTTGGCACAGAAATCGCTGACTCTTTCCTATCTTTGTCAGGATTTGGGACCAGCCTGAGACTCTGCAATAAGGAATAATGAATGAGTGATGGCCACCAGGCCCCAGAGGTCTAGGCTAACATCCTACAGGAAGATAGAGGAAATGGAGACACAACCTTCAACAACTCCTACAGCCTAGGAACTGTGGTTTCCCTGGAGGCAGTGGCTGGCTGCTAGGTGTTCTGATGGGACATCTCAGCCTGAACATAATGCACCCATTGCACACACTGTAAAGCTGAATTCAGAAATCCTTAACCAAAAGACCACCAGAGGCCACCACCAATGTAAAAGCAAAGTAGTCTTTATTGCAAGCTCAAGCTTGGTCCCCTCAGACTTACATAGCAGCAACCGAGGTTTGCAGCACCTTTTATACACTTTTTAGGGAAGGCAGGGACTTTGCATACACCATAGCGTCTTCTAACAAATCACTACACACTGTGGGAAAATCATAAAAACAATTCTATATTATGATTGGTGAACTACAAAGTGGGAAAGGACCAGAAACAAGTGTTGGTTAGATCAAGGGGGCTGACATACTTTAAACTGGTTGGCTTGTACCACAGGGAAGTCTCAAGAGGATATGTGCTAAACTGCAGGATGTCTGGTTTAGATAATGGTCACCAGACCCCAGAAGGGGCTGTTCTGGAGTTTCTGATACCTTGACATCCTGCCTTAAGCAAACACCATGTGTTTCCCCAAATTGTCTGTGCAATGCTATTTCAGATATCTCCACATCCTGGCATCTAGTGTTCCCAGGACTGTCTGTGACTGGAATAGGTCAAGGGTGGCAGAACTGAGTTGGGGTCTTCAGTAAAATAGAGTTGCATAGGTTCCTCAACACCAGTTGCACACACCAGCCCAGGCAAAGCCTTCGTGGCTTCAGTTCTTAAATGGTAGGGAAGGATGCTTTGTTCAAGCTGCAGACTTAGTACTCTCTGAGGGCTTCTTCCAGCTTGCCCAGGTTGGGGGGCTGGGCATGGGCAACCTGCTGAAAGCCCATCATCCAGGCCCTGTCGCTGAGCTCCTTTTGCTCAATGGTAGTGCTCTGCAACTTGAACCATTCAGGGGTTTTGTTTGTTTATTTCTTTTGTTTTCCTGTGATCTCTTAAGAAATACAAGGGTCGCGGAATTTCCTGCCCAGGCTGCATTCAAATTGGCATCTCAGCCTTCTGAGGAGCTAGGATCACAGGGAGGAACCACTGACAACCTGGCTTACTTTTCTTCTTGTTGTTCTTTTTTTTCGTGACAATCTAAAATCTTAACGGTGTCATTCCAATGGTTTGCATTCCAAGAAAACTTCCCAGGCCTGCAATTCGAATGCTAGGACTGGCACCCACAAATAGAGGGAGATACTGCAAGCTCATTCCTATTCATTTGAATGCTAATGGAATGTTATAAAAGTAATAAGTAAATTTGAAATTAATTCATGATTCTATTTTAGAATGCCACACAAAAATTATTGAATTTATATCTTCCATTCTAGCACCATGGTATGATTAAGGATATTGACTGATATTTTATTAATGCTTTTGTAAGTATTCAATGATGATTCTTCATTAAATTGAGGCATAGTTTAATAACTAATAATTGGTAATTATATATATAACTTAATAATATAATATTCCTTCTGTATATATACACACACATATATATATACATGTATATATATACATGTATATATATACATGTATATATATGTACATATATATATATTGGGCACTACTGTGGCTTGATTATAGGTCCTCAGAACTTCCTGGCAGCTCAGTTTGCTGGAGGCTGGTGTGCTAAGACTGTGACCTCATTTATGAATTGGGCATTGTAGGCTGTGAGTTGAAATCCACGCATGGCCAAAAATTTATTCATGGAGTAAGAAGTCAATTTTGACAAAATTTTTCCTTCTCTGTGAAAGTCCTGGGTCTCAGTATATGTGATATGATGTAATAAAATAAATGTTGTATGTACAATAATACTAAATAATTAAGGATAATAAATATCATATGGAGTAAACCCATATGACATAGATCTAATATATGACTATTATATTTTATAGTGCTGGGGCTTCAATTCAGGCCCTGGGAACTTGTCTGAATTGCTTGTCTTCGAGGACGGTGATCTTCCCCTTCACCCACAGTGCCTCAGAATTCCCCAGACTCTGAGTTTAAATCCCAGGCCTGCCAGAAAAATGGGGCAAATTCCAAACCATGATGATGATGATGATGATGATGTTTTGGGCCAAGCACCGGGCTTGAACTCAGTTCTTGGTATCTCTGCCACAGCTGATCCTTGCATCCTAGGTCCCGAGTTCAAATTTCGGGGCTGGCAAAAATAAAAATAAAAACGAGAAGGGTAAAACTGAGAAGTTCAAGGAGGTGGTTTTACTTTTTTTTTTCTTTGCATTGTGACCATCCTGGGACTAAATGACAATGCCCAGAAAGTGTAAATGACCTTACATTGCTGATATTTGGATGACTATTAGGGAAGCCAAGCCGAAACCGGCAACTTAAGCCTGGAAATCGAATCCTGGACTGCCGGGATGGCAGGAGATTCTAAGAAACAATTTCCAATATACATCTGTGTGAATGGAATTTTGTAAAAGTAACAATTACCTTAGTAGTTAGTGTACGATTTATATTATAAAATTATACACAATTATACAACTTTGAATAATTTTCAATTAATATTTTATTATGTATTCAATCATGATGCTTAAAAAAGGAAGGAATAATTTAATTGCCAATAATTGGTAGTAATATTGCATATGCACTTTCATAATATAGAGACATCTCACGTTATATACATCTATCCATCTATCTATCTATCTATCTATCTATCTATCTATCTATCTATCTATCTATCTATCTGCAAGTCTAAACATTTATCTTTTTATACACTTGTCACTAATGGGGCTGAGTGATAGAGGGCTCGCCTAGTACGTACAAAGCCCTTGTTTCGATTCCTCACTACTGTGTGCATAGGAAAATCCAGAAGTTGTGCTGTCGCTCAAACAGTTGAGCACTAACTTTGAGCATAAAAGATTAGGGACTGTGTCTAGACCCTTCCTCAAGACCCATGACTGGCACCAAAACAAAAAATAAAAAGGAAAATATAGAATGTTCTGACTGCAGCTATATAAGAATAGGGCTGCAAATACCTCATCACAGAGCAAGGAGGGAGTCTAGTGCTGACAGCTGCCGTCTAACCTGACTTAGCCAGAGGTGAACCACTGCAACCCATCTCCACAGAACCGGATGCTGCTGGCTTACTTACCCCTGTCATCCAAGATACTCAGGGACTGAGATCTGACACTGGTGGGTTTAAAACCAGGCCCTGTCAGGATGTCTGTGAAACTCTGAGCTGTGGCTCAAAGTGGTAGAGCTCTAGTCTTGAGCAAAAAATCTTAGGACAGTACCCCCAAACTGTCAGTGCAAGTCCATGGCTGATGCCCTCCCCACAAAACCCCATCCCTCTAAAATCTAAATTTGGACTGTTTGTGAGGTGTTTCTGAAAGAATGGTGATACTGATGAAAGCACCTTAATTTAATGACAGCATGTGGGATACAGCTATGTGATCAGTCCTTCATGAGATGTTGCCTGTTGAGTCATTCACGCGGTGCATTTTTTCATCTGGTTCTTGTAAGAGCTCCACAAGTAAGATGATGATTTGCCCCTGTCAGGGCCAAAATTATGTATGTACCTATCTCTAGTGAGTTGTCTCCTGCAGACAAATTTTTTGGTTTAAGTTTCTCAGTCATGAACCTTGAACTCAGGACCTAGCCACTGACACTGAAGCTGAGATCTGACGATCTGGGTTCAAAACTATCCCAGACACAAATGGTCCCATGAGACTTTTATCTCCTATTCACCATTTAGAAACTTGAAGTGGAAGCCTCACGCCTGTCGTACAAGCTACTCAGGTGGCAGAGAGCTGAGGATCACGGGTCCAAAACCAGCCTGGGCAGAAAATTCCTTGAGACGCTTCTCTCCAGTGACCCACCAAAAACCAGAAGGGGTGCTGTAGCTCAAGCAATTGGCTTTAGCTGAAGAGCTCAAGGACAGCACCCAGGCCTAGATTTCAATTCTTCCAACTTCCAAGAAAAGAAAGAAAGAAACCTGCAGTGGCGTACTGAGAATGTGTCTTATGGGTAGAGTGTTTTGCATGTATGAATCCCTGGGTTTGATTCCTTAGTACCGCATCACTAGAAAAACGCCTGAAGTGGCTGTGTGGCTCAAGTGGTAGAATGCTATCCTTGTACAGGAGAAACTCAAGTACTGTGCTCAGGTTCTGAGTTCAAGCTCGAGGACAAGTGAATGAACACACATATATGTACATACACACACACACACACACACACACACACACACACACACACACACACACTGATGCCAGAAGTGAAGCTGTGACACCAAATGGTAAAGCACTGAGCTTCTGTTCTGAGCTCAT
This sequence comes from Dipodomys spectabilis, assembly GCF_019054845.1. Lineage (NCBI taxonomy): Eukaryota > Metazoa > Chordata > Mammalia > Rodentia > Heteromyidae > Dipodomys > Dipodomys spectabilis. The sequence goes on along the minus strand of NW_024871098.1, from coordinate 5,068,938 downwards.
GGTAAGCACCCAGGTCCTGTGTTCAACCCTGAAACACAGCCACCCAGGGCCCAACTAGGAGAGGTCAAAGGTTTCAAAATCTGATGAGCTTCACCAGCCCTAGATGACAGGAAGCATTGTGATATTACACATGTGCTTAGATTTAGCAAGCTTCCAGAAACCTAGGGAGGCACCATTGCCAATAATGAGTTATTTCATTAGGTTCAGCTACCTAGTTGTCTGCAAGAAGGACCCTTGAATTAATTGTAGCAGGTTATTTTAAAACTAGAACATAGTCTAACAAAGACAGGATAAGTGCAGGGAACTTGGCCTATCATGGGAGGTGGCACAAATAAAGACTTCCTGTCAAAACAGCACTGGAGAGAGAGATAGCTTGGGGGTACAAAGAGGCCTTTTTCTCCTGGCCTTCAGAGCCAGCCCACACTCCTCCTCACAAATTGGCCTCGATGGAGTTTTTTGTTACACAGCAGTACAGGAGTGAGGGCTTTTGTCTGCCTGTTCCAACAATGAGGTAGACTTCCTCCAGCAGTCCCTGGTGAGGAGAAAACCTCAGGATAAAATGGGAACAGCAAAGGGAGCCCCGGAACATGAACTGTCTTGAAAGCACTTTCTGTGTTATGAAATCATTCTATTCAAATCAAATTTCCTAGCTGGATGCCTTTCATCATAGGGACTCTGGACCTTCACTGATAGAAATATATGCATACATACATGGGGACACATAGAGTTACTGGCTTTTTTTTTTTGGCTGTTGCGGGGGTTGTACTATGAGCCTAGGCACTGTCCCTGAGCTACTTTTGCTCAAAGATAGTGTTCTGCCCTTGAGCCATAGCCCCACTCATGGAGATTTTGTATTCCTGTGGTCCCTCAGAAATGAGAATGTGGTGGACTTTCCTGTCCTGGCTGAATTCAAACCGGTATTCCCTACCTCTCAGCCTCCTGAATTGCTAGGAATACAGGCAGGATCTGCTGACACCTGAGTTTCTTTCTTCTCATACTTTTCTTTCATAGTGACAATCTGAAATCTTCACAGTGTCATTCTAATGGTTTGCATTTCAAAGTAAACTACCCAGGTCTGTAGTTCAAATGCCAGGACTGCCACCTACAAATGGCGGGAGATCTTGTGAAAATCATTCCTATCTATAGGAATGCTTACTGTAATGTTATAAAAGTAACTATTAAATTTGCAGTTATTTCATGATTCTCTTATAGAATGCCACACAAAAACTATTGGATTATGTCTTCCATTCTAGCACAATGGTATGATTCTCCTAATTAAGGAATAGTGACTACTTTTACATTAATGCTTTAAATAAGTATTCAACCATGATACTTCATTAAGTGGAAGCATAATTCAATAATTAATAATTCATAATATATACAATTTAATATCCTTACATTGTCTCTCTCTCTCTCATATATATAGCAAACTACACATCTGTCTGTCTATCTATCTATCTATTTATCTGTCTGTCTGTCTATCTATCTATCTATCTATCTATCTATCTATCTATTTATCTATCTTTCTATCTATCTGTCTATCTATCTATGTATCCACCAATGCTATTGCTTCATTGAAGGTCCTCAGAACTGACTGGCAGCTCAGTTTGCCAAAGGCTTTTGTTTTACAACTGACCCATTCATGAATTGGGCATTGTGGGCTGTGAGTTCAAGTCCCAGCATGGCCAAAAGTTTATATGTGGAGTCAGAAGCCAATTTTGACACATTTATTTCCCTTCTTGGTGAAAGTCCTGGGTCTCAATATGATGTCTAATCCATATGCAAATAAATCCATGTGATAAGATGTAATAAATGAAATAAATGTTATATATATAATAATATTAAATAAAATAAATAAAAATAAATAAGGGTAACAAATGTCATATGGAGTAAACCCATGTACGTAAATAGATCTCATGTATGAATATTATTTTTAACAATGCTGGGGCTTGAATTCCGTCCCTGGAAACTGGTCTGAAATTCTTGTCTTCCACCACGGTGAGTTTCCCCTTCCCCACAGTGCCAGAGAGTTAATCATACCCTGAATTGAAATCCCAGGCTTGCCAGAAAAATGGTGCAAATTCCATGCTTGGGTCTTAATTTTTTTTGACTAGGATCATGCACTGTCATGAAAGCACTCTCTGTTCTATGACATCATTCTATTCAAAGCAAATATCTTAGTTGTTTTCCTTTCTTCATAACGACTGTATGTTCACCGATAGAAATACATGCATACATACATAGACACATGGAGTTACTGGCTCTTTTTTATTTTTGTTGCAGGTCCTGAGACTTGAACTATGAGCCTGGACATTGTGCCTGAGATCCTTTTACACAAGGTAGCACTTTATTGTGCCTTAATCCATGATACATCATTAAATTGAGCCATAATTTAATACCTAATACCTAGTAATTTATCAATAATTTAATACCTAATAATTATTAGTAATATATTACATGTAATTTAATAATATACAGACATCTCACATTCTATCAATATATTTATATGTTTAAATATACAGTGGAATACATATATATATATATATATACATATACATCTCTCTCTAAATATATACATATATATATTTATTTGCAGCAATTTACAAATCTACCTATTTGTATATTGGCCACTCCTGGGGCTAGAACTCAGGTCCTGGGAACTTCCTGGCAGTGAATTTGTTTGAGACTGCTGTGCTTACAATGACACCTTGATTAATTGGGCATTCTATGCCCTGAGTTCAAATCCCAGCAGTGCCGAAGTCAATAGGTGAGTAAGAAGCCAATATTGTCCTGTTTTCCTTTGTGTGGAAATATTGTGTTCTAGGTACAATATGTAATATCTATGCAAAAACATATATATGATACACATTATACATGTATATAAATATTATTTTTGCCTTTTCTGGGGCTGGAATTCACACCCTGGGAAATGCTCCTGAATTTTTTTCTTCCAGGAGGTTAGCTTCCACTTCACCCACAGCAAAACAGAGTTAACCATTCCCTGAGTTCAAATCCCAGGTCTGGCAGATAAAATGGCCCCAATTCCTAGCCAGGACCTTAACTTTATAAGGCCCCTGTCAACCCTGCACAAGATCTCCAGGAAACCACAGCTGCAGCCAATCGCTCTATGCTCTATGGGCCAATTGCCCAGCCGATTGAGCTTTCTAATGGGACTTCTCCCTCCTTGCTGCCCTGCACAGACCCCTGGCTCACACAGCTGTTGCATGACCAAGCTTCTGCAGGCATCTCTGGTGACACACCTAGTAGCCACAGGCAGAAACCCCCAAGGCTTCCAGCGCCTGCCACCTCCCACCACGTCTGCTACAGACCAGCACAGCTCCCCCCACAATCCACACCAGCCTGCCACTCCAACCTCTACCCAGTCCTCCCAGTGCCAGGACTCCTCACACCACCACATAGGAGAGAGACCCTTCAGAATCAGCAAAGCCATCCCCCCACCTTGATCTGCTAACACACAGACCCTCTCCTTTAGAACCTGCCAACTCCATCTTAGCCACCATAGCACAGGCTCTGTGGTCCAGCACACCAACAACTACAGACTTGTGAATAACACACCTGGGTCCATGCCCTGGGGGTGGTAATTCTCTGAGGGATACCAAAGCCCCCTGACACAAGCCCACTTCCAAAAGGGATGGATTACATCAAAACTGAACACAGACATAAGCTCTGTTCCTAAGGCTCCTGTGGCTACCTGGGAAAGCCTGGGAACCCAACTCCAGGCCTATGATAGCAGTCTACAAACCTGAAACCCCCAAAACTGCCTGCCACCAGGCCTGAGAATGGAACTCTAGGTAACAGGCACCCTCCCCAATCAAAAAGCCATCTGCTCCCAACCAAGCCACAAGGAAAGTGGACTACAGCAAGGCACACAAGGTTCCATCAGGAATCTGCTCTGAGTACTACAGGGAGAATAAACTCCCCAAAGAACCTGAAAAATCCATTCTTTAGTATTTTCTTCTGGTTTTTGTTCTGCGTTGTTAGTTGTAATGTCTGATCATTTGTTGTTCATTTGTATTTCTATGTGTTACTTATGTGTATTGTGATTTAGAATTTGCTATTCCACTTAAAACTTCTGTTTTTCATTATTATTTGGTATCTGCTTCTACTTTACTATTTGCTAATTTGTAAGTTTTTTCTTCTTTCTTTTCTTCTCACTCCCCCTTAACCTCTCTCTCTCTCTCTACCTTACACTATTACTCCATCAGGACTACCCTGTCTAGTTCTATGCACAAATAAGGCCTCTTTCTATGTGAGTAAACAATAATTACAGGAGTTAACAGAGTAAGCAACTTTTCAATAATATCTGACTGATATTTTTCTAATCTCAGCCAGCCTCCCCAATACACTTTCTTATTTTCATCTTGATCTCCAAGCTACTCCCTACATAACCTTTCTTCAAATTCTTTTCAACCTGTTACATTCAGTAACAAGGTATTTATTCTCTTCCTACTACATATACCTCTCCCCTAAGCTGTTCTTACCCCTCTACTATCATTATACCCAAGTTCTCTTCTGAAATTTAATTTATATCTTTCTAATCTTAACCCTTCATTTCTCATTCTAATCCAGCCCATTGATCCTTAATGATTTATATGTGACTCAACTTGCAGTTGGTTCTACATTTGACTACAAAATTGGTTCCATTTGACCACTTTGAGTACAAGGGGCCCATCTTGTTAACTCTAAGGAGCAGACTACTTATTAATCAAACCTAGATTGCCTCAAAAGTTACAACTATATGCAATCTCGACCCCAAAGCCAAAATATCCCCTGCAAGCAAAGAAAAAGAGAGCTAAACAGGAAAACACCTCACCTTACCACTGAAACCCTAAGATCTACCCATCTATGTGACATCGGGTTGGCTCGGTCCTAAAAGACTATCCTACTCTTTTAGCAGTGTGGTTCTTGTCTCCAAATGGGCAGAACTAACTGCAGAAACACAAGAAAAATAGCCAATAAACAAATCCCACCACTATCTCCACATAAACAAGCTACATAGCAGTCCCAGTATGACATAGAAGATAATGATCAAAATAGATTAAAAGCATGACTGGTAAACCTGCTGAATGAAAAATTGGAAACCCTACATGGGGTTATCAGAGAGTGCAAAGAGGCCAACCAGAAGTTAATAGATGACTTCATGGCCTCCACAAATAAAAAGGTAGAGGAACTCCAGCAGAGGGAGAAAGAATCTAATGAAAAGATAGGAACCTAGATTATGGAGTGGAAAGAAAAGTCTGATAACCAACTCCAGGAGGTAAGGCAATCTATTCAAGACTTGAAAGAAAACCTTAATAAAGAGCTGGGCACCATTAAGAAAGACCACCAAGAAGGAAAGGGGTTAAACACTAAAGTACAAAGTCTTCAACCTAGAATGGAAGAAGCCGAAGAAAGAATATATGTAGCTGAAGACAGTTTAGACTCCATAGAGAAAGAGCACACCATTTTTCATAACAAAATTAAGCATGACAGATCAATGCAGGAAATACAGGAAACGTTCAGAAAGCTTAATTTGAGAATAATAGGAATACAAGACGGGCTGGAGAGGGAAGCCAATGCATTAGGAAATGCATTCAGCAAAATCCTAGCAGAGAACTTCCCAAATATACAAAAGGACAGGCCCATACACATACAAAAAGCTTTTAGAAACCCAAATAGACCAGAATAGGACATCCCATCTCTATATTACAATCCATACCGCTCAATAGCCACTAAAGAAAGAATTCTTAAAGCTGCCAGGGAGAAGAGATCAATCACATATAAAGGTAACACAATCAGAATTACCTCAGATTTCACAGAAGACACTATAAAAGCAAGAATGTCCTGGAAAGAGGTATGCCATGTCCTAATGTCAAATAACTACCAACCAAGAATAATCTACCCAGCTAACCTCTCATTCACAGCAGAAAGTCAAATAAAAACCTTCCACAGCATGTTAAATCTGATGCAATATACCACTACCAAACCAGCTCTTCAAAAATTCCTCAAAGAGGTTCTACATATAGAAAACCAACTAGAAGAGAATATAGTCAATGAAGTGCTCCACAAACACAGAAATATGTAATCACAAGAACAGCCAAGGCACAGCTTCCCCCCCAAAAATTGGATAAAATGGTAGGGACAGACAAAAACCTCTGTGTCTTAACCCTCAATATTAATGGTCTTAACTCTCCAATTAAGCGACATATATTGTACAGTTGGATCAGAAAGCAAGATTCTTCTATCTGCTGTCTTCAAGAGACACACCTTGCCCAAAAAAAATGAGCATTCTGAAAGTGAAAGGCTGAAATAAAATATATCAAGCCAATGGACCCCATAAACAGGCAGGATTTGCAATCCTAATATCATATAAATAGACTTCAAATTAAAATCAATGAGAACTGATAAAGAAGGTCACTACATACTAATTAAAGGATCTCTTCTTCAGGAGGATATTATGATCCTAAATATCAACTCACCAAATAATAGAGTACCAAAATTTATCTAAGAAACACTACTTTCAATCCAGTCTCACATAGATTCAAAGACATTAGTTGTTAGGGACTTTAACACACCATTCCTTTCAATAGAGAGATCAATCTGGCATAAATTCAAGAGAGAAACCTCGGATCTTAAAATATGCATAGATCAACTAGACTTAACAGACATTTAATGAATATGTCACCTAGCAGCATCAGATTACACCTTCTGCTCAGCAGCACATGGGACATTCTCCAAATAGATATCATTCTAGGCCATTTAGCAAATCTGTCCAAATTTTAAAACATTGAAATTATTCCCTGTATTCTCTCAGACCACAAGGAAATAAAATTAGAATTCAACATCAAAAGCCCCCAAAGGAAATACTGTAAAACATGAAGGCTGAACAACACACTCTTGGATCATCAGTGGAAGGAAGAGATTAGAAAGTAAACACAACTGTTCATGACATTCAACAAAAATGAACACACAAATTACCAGCTTCTCTGGGACACAGAAAGGCAGTACTCAGAGGCAAGTTTATAGCTCTGAGTTCCTCCATTAACAAATTGGAGAGATCTGAAACTAAAAATTTAATGAGTCACCTAAAGTTCCTTGAAAAAGAACAAGCTAAACCCAAATTCAGTAGATGGGAACAAATAATTAAAATTAAATCCAAATTAAATAAATTACATTTAAAGAAAAACTATAGAAAGAACTGACAAAACAGAGTTGATTCTTCGAAAAAATTAATAGAATTGACAGACCCCTACCAAATCTAATCAGAAAAATGTGCACACATCCAAATAGACAAACTCAGAGATTAGAATGGAAACATCACTGTAGAAATAGCCAAGATTCAGGGGCTGAGAAGGTGGCTCAGTGGTAGAGTGCTTGCCTTGCATACTTGAGGCCCTGGGTTAGATTCCTCAGCACCACATAAGCAAAAAGAAAAAAGCCATAAGTGGCACTGTGGCTCAAGTGGTAGAGAACTAGCCTTGAGCTGAAGAGCTGAGGGACAGCGCCCAGGCCCAGAGTTCAGGCCCCACGACCAGACCCCCCCCCAAAAAAAAAAAACAAAAAAAGAAATAACCAAGACTTAGGATATACTAATAGGATACTTCTCAAAACTTTATGTTAGTAAGTTTGAGAATCTTAAAGGTATGGACAAATTTCTAGCAAATATTGACATGCCCAAACTAAACCAAGATGATTTAAACCAATTTAACAGAGCCATATCAAGCATCAAAATAGAAACAGCAATAAAAGACCTCCAACTTTTCCCAGGTGCCGGTGGCTCACGCCTGTAATCCTAGCTACCAGGAGGCTGAGATCTGAGGATCACAGTTCAAAGCTAGCCTGGGCAGAAAAGTCCGTGAGTCTCCAATAAATCACTAGAAAAAATGGAAGTGGTGCTGTGGCTCAAGCGGTAGAGTGCTCACCTTGATCTGAAGTGTGCAGGGATAGCGCCCAGGCCCAGAGATTAAGTCCCATGACAGGCAAAAAAAGAAAAAAGACCCCCCCACCAAAGAAAAGCCTAGGACTAGATGGATTTACATCTGGATTCTACAAAGCCTTCAAGGCAGAACTCACACCAATACTCCTCCATCTCCTCGATGAAATTAAAAGTAAAACATACCTACCACACTCTTTTTATGAATTCAGCATAATCCTCCTCCTAAAACCAGGGACTCATCAAAGAAAGAGCACTATAGACCCATTTCTTTCATGAATTTCGATGCAAAATTTCTCAATAAAATCTTGGCCAATCAACTTCAACAACTCATCAAAAAAAATCATACACTGAGATCAAGCAGGATTCATTTCAGTGAAGCAAAACTTTTTGAACATAAACAAAACAATATAATTCATCTCATCAACAAGCGCAAAAATAAGAAGCACATGATTATTTCAATAGATGTGGAATAAAACTTTCACAAGATCCAACAGTTATGATGAAGGCTCTGGATAAACTAGGAATCCATGGAAAATTCCTCAATACAATAAAGGCTGTATATGACAAACCTACAGCCAGCATTATACTTAATGGCAAAAGATAAGACCATTTCCTCTAAATTCCGGGAACATGAAAAGAATGTCCACTCCCTTCAGTCCTCTTCAAACTAGTATTAGAATGCCGAGCTAGGGTAATAAGAGAAGACGCTGACATATAGGGTATCCAAATAGGGGGAAATGAAGTACAACTCTTCCTCTTTGCAGAAGATATGATCTTGCATTTACAGAAACCTATAGATTCAACTCCTAATTACTTGAGCTGATCGGAAACGTTGGCAAAAAAGAAAGGTATAAAATTAACCCTCAGAAATCAATAGCTTTCCTGTATTCCAATAATGAGAAGAGGGCAGGTGAAATTAGGAAAGCAATCCCTTTTACAATAGCCCCACAAAAGAATAAAATACTTAGGAGTTAAGTTAACCAAATGGATGAATGACCTCTATGACAAAAACTTTAAAAACTTAAAAAAAAAAGATTTAAAGGAGAACTAAGCAAGTGGAAAAATCTCCCATGCTCCTGGATTGGGAAGATTAACATCGTGAAAATGGCAATAATGCCCAAGGCTACCTACAAATTCATTGCGATACCTATCAATATCCCAACTTCATTCTTCAATGAAATAGAGGAAGCAATCCAAAAATTCATATGGAACAATAAAAAAACCTGAATAGCAAAAACAATCCTTAGTTGAAAGAGAAGCACTGGAGGAATATCAATTCAAAATTTCAAAACTCTAATAAAAAGCCATACTAATCAAAACAGCTTGGTACTGGCACAAGAACAGACCCTAGGATGAATTGTTTAGGACTGAAGACCCAGAAATGAGCCCACAGATCTATAGCTACCCAACCTTTGATAAGGGTGCTAAAGAAATTGAATGGGGGCTGAGAAGGTGTCTCAGTGGTAGAGTGCTTGCCTTGCATGCATGAGGCTCTGGGTTCTATTCCTCAGCACCACATAAGCAGAAAAAAAGCCAGAAGTGGTGTTGTGGTTCAAGTGGTAGAGCTCTAGCCTTGAGCTGAAGAGCTGAGGGACAGCACCCAGGCCCTTAGTTCAGGCCCACAATCGGACTCCCCCCCAAAAATAGAAGTTGAATGGAAAGAAAAAACAGCTTTTTCAGTAAATGGTGCTGGTAAAATTGGTTAAAAACTTGTAGAAAACTAAAGATAGGACCGTATCTAACACCCTGCACCAGAATCAACTCCAAATGGATCAAAGACCTCTAAAGAAAAGCAGAGTCCATGAAAACATGACAGGAAGGAATAGGAACTCTAGGGTTCTTTGGCACAAGCCAAAAGTTTCTTAATACAGACCCAGAAGCACAACAAATCAAAGAAAGGTTAGGCAAATGGTATTGCATGAAACTGCAGAGCTTCTGCAAGGCAAAAGACATGGCTCGCAAGATCAACAGAAAGCCCTCGGACTGGGGGAAAATCTTCACTAGCCAAACAATGGACAAAAGTCTCATGACTAAAATATACTTAGAACTCAAAAAACTAAATCTCCTAAAAACAAATCCTCAAACAACTGCCCAATTAACAAATGGGCTAAATACTTAAAGAGAGACTACTCTGAATAGGAAATAAGAATAGCCAATAGACACATGATGAAATGCTTAGCTCCTCTAGCCATAAAAGAAATACAAATCAAGATAACACTGAGATTCTACTTCATCCCAGTTAGAATGGCTATAATCAGGAAATGTAGTAACAGATGCTGGAGGCCATGTCCTTAGAAGGGAACCCTACTGCATTGTTGGTGGGAGTATAAACTTGTTGAATCACGCTGGAAAGCAGTATAGAGGTTCCTCAAAAGACTCCACACTGCAGGGCGCTGCTGGCTCACGCCTGTAATCCTACCTACTGAGGCTGAGATCTGAGGATCATGGTTCAAAGCCAGCCTGTGCAGGAAAGACCATGAGAATCCTATCTCCAATAAACCACTAGAAAACTGGAAGTGGCGCTGTAGTTCAAGTGGTAGAGCGCTCGCCTTGAACTGAAGAGTTGAGGGACAGAGCCCAGGCCCAGAGTTCAAGCCTCACAACCGACCAAAAAAAAAAAAAAAAGACTCCACATAGAGCTCCATTATTGCCCAGCAATCCCACTTTTGGGATTTTACCCAAATAATCACAAACAGGGTAATACCAAAGCTACCAGCACAATCATGTTTATCACAGCATTATTTACCATAGCTAAGATAGGTAACCAACCCAAATGCCCCTCAGTATATTAATGGATCAAGAAAATGTGTTATAAATATATACAATGAAATTCTATGCCTCCATCAGAAAGAAGGACATTGCCTCATTTGTTAGGAACTGGAAAAAGTTATATTAACTGAAGTAAGCCAGGCCCAAAGAAATATAGTTTCCATGGTTTCCATTGTTTGCAATTCCTAGCATAGGTCTAGAACAAGCAGAGAAGTTCAAAGGCTATGTACACACGAACACATGAGATAATGTGAAGCAAAATGTACCCTAAAACAGGGACACAGTGGTTTTTTCTTTATTGCTAGTGTTTTATAATGTACTTAAAATGCACTATGTGAATCTTTTGTTTCTTCTGTATGTTTCCCCCCCGCCCCCCACCATGTAACTCCTGTTTTCACTGGATCTGATACTGGTGTTCTGCACTTGTACATACAATTTTGTAATTTGGGGAGTGGAAAGGATATTGGGGAACGTTTAAATGAGGATGCAGGCTGACCCATCTTGTGATGACAAGATGTACAGGACACTATGTTAAAAAACGAACTTTACAATGCAGGGGAGGGGGTCAGGAGGTGTTGGGGAGGGGGGAGGGAAGTGATGGTAGAGGGAAAACAAAGGAAGAGTTAAATGCTTGCTATGGAATGTACTCATTACCGTACTTATGTACCTGTAACCCCTCTCTACAACATTTTTATTATATATATATATATATATATATATATATATTTGTATATATATGTATAGATATACATATATTTTTTTTAAAGAAAATGAACTTTACAACTTCAGCGGGGGAGGGGTGTAGTTATAGAGGTGGGAGGGAAGGAGTGGTAGGGGGAAACAAAGGAGGAGGCAACAATGCTCAATAGGAAATGCACTCATTGCCTTGTTCATGTAACTGTAACCCCTATGTACAGCATTTTTACAGTAAAAAACTTAAAAAATTAATTCATGAGTCAAAGCAAGCCCTAGCAGGAAAGTCTGTCAGATACTGATCTCCAACTAACCACGAGAAAACAGGGAGTGGCACTGTGGCTCAAGTGGTAGAGAGCTTGGCTTGAGCTGAAATTCAACCCAACGACCAACAAAAAGAAAAAAAAAATGAAAGCACCAAACAACCTGAAGATGTTGTCCAGAATAATGAGTGTGGCATAATGGAATTACATGACTTACTCACTTGCAACCTAGTTTACCAGGGGAGATGGTGGGTGATTTGTGTGTGTACCAAAACCTGCAAAATTATTTTGCTCTTTCCCAAGTAGGGAGGAAGGGAGGAATGGAGGAGGGGAGAAGGAGTTTGTTTGGCCTTGACTTTTGGTTCAGTGATTGCCTTCTGGAGTCAAGTTCAGAGAAATTCCACTTGTAATCCTACTTACATGCCGGGCAAAGAAGTCATTCCATGGAAGTGGTCTGTGTCGTGTCCTTGGCCAGGTCCCAACCACCACTGGGTAATCCAAGTCCCAATTCAGGACCAAGATGCCTTGAAGACAACTGATCCACTGGGCAGGAGGACCTAACCACTCCCAGAAAAGACAGAAAGTACCATGCTGAGGGCAGCACCGGAGATCTAGACTGGGCAGAGATTTTTTTGTGATTCTCATTTTGTATTACCACTTTGATTCTACAAAATAAACTATGGATTTTAACTTTCTTCCCTCTCTGTGGATAAAACTCACAAAAACCTTGTCTTTAGCTTTTAAGACACTTAACTCTTAGGTCTGGCCAATCATTTCCAGGATAGTGAATTACTTAATTGTATTTTGAACGCATAAAACATGCATATAAAACTAGCATATTTCGATCTTATGAGAAAACAGCCTTGTTCTTCTCTGGTGTTATGACTAGTGTGATAATGCTCACTCAGGTTTATATCATTGTGCAATCATTGTTCCATTTTGTTCAGTAAACAGTTTTTCAGGACAGGAGAGCTGGGAGGGGAGAATATGGGATGAATAATTTATCTGTACTTCTTGTGGCCTGGGAAGAGCTTCTCAGAATGTTTGCAAGAGGAAATAGAACTCCATATAGACTGAATATAGAAAAAGATACACACCTTCAGTGCCACAGAAGGACAAATAAGAAAACTCATCCAGGCTCAGAGCAAAGCAACATGATCGGTTGTTTAGGTGCGTGAAAATTTGTGGATTGTCTTTCTTACCATAGAGAGATCATTCAATGCTTGCATTTACAATATGTTCCAGGACTCATATCTGTTTAGGTCTGTTTCCTCTGAAGCATCTTTGATAGTGACAGAAAGGAGAATGTAACAATGGCACCTAGTTATGTTCTCTGAACGAGATTTTATCTCTTTCCCGAAATAAGTTAGGGTTGTAATGAATGACTTGGATTTCCTGAGAGAAATTCATGTGTATTTCTTGTTTCTATTAAAGTTATCAAATGAATAACCTTAAATTTGTAAGATGTTATTATAACAAATATGAGATAATGATTTTTATGTTACTAGGATGCACCCAGTTTCCTTTTAGATAGAAAATATTTGGCTGGCTTCCAACTACAATCTTTGAATCTCAGCCTCCAGAGTACCTAGGGATGTAGGCATCAGTCACCTCTCCAGGCTGAGACAAATATTTTTGGTAAGGAAAATCACTATGATATGGAACATGAGGCATGAAGAATGTAGACTAAAAAGGAATATTTTGAAAGCATTAACAAAACTGAACTTATCACAAACTTACTGTCTTCAGTGAGGAGAAAAATGAGAAAGAAGTTACAGAGGTAGACAATTGGAGACTAAAGAGAAGTTAGTGATATTTCTTTGTTATCAGAGCTACTAAAGATTTCTTTTTAGAAAAATTCAGCTTTATATAGTGGTACATGCCTACAATTCTAACTACTTAAGAGCTAGACAGTGGAAAGTATAGGAGGTTTGCTGTTTGTATGGAAAAATGTGATACAGGTACTTCAATATTTAAAACAAACTGGTGCCACATGTTTATAAGAGGCAAACGTAGGAGGATAACGGTTTGAGGCCAGTCTAGGCAGTTAATAAGAAACTATCTGAAAAGAAATCTAAAGCTCAACAAAGTGCTAGGTGTATGGATCAAGAGCAATTATCCAGGAAGTTTGAGACCTTGAGTTCAATCCCTTCTCCTGAAAAAAAAAAAGAGACAAGAAAAAGGAAAAAGATTATGATACAATTTTCAAGATATTGTCTATGCATTGTTTGGCTACAATTTCCTTCTTCAATTGCCTTAAAAGTTTTGTGAAGTCATTTACACAGATGAATACCATTATTTGGGGAATTCACAGGAAATTCTTTACAACTCGTTTGGTTACAGAAAAACTCTGTAAATCCGAGTTCAATGAGCTCAAAAGGAGTGGTAATGGTTTCATGAAAATGCACTTCATAGCTATGCGTCAGAATGTGAGGAATGATTGAGTTGATTTTATATCAATTTTAAAAATTAGGGTAATATCTTTTAGAATTTGGGATACACTTTTAAGCAAGATTTTTAGAATGCAAATGTGTGTTCTGTTTCATCTGATGGTGTTACATATCTCATCATCTAGGGTTAGGAGGATGTTGTCTTCGTTTTCAGAATACAGAAATGGAGGCAAGAGGAGACTTCGTGTGTTTCTGAAGGCTGATGTGTAAATGACAACTGAGACTGAGCAGAAACTAGAATCATGGCTCAAATTCATTTCATGATTTGCAAACCCCGTGACTACACTAACACTTAAAATTTTTGTGCTAGCTGGGTGATATTGGACATGTTTCTTAGAGTTGTCATGTGTTGTTTTATTCTTGTAAACAGGTAAAAATATTGGTGTTTTCCAGAAATAAAGAATATAACTTTTGTAGTGTTATGCACAGAACATGAAATAAAAATTCCATGAATTCTGAAGTTCTTTATGCATTTTTGAAAATTATTATTGGAAGAATCAAGATGGTGAAATTATTTACATTCCTTACATTCCAGAAAATATTATTTGAACACATTTGAGAAGAATTTCTATAACATTCTTGTAATGTATGGGTTTTGGATGTGCTTATTTGCCTTCTCTCTGTATCTTCTTAATTGGGTTATTTATTGTCTTATCCGTGTGTTTAAGAGTCCTTTATATATATAAATAAAAGCTATTTGTGAAGAACTTTATATTTTTCTTCATTATATTAGCAAAAATGCTTGCTATGTGTTTGAATACAAATGTTTGACATCTTTGCCTGACTTCAGAAGAACTGGGAATATTTTCATTCTAATGCAGTACTCTTTATCAGGTCAAGAAAGTTCCCGTATAATAATTTTGACAAAATTCACCACTCTGCTATTTTGAAAAGTGCAGATTTATTATAGGGTCACAGCAGGGAATTGCCCTGTGACCTGTCTCCTCTGCAGGCATGGAACCCTTATTTGCAAACTGTTGATCATACTAGAAGTAATTTTTGCTTGTAGGACTATTAAATTTTTGGCCTATGTACTCAGGATGTTTTGCCAGGAAACAAATCCACACATAGAAATTAGATCATCACAACTCTTTAAATTGGCATTAGCAGTACATATTTGCATTCTTGATGTGCAATATCACAAACTGTGTTTGTGACAGAATAAATATAAGTGGATCACCTAGAATCTGGGTATGGTTAGTAAACTTTTTGAGAATTTTCTCATACTTTCAGAACTTTCATAAACATAAATAAGACAAACCAAATGAGGGGATTTATACCTATAATCCTAGCTACTCTGAAAATGGAAATATGGATAGTCACTGTTCAAGGTTATGCTGGAAGACATACAAGAGATCTTCTTCTCAAACAATAAAAGCTGGATGTGCCAATGTGTGGCTGTCATCCTACCTATGTTAGACATCAACTAGGAAGTTCACTATCCAGGTATCCTAGGAATAAACAAATGCAAGGTTCTATCTCAAAAATAATCGAGGCAAAAATTGTTGGATGTCGCATGAATCAAGTGGTATGGTGCCTGCTTGGCAAATGCCAGGCTCTGAATTTGAATCCAAGTATTTACCAAAAAATTAAAAGTAAACAATATGAAATAATTCTCTAAACTTCTCACTTAGTGTAATTATCATATGTATTCTCCAAGTAAACTTGTAGTGAAGGCAGAGAATTAAAAAATCCAGATCAATATAAAACTCCAGAATCATAGAATGGCTAAGATTCAGCTTTGAGATCATTCAATGTCTGGATCTTACTGTTCTTAGATCCACAATCTTATAGGAAAAGAAAAGAATGTATATGTACAATACATTTATTTACTCCCTTCATCCAGTTTCACATATCGAAATTCTATCTCAAATGTAATGTTATAGAATTGGGCCTTTGTGAGTACATGGATGGTAATTAAGTCATGCAAGCAAAACTTCATGAATTGGATTTAAATAAACAACACCAAATAAATTTCACTCCTGAACTTTAAAACAGGGCCTCACTCAGAAATAAAAAATCCTGCCTATGCTGGCATTGTAATCTTGGACCTACAGGCTCCAGAATGGAGAAATAAATTTGTTGTTTATAAGCAATTCAGTGTCTGGTAATTTGTCATCATACGTCAAAAGGACTGACAGTAAGCCAGCTGAAAAGGACTGTTGTGGTTTTTTTCTCTCTTTCTTTTCTTCTTTCTTTCTTTTTTTCTTTCTTTCTTTCTTTTTTTCTTTCTTTCTTTTTTTCTTTCTTTCTTTCTTTCTTTCTTTCATTCTTTCTTTCTTCCTTTCTTTCCTTTGGTTGTGCGGCCTCAAATCTGGGCCAGGGCACTGTCCCACAGTTCTTCAGCTGTAGACCAACGCTCTATCACTTAAGCCTAGGCCCCAAATCCGGCTTTTTCTGATTATGTGGTGCCGAGGAATTGAACCCAGGGCCTCATGCTTGTAAGGCAAGCACACTACCACTGAGACACCTTCCCAGCGCCACTTTCTCTATTTTATTTTTCCATCTTTCCAGAGTCCTTCTGATATTGAAAAATGCTAAAGCTCCATAGAGAAACGTTTAAAAGTGCCCTTTTGTCCAATTCTGACTTCACAAATTTTGGAGTGTAAGGAATGACATCAAGTACCCAAGAGACCTAAGACAGGACACTTCATTGTCTTCCGCTTTGCTCATCAGCACCTAGTTCAAATTTACACTATATAAACAAATCAACTAATGGTAGTTATAATAAATTTTAAAATGCATACCCAGAAAACACTTTATGAACACTCTTGCACTGTAGTCTCATGGGCTTCCATGTCCAAAATAGGAAACTGAGGTTTAAAAAGAGGTTGCAAAACTGGTATATTGGTTCATTTAAACTCAGACTGATCTATAATCATACTTAGGCTAACATACTATGTGCACTTATTTTTCTGCTCACAGAAAAGTTTTCAAGTTCTACACTCTTATATGCTACCATGATATCTTTATCCTGGGTGCTTTACTGGTGCCCCCATGTCATATCAGCTGAAGTTGATATATCTGTTCCCACTCAGATAAAACAGCTGAGAATTGGGCAACGGTACTTTTAAAATCTCCCATGCAGTAATAATGTGTAATTAAGAGTATGAAATCCTGGGCTAGAGAATAAAACTTGTAGACAGGCACCAGTGGCTCAAGCATGTAATCCTAGCTCGTCAGGAGGCTGAGATATGAGGATCATCGTTCAAAGCCAGCCCAAGCAGGAAAGTTCATGAGATTCTTATCTCCAATAAACCACTAGAAAACGGAAGTGGCACTGTGGCTGAAGTCGTAGAGCCCTCGCCTTGAGCTGAAGAGCACTTGGAAAGCCCCCAAGCCCAGAGTTCAACCCCATGACCAACCAAAAAAAAAAAAAAAAAGAGGAAGAGAATAAAATTTCTATGATGATGCTAGGCCTACCTCACAAATCTTTCTTGGTCTCTTCCTTCCTTCATTTTTATTGCTGGGGATTGAACCCAGGGCCCTGTGCATATTAAGAAAGTGCCATAACACCAAGCTATATGGCCATTTCCATCTCTCCAATTTCACTCTCCAACTCACCTTGTTCCTGATACCTTACATTCCTTCGTCATAATATTTGGAGAATACTGAACTTCCTAAGTTTTTCATCATTTTACAGAATATTTGTTTTCTCCCTTCCTATGTATCAAGACACTGTGCAGGAAGGAATCTTTTCAACTCCCCAGGCAGAGTTCATATATCATTACATTTATAATAACAACTCACTTAAATAATTGTTTGTCTTCTTCAGACTATTAGTAGACCCATGTTGAATCCTAGCTTTTATATAAACAGGAATAGAACTCTTCTTGTGTTATTTTACTCTTTTTGACTTGGTCAAATTTTCCTGATTTTGTAGGAAAGGTTTTTCTGCAAGAATAATTTTCAGGACATTTCTGCATATTGTGTATAATGTGTATAATATGTGTATATTGTGTATAATTTTGTATAATAAAATTAAGAGATTTCTAGCCAAAGCAAACAATTCAGAATTCTAGAGCTTAATGACTGTACTCTGGGTTCCTGTGCACCTGGCACTGCATTTGGCATCTTGGTAGTACAAAAATAGACAATCTATATTGAAAGTTGCTGTCTTTTTGGTTTCCGCTTTTCAGCCATATGAAGCATTTAAGGTGTATAGCAAGTAAACTGTGGGAGTATGAGCTGGTATTCTTTTAAAAATATTTTTATTGTAAAATATTGTATAGAGGGGTTACAGTTACATGAGTAAGGTAATGAGTACATTTCCCATTGAGCATTGTTTCTCCATCCTTTGTTTTCCTCCTACATTCCTCTCTCTCCTTACTTCCCTAACTCTTCTTTCTCTGTATCCCGAAGTTGTGAAGTTCATTTTCAACATAGTGTATTGTACATCTCATTGTTACAATTGGTCAACCACTATCCTTGTTTCAGCATTTTGTTATCCTTCCCCTCCCCAAATTAGAAAAATGTATATACAAGATGCAGGGAACTGGAATCAAATACAGTGACAACAGAGGATATATGAGTTGGTAATCTTTAGCCTTCAAATTTCGAAACAAAAATAAGCAATGAAAGATCAAATTTGTTCATAAGGGTAATCTCTGCCTTCCAATGATGCTCTGATTCTTCCACTAAAATAAAATCCTGTTCCAGGCTGAAATGCAGATACCCGTGGAAATGATGACATTAAGTTGCTATTATTTAAATATGGCTTCCTATTAATGAAATACCATGGAAAAGGTTTTTACAAAAACTAGATGATAGCAAGAGTCATTTCAGACAAATTTTATAGTGGGTAAGGTGGGTAAAAGTTACAAAATTGGAACTACATGCTGGGAAAAAGAATAAATTCACAGGGAGGAGTAACTTACTGTTTTAGATGAGCCAAGTTAAGATGGATCATTATGTAAGAAGAAAGTTTGTATTTGGTTCTTTCTAACTCGCAGATACTTTTCTATAAAAAATGAATACTAGAGTGAAAAATCCAAAAGAACTTTGATGATACATATAATATTTTGGAGACAACAAAGATTTTCAGTAATAAAAACAGTTCAATTAATTATGGAATTTATAAACACTGGACTCCCATGTAATCATTATAAGTGATGCTCTTAGAACAGTATGAAATTTCTAAGGATGTTATTGGGTAGGAAATATATGCATGATACAATGAGATGAAAAGTCAAAGTATAAAGTAGGCTCACACCTGTAATCCTACCTACTCACAAGGGTGAGATTGAGGATCATGGTTCAAAGCCAGCTCCCAGAGAAATTCCATTCAACTACCAAAATGCCAGAAGTGGAACTGTGGCTAGCTCTGAGGTGGAAAAAACACAGAGAACAGTGTTCAGGCCCTGAATTCAAACTCCAGTTTTGGCAATAAAAAAATGAATAATCAAACAGATATATGAACCCAAATTGTAGGCATATATATATATATATATATATATATATATATATATATATATATATATACATATATGGGAACAGGATGGGAACAGCACAAAAATTTACTTAATGGAAATTAAAAGTGACAATATGTTGGAAATGATCTGTACAACTTGGGCGGTGGGATTGAGAGAGCCAGGGAAAGAGGAAGAAAATGAGGGAGGGTGTAACAAGTTACACAAGAAATGTTATAACTGCTTTACTTATGTAAGTATAACCCATCTGTACATAACCTTGACAATAATATTAAAATTACAAAAAACAAAACAAAGCTTTCATTTATGATATTATATTTAAAAGTATATTTTAAAAGAATTATAGGCATGTTTTAAATTTCTAATGCATTGTCCAACTCTACTGGATTATACTGGAATATTGGAAGAATTACTTACACATGATTCCATGAGTAAGTACCCAAATAAAAATTCGACACAGAAATGAAACCTGGACCAAAGGGTCCTAATCATAATACCTTACTTCTATAGCAAATCA
Organism: Dipodomys spectabilis; assembly: GCF_019054845.1. Taxonomy (NCBI): domain Eukaryota; kingdom Metazoa; phylum Chordata; class Mammalia; order Rodentia; family Heteromyidae; genus Dipodomys; species Dipodomys spectabilis. The sequence continues at coordinate 5,048,881 of NW_024871098.1, read as the reverse complement.
CACAATCTCCAAAATCCTCATAATTTAATCATGATGATGAACCAAAGTCTCCATTTGTAGAAATAAATACTTGCAACAAGGATGGAAAAGGCACCAAGAGCCAAAGTAATAATTCACAATTTTAAGAAAGATTACATAATAAAGGAATGTGTCCCACAAATTTCCAACTCTAAATCTGGGAAAGTCAGTTATCTTTGTCATGCTAATAAAAAAGCACAAATAAAAGCTAACTGTGGGAATCAAAAAGATTGTCTGAGAACAGGTGTTCATTGTGACAGCAAAGCAACTCCAGTGTGAATTACTATGTCTCTCTTTCCTTTTCTTATTCCCACCTCATTCTTGAATTCTGAAGGTCAGATTCTGGGGAGCCAGTTCTCTTAGCTCCAGTAATTAACAAAAGGGTGGTGGGAGATACATAGTTCATGGATTCTCTTTTTTTATTAAGCTTACTGAGTAATAATGGGACAATAAAACACAAGAAAGTCTAAAGTTTTCCACTAATTTTTAAAATGCCTGCTGTAAGAAGAATCAAAATTAATGAAAAAAACAACTCAGACCAAGGGTATCTCCTATTCTGTCCTGCAATGTTTTCAGGTTGTCTGCTTTGACTCCGGGGTCTTTGATAAATTTGGAGTTGATTGAATGGCATTGTCCCATTTGTTAGGAAATGGAAAGACTTGGAAAAAATTATATTAAGTAAAGTAAGCCAGGCCCAAAGAAACATAGGTCCAATGGTTTCTCTTATTTGCAATAACTAGTACATGTCTCAGACAAGCAGAAAAGGTCAGATAAGTTGATGTTAGGTGAAATGAATCCAAGATAAGTACTCAAATGCTTTTTCTTTCTTGTTATTGTTTCTAACATAATTAAGATGATTCCTTTGTTGCTTTGTATGTCCCCTCCCCTGGTACAATACCTGTTTCACTGTATTTGATGTTGGTATAGTATGTGGAGGGGAAGGGAAAAATTGTTTATTAGTTTTACAAGTGGAATCATTGCAACAATGAGATGTACAAGACGTTATGTCGAAAAACGACCTTTACAACTTTGGCCCAAGGGGAGGCATGGGGGTGGGGAAGGCGGAGATGAGAAGGGATCATAAGGGGAAACAAAGGAGGAGGCAACAGTGCTTGATAAGAAATGAACTCATTACCTTGCTCATGTAATTGTAAAACCTCTGTACTGTTTGTTCGCAATAAAAAATGTAAAAAAAACAAAAACCTTCAGAAACCATATAAAGATATTTGTGGTGTACTGATACCAGGCAAAATTAAAATGTCATGTGTAAATACCAAATGACATTTACAAGCACAGATCCTAATTCTTCTGTGAGCTAATGTGATAATTACACATTTATACTTTCCAACAAAATCACCATTGAGAATACCACAGCCAATTCCAATCACAGAAGCAATGCTGCAAAGAATTGCTAAATTTTTCATCTATTCATTCCTAGAGTTGAGAGAGTTGATTCTGCTGACGTTGACTGTTTGATCCTCTTCCTCCTCATAAATAAATGTGCCTATGTAGAACAATTTATATCTATATCTTAACTTGATGGGTTTCTAGAATTTCTGGTCTGATCTTCAGTCTGAGTACCAGCTATGGAGCATATGTAGTTTAGGAAGATGGACTATTTCTTAACAAGCAGAAACACACTCTAAAACAGTTTTAACAGAAACATCTTTGATAATGGAAATATTCTATATATGCGTTGTCTAACAGACTAGCCACTGGCAATATGTGGCTACAGAATCTCAAACGTTAATAGTGTGTGAGAAATTAACCCTTCCAATTTCAGTTAAATGGAATTTTAAATAATGAGATTCATCTACTCTGTTAACTGGACAGTGCAGTTTTCAAATAAGGAAGATGAAGTTCTCACAAAGATGGTGATAATATATATCCAAGTGAAGAAGATTTTATTGGATACTAACTGCATGCCTCTGAAATATCTGAGCTTTTATGTTTTATAGAATTCAGTCATCACTCACCTAGTTTGACAGCTAGGAAAAAAGTGGTAGGAGATATTCATAAGCTACTTGGATTACTGAAAATTGTTCTTTGAAGATGAGGATTGTGCATGAACCTTTTCTATATTTAGCAGACAGCAAAGTGTGTAGAATCCTGTAGGAGGTAGAAATATAATGTTTGTTTTTCATTATGTCAAAGAGGTGCTCTGTTTATGAAAATGGGAGAGAAGTGAGACAGGCGAATTCTATAAATATACAAACAATATATACAAAATTTGCTACATTCTATTCCATGATAGGCCCTGGAATGAACTTTGGTTCTTTGTACATACTATAGATATTTACACACTAAAAAACAGAAATGTAATCCTTTAATACTGTTAAAATACATAGACTATCTTCTTAAAATATATTCGTGGACCTATTTTTTCCTTAATTTCTTCCACACCTGCATTAAGAAATGTCTCTAAAAGAAAAACTTCTAGGTGTGTAAAATTTGAACTCCATCTATTTCTTTTGTTGAATTGTACTCTAGATAGGATTGAAATCCCTATTTCATCTTAAGGCTTAGATCTAGAAAAAGAATAAGCATTCTCCACAAATTGTCAAGCCTCATTTTTAAGGAGAGCTATGTACTTATTAGGAGAAATATGTATCTGTCTTGGTAGCTAGGAACCTTCAAGAAAAAAAAGAAAAAGAATAATTTCATGGCAGTCTCATGTATTTGCATACCTTCAAGTGAACGCTAGCTGCTCTATATTCTATAGTATATTTGCAAGAATATTTTCATAAGCTATTTCTAAGCTATTGTCATACTCCAGAGTAAAGTTCAGGTATGCCTATTTCTCATTATATAGATTGTAGTTGCTCAAAGTCAGAACCTATTGTTTGTATAGGTTTCACATGTCTATCTTTACTTCACTCCGTGTCACTGAGGGCTGGGAGATTCACTTCAAATATATAAATACACACATATACCCACATATATCTGACTGGCTTTCACTATTGTCGTACAAATTAACTCATTTTTGCCTCTAGCTCAAGAGTATCATAAATCTTCTAGCATACAGGAAAATGTGACAAGTTCATTATTAACTTGCAAGTAGGTTATATCTCTAGCTTCACACAATTCTAAATACTCATATGAAGAAAAATATATATCTAGAGTTTTGGTGTGCTTTTATATTACAAAGCTCTCAATTTTCATCTTATTTTCCTTGAAGAGGCACCAGTGCTCGAGAGGTAATATACTTATTACCTTACTCATGTAACTGTAACACCTGTACAGTATTTTTACAATCAAAAACGTACAAAAAGGAAAAAAAGGGAAATTGTATGTCACATATTTCCATTAGAACTAACTAAATATAGGGGCTTTAAGTTTCTACAGGTTTTAAGGACCTAGTAAGTTTTGGATATGCCCCAAGGCCATTACTAAAAGCTGAGGGAGAGAGATCTAAAAGTGGAAGTAGATAGGTGACCAGAGCATAATTTTGTGTCTTTAGTTCACTGTTACAATAATAGGGGTACAAATCAACATGATGGTTTGTAGATACAGGACCAGAAGACGTACTGGAAACTGACATCAGAGTAGGGTCATTCATTGTGGGAAAACACAAATCAGGAGGCAAGAAAGGATGCAATCAACCGTGTCCATGAAACAACACAGAATGGTATAAAGTCAAAGTGTTAACCAGCCCACGAAGAAGGTGTTTAACATCACTAATCACCAGAAAGTGTTAGTCAAAATAATGAAGAAAATTACCGCTTCATATGAATTAGGCAGGATAACTACAAGAAAAGGAAAGAACAATGTTGACAAAAGTGTGGTAAAATTGCAACCCCTCTATGGGAACCAGTAGAGCATCTCTTCAAACAATTTAAAACAGGATTATTCATACTAGTCACCTAACCACTCAGGACAGGGGCTGAAATAAAAGGATAGTGGTTCAAAGCCAGCCTGGGCAGAAAATGGGAAGTGCATCTGTGGTTTAAAGTGGTAAAACACTAGCCTTGAGGAAAAGTTCAGAGACAGTGGCCCTGACCTGAGTTCAAGCCCCATGACAGAAAATAAAAAAAGAAGAAAAGAGAATTTTCATATGATCCAATTACTCCATTTCTGGGTATATACTCTAAAGATCTAAAAGCAAGGTCTGGAAGAGATCCTTGTACTCTCATATTCATTTTGTACGATACTCAAAACCTGGAGGCAATCCAAGTGGCCATCAACTAATGAATAGCTAAGGCAAATGTGGTTTATACCCACAGAAGTATATTATTTCAACTTTAAATAGAACTATGTTTTGACAACTGCTATATTGTGCATGAATATTTGGGACACTTTGCTAAGTGAAATAAGCCAGTCATAAAAAGATCTAATATTACATGATTCTACTTATATCAGTTATATAGAACAGTCAAATTGATAGAGACAGGAAGCAAAATCGTACCTGATGCATATCTTGAAGCAGAGGAGAGTGGAAAATTGTTTTACTGAATATACAATTTGAATTTTGGAGGATGAAAAGTGTGAACACTGATCTTATACAATATTGTAAATGTACTTACTACAACTATGCTGTATTCTTAAAATGATTAAAATAATAAAAAAAAAAACCTGGGAGAGGAGAAGGAGAATGATGAAGAGGTAAGTATAATCAAGGGACATTGTATGCCTATGTGGATATATCAAAATGAAATACACTTATTTAACTAGGTAAAGCTAATACAGAGTTTAAAATAGATAATACATTTTAAGTTGTTGTATTTGAGCACAATTATTGAAAAGAAGAGAAAAACAACAACAGGATTGGAAACAATTTAAATTGTCAGAATTCTATAAACCTGTGTTCAAAACTATATCTCATTTAAGTGTGTGAGGGGGTTTTTTTGGGTGGGGTCTCTGGTCGTGGTTCCTGAACTCTGGGCCTGGGCACTGTCCCTCAGCATTTCAGCTCAAGGCTAGTGCTATACCCCTTGAGCCACAGCACTATTTCTGGCTTTATTCTTTTTGCTTCTGTGGTGCTGGGGAATCAAACCGATGGCCTCATGCATGCAAGACAAGCACTCTACCACTGAGCCACCTTCCCAGCCCCTGTGAGGTTGTTTTTTAAACATGTTTTTATTAGTATTATCTTTAAGTAGTTGTACAAACAAGTTCCCATTCTGCACAACAGTATATGAATACGATGTGTCTGACAACATAATCACCCATCCCTCTCAACCCAACCCTTCTCCCACTTTTAAAAAAAATTGAGATAGGTGATTACATAATACTCACATAATTCACAGCATTGTGGAATTATGATACTTAGTAAAAGTCACAAATGTATTTTAACCACACAAGGAAAATGATCATTTTCATGGTCTATAAAGTTTGTGAATTCTTTGAGCTTTGACCATACCAAGTATTTCTTCCATATTAGGTGATGTTTACATTTCTTGCCTTTTGTATAGTGTAGATTATTCCCGCTTTCCCTCTTATTCCTCCCTTCCAATCACTGTCTTTGGATTGCTTAGTTCTTTTCCTTCTATGACCAGTGGAGGTGATGGGCCTCTTGTTGTGTGTTGTTCTGTTTTCCACTCATTGTCTTCCTCCTTCTGGCTTCCCTCCATTGAGTGCAGATTTTTTTTTTAATGTAATGAGAGTATGCTCAGGGAAATCACCCCATTAGTTCAAAATAGATTGTCAATGTGCCTTCATTTGGATGTTTTCATACACATTTTCAATATATAATAGCATATGTAGCATAAGAAATATGTTTCTTCTTTTTCTTATGCTTGAAAGCAGTTTCTAGTTGCAGATAAAATGCATCAACTATTCCTCATACAAAATAGTAAAACATTACACACGAGTTCTATAGCCCTTGATATACATAACAAAACATCTCAGGTGCTTACCATAATATCCACCCTTCTTTCTGAATCAATAGATTTAACTGAAGTCTAGGGTAAGTCAAATAGTGATAACATTTCCCAATAGTGATAATATTTAGATAATACAGATAAAAATATTACCTGATAGCATCTAGGATATTGCTTTAAGGCCAGTCAACACATGTTCTGTATTTCTTGATTTCCTTCTTTCTGTTCCTTCATCACACTTCCTGGAACTTGGAAGTGATTACTGGCAATTTAGGGGTCACTTTGGGCCAAGACAGTGAGAGCTATATCCTAATGCTGGGGTATGCCTCCATCTTCTTGGAATCTTCATGCCTGTACTGTCTTCCTCTGGGCTTTCAACAGATAAGAGACTAAACCATTACTAGTTGCATTTTTATGATCATTTGAGTTCTCCTATCTTTAAGATACTTACACTGTGGATTGAGATGCACTCACAGAAAATACATAGTATTGCATATATATATATATATATACATATATACATATACATATATATTCCTTTAAGTAGTTGTAGCAAGGGTCATCATTCAACAAGTCAGAAAGTAAATACAATGCCACTTGATCAATATCACTCCTTTTATCATTTTTCTTTCATTTGTTCATCAAAATGTCATTACCAGTTTCTTCTCTTCCTCTTGTTCTGAGATAGAAATTGATCTATTGTAAAGCCAAAGGATATGCTTCCTTCACTAGCTAGATCACGTTCACTGACCTTTGCTTTCTTAAAAACTGCTTAACTCCTGCAAGAGGGAATTGAAGGCTGCCAGACAGGAAGGATTGAGTGTAAGCTGTGGGAAGTGTTCTCATACTCTGCATCTAGAGGGCTACTAAACATGTTGATCTGCTCGATGCCTCAAGCAATTCAGAAAGTGGCTTGCATTTTCTAAAGCCTAAATCCAAACTTTCCCCTTCTCCTTCCCACCAAGAATTCTCCCTCAGGCCTCTTCCTACCATAGTGCCTTGGCAGCTTAGAACTGCTTTACCTCAGAAATGTGGCACCAGAAGTGTGCCCTATGCTCAGCCAAGCATCTGGGATCGGGCTGATTCATCTATGGCTCTGAAAATACTGCAGTTTAATCTGTGTCCTGTGCTCAGGGTTCAATATGTGTGCTTAAATCCATAGCTACGTGCCTCCAGAGAGAGCAGGCTTTCCTCTTTCTATTAGCATTAGGAGCAGAATTACCATATAGGTTCTTTATAATAAAGCAGCCACACACAGCGGTTGGTTTCATAACCACTTGCTGAGGTGAGTTTGCCTAAGGGAGCCAAAGCAATATGTGAATAAGGTGTTTTCAACTGGAAGCTTATAAGCCTCCATTCCTAAGAGGAAGCTGCTGATAATAAATTCTGTCTGGGAATGGACTTTGTAGGAGATAGAATATTTTTCTGTGAAAGTGATTGCTTGAAGGAAAGCATTGACTACACGTAGCCATAATCTTACAAAAAGCTATTTTAACTAAAGTATATCCTGTAAGTAAAATCGTTCTAGGAACATGGTTCAACTCATAGGCACAGTTTAATTCATAGAGCAAAAGCATAGTAAGAATTTTCTAGCAATTTCTGGAATGGTTGTCCTGGTTTCATTGATTGCTCTGAAACTGATCCCCTTTCAAACTAGCCAGCTGAGCTTCAAAAGAGGCAATTGAGCAAGATTTTGAACACAACTTCTGATCAATACCAGAAGTAGTAACTCATTAGGGGTAAAACCTACTTCCTACTCAGACTTCCTACTCAGAGCGGTTGCTTCATTGGCTTCCTGCCAATAACATGCCCTTCAACAGAACTAAACTTTGCCGTGCTAAGTTTCTTTCAACTTGCTTGTCTTTCTTGGGATATAGGCTTACACTATGGGAGTATTCCCAATAATCTGGGGTATTGTCCACAATCTTTGTTATGCAAGGCGGTAACCCTTTAGAAGGAGACACATCCTGCCTTGTTGGGGTAGCTCAAGGTTGGGTTAAACCCACCCATTGTGGTTAATGATGGAAAGTGTATCAGCAATGTCAGGAAAGGGCCGATGGAAGCACCTCAATAAAAAGTTACCTCATGCATTGGCCGTGAGAGGAAAAATTGGACTAGTGCCCATTACCTCGTTGGTTGGGGACTTTCATGTGCTGAGTGAGTCTTAGGCACAACGAAAACTTGAGTCTTGATGTTTGTTTTCATTCTCTGGCCCAAGAATAAGAATGTGGGAGCTGGAGGAAGCCATATTTGAGAAATCTCCAGTAAGGGGAGAGTTGAATATGAGAGGGGAGCACAAGAAACTTACAATAGATAGGATTTAGTGCACCAAAAACTGAAATCTCAACAGACCTGCTAAAATGGGGAATAAGAATTCTAGGCCTAAGGAACCAAAGAAAAATGATCCAAGGACCTGCTTCTGATAATCCACTGGGAGAATGGTGAAAAAGATCTCAGAACACTATTAAATAATGGATAATTTTTATTATTGAGATCCATACTGTGCACTTGTCCAAACAACAATTTGTTATACATAAGTGCTTGAAGGTGTGTGTTTTAAATCTTATATGCTGAAAGGGGAACTCAAAAAAGTCATGTCCAAATCTGGGTGCCAGTGGCATGCACCTGCAATCCAAGCTACTCAGGATCTGAGGATTGGGGTTCAAAGACAGACAGAGAATAAAAGTCCTTGAGACTCTTATCGCCAATTAACCACCAGAAAACTGGAATTGGTGCTGGGCTCAACTAGTAGGGCTTTCTTTCGCCTTGTGCTAAAGAGCTCAGGGACAGTGCCCAGGCCCAGAGTTCAAGTCCTATGACCAATAAAAATTAATGCTTAGGTGAAATGGATTAAATATTCTGCTCACCATTACTGTTAAGACTGTGTGGCACAGAGACCAGAAAAACAAGTGGTACACTTCCCACTGTAATGAACCTCAGACCCCCAAGGGCATGGAGTGCATGTTCGGTTGGCCAAACACAGCTTGGGGAAACTTGAATGACCCTGCTGTTGCTGTTTGCAAGAGGAGGATCTAAGACAAAAATCCTATCTTCCCAAGGCCAACTATACCCCTTGTCTCTGTAGGTACGGGGGACAACTGGCATTTCTGGGAAACTTACCAAGATGCAGTGAAGGCCGAACCTGTGAAGAGTTGAGCAGTAAGCACTAAATATAGCCAGGGGAATTGTCTGATGGTATTGTGGAAGACCAGTGCTGGAGACATTCCTGGCCAACTAGAGTAGAACCTGTGCTTTGTTCAATTTGCCATCACTTACATCCTAGCATTTCATCCACCTGTCCGTTCTCAAACCTTTTATACTAGTTAGGAGAGACCCCTTCCCCAGAGGGTCATTCATATTTCATATTTACATAGGTACTATTCAGGATCCTCCCCCAAAAGTTTCCAAAAATTCAAGCCAGGCCCCAAATAGCAGCTTAGGAATCAGTATAATTAGTATAAATAAGTTAGTATAATTAGTATAAATAAAATGTAGTTTGGAGGCTAGGAATATGGCTTAGTTTTAAATTGTTTGCCTAGCATGCATGAAGCCCTGGGTTTTATTCCTCAGCATCAGATAAACAGAAAAGGCTGGAAGTAGCACTGTGGCTCAACAGGTAGAGTGCTAGCTTTGAGCAAAAGAAGCTCAGGGAGCACCAGGCCTGGCAAAAATAAAATGTAGAGTAGAATAAGATCAACAGAGATTTGTTAATTATACTAAAAGATTTTTTAAACCCCTAAATTAAGCGCTCTAGTAGGATGGCATGGGAAAATTAATTCTAGAAACATTATCTATAAAGGGTAGATTTTTTTTTGTGTGATTGAAGGCCAAAGCTGCACAAAGGACTTAGAAGAATTCAACATTGGCAAGTGAGAGAACTAAAAACTCAGATAAAGGGCTGAGAAGGTTGCTCAGCAGTAGAGTGTTTGCCTTGCATGCTTGAGCCTCTGGGTTCAATTCCTCAGCACCACATAAGCAGAGAAAGCCAGAAGTGGTACTGTGGCTCAACTGGTAGAGCGCTATCCTTGAGATGAAGAGCTGAGGAACAGTGTCGAGGGCCAGAGTTCAGTCCCAAGACTGACCAAAAATGAAAAAAAAAAAGGCAAGCTACACATAAAGGGTTTCCTACCAAGAGGGACAGAGGGTTTCCTACCAAGAACGAGGGAGTTTGGTGGATTTTTATCTAGCAGGAATGCAAGTTTCTCTTCTAGTGGGAGAAGGGTTGCCTTCTAATAAGGAGGGTGTTAATGATCACATTGGTCAAAAACATAATTCAGTTTCATAATGCCCAGATAAATGTCTAATGTTTGTCAGGTATTGACTTGTGAAAACATATATTTATTAATGTACTACCATCTGCATGTCAATCTGTTCTTATTTTCTCAACCCCAGGGGCTCAATCTCAATTCCGGCATAGTTTGTGTCAGCTCATTTTGCCCCAGGATTGCATGCTGACCCTCACCCATTCATGAATTTGGCCCTGTAGGCCATGAATTCAGATGCCATCACTCCCAAACAATAATCGTGGAGTAAGAACCTGATGGTGACACATGTTTTCCTTTTCTGAGAAAGTCTTGGGTGTCAGGTATAAAATGGAAAACATATGCAGTCCTATATCCTATGTAATCAAAGTAATCAATGTTCTATGTGCCAAAATAAACAATAATATAGTCAATACATGAACAAAATGAAAAATAAAATGAATAACTACACTGAACGTAATATAGAATCAACATATGTATGTAAATATAAATCATATTTCTAAAATGTACACGAATGGGATGTTTTCTAGTGTTGAGGATCGGTTTCAGGCCTAAGGAACAGAATTGAATTTCTTCACTTCAGGGAGGCGAGCTTCCCCTTCCCTTACAGTGCAACAGAGTTACCCAGACCATGAGTTCCAATACCAGTCCTGGCAGAGAAAAATGGCATCTCTATACTATGTGATGCCCAATTCTTAGGTATTTCATTATGCCTTCATTAAATGAATGTGATTGTGTAAATGCTTCATATAAAGTATTGATTAAAAATGTCATGTCAAAACCAGCTTTACAATGTCGGTGGGGGGGGGGGGTGGGGGGGTATGATTGGGTGGGAGGGAGGGGGGAGGCTGGGAAAAGAGGTGAAGTGTAAACAAAGGAGGAGGCTGCAATGCTTGGTAAGAAACGTATGCATTATCCTGCCCATGTAATTGTAACCCCTCTGTACAGTATGTTCTCAAATAAAATAAAATAAAATTAAAAATAAAATAAAATAAAATAAAGTATTGATTAAAATCGATCAGTGTCCTATAATAGTGTATAATTTTATCCTGGAATCATTCAAGAACTGCCTATTCAATCATACATACTTCCCATTCCATTCGTATTCATATGGATATGAATGAGTGTCTTAAGATCTCCTGCCATTTGGAGGTGGCAGGACCAGGATTTGAACTGTGGGCTCCAGCTCCCACCAGTTAAACCTATGGATAGGGAACTCACTGGTCTGTCCCAAAACATCAGCAAGACCAATGATTAGGCAGGCACCAGTGTCTCTCAGCAGTCCTTCTTGATACAAGCCTGTATAGGAGGATTATGGTCAAAGTCACCGTAGGCAGGAAAGTCCTTGAAACGCCTGTCCAAGTTCAGTGTCAACAAAGCCATAAGTAGACCCGTATGGTAGAGGGGTAGCCTTGATCAAAAGCAGCTCACGGACTGTGCCCAGACCTTGAGTTCAAGTTCCGAGATTGGCAACAAACAGTCATACAGAACAATCTGTGCAGCCATGCAGCTAAAGCAAGTCACCCTCTTGTCTCCAACTGAATTGGACAGAGTTTACTTGGAAAGGGGCTGGGGAGCCGCTGTCATCTTGACTCCACCTATGCAGCCTGCATCACAGGATTCTGACTGCACCCCCATTCTTTCATGGTTCTTTCTAACCAATGGGATACAAGAATTGTGGCCACTCCCATATTCCATGCTGTCCAGTAGCACCCAGATTCCCTCTGTTGGTTGAGACCACTACCAGCAGTTGAGGAAGTTAGAGGTGGCTGGGTGGTGAGCAAGAGTCTTGAGGCGACTTTGGAGTGGATTAGGAAACTTACATCCTAGTCAGTGAGTGGGAGAATAGAGGATTACCCAGAGCCTGGGAATGTGGCCAGCCCACCTCTCCCATCCTAGTGCTCAGATGTCTTTAACAACCAGACTCCGTGAGAGAGTTGTGGGCAAGAAACAACTGCCAGATCACCGACAGAAGAATCCTGCCATCAGACCTGCAACATTCAAAAAAACAAAGAACACAAAAAAGGGAGGGATCCCCAAGACAAACACCACTGGAGAGCATGATACAAAGGAAGGTCCAGGGGCCACCCCTGCCTTTGGAGAGTGTTACAGCCATCAGGGTCCAGAGTGTCAAGGGTCCGGATACCACCAAAGATCTTCAGAGGTGCTACCAACACATGGTGCCTGCCCTGGACCGCAGCAAAAGAAGAAACCAGGTGCTCTGTGCCAATATCTAACCACTGAATCAGGAAAAGACAGACCTGCAGTATCAACGGGAGAAAGAGAGGAAGAAGATAGCCCAGGGGCACAAAGAACTAAAAATAGAGCTAGAAATCCACAAGCCACTCAAACAATAGTTGGTTTTGGCAGAAAGCGATTTACAATCAGCACCGGCCCACATGCAGCACGTGGCCGATCACAGAGTAATGGAGCACAAAACTCTCACCAGCTGCCTGCAGGCCACATAGCAGCGAATGGCAGAGTTGGAGATGGAGGCTTCTGCAGTCACTGATGCACAGAAGGAGATTGAAATATTCTTCGAACAGCTCAATGATGTAACACTTCGGCTCGAGTAAAAGATCAGAAGCTTCTATGACCTGGAGCAAGTGAACAGAGATTTTCAGGAGAAGCTGGAAGCACTCTGGACATAGAGGAGCAACAGGAATAACAGAATCTGCAAGCTCCAACAAGCACTGGAAGGGCATGAGGTACTGACAAGACTACTGGACAAATTTCCTAGACCATTAACTTCTGTTTCTAGTTGCTCCTCTACACCCATTATCCTTAGATTAGGCCTTCTGATGGTGTCTTCCAGGTGTTGGATAGATCTATCATATTTCTTGGACTTGTCTTGGATGGTTGTATGTTCTTTCTCTATAATATCTAGGCTGTCTTCAATCCCTGAGATTCGATCTTCTGCATGGTCTAACCTGCTGTCAAGACACTCTTCTTTGTTTTTTATCTCTTTTCCTTCTAGTTGGTCAGCTTTGATGGCTTCAAGTTCTTTGTTGAAGCTCTGTTTTAGGTCTTGTATGAATTTCTTTACTTCCTTAATTTGGTGTTCAGTGTTTGTCCTCAAATCACTTAGTTGATTGGTTATGGTTTCTTTGGGCTCCCATTCCTTCTGTTGGGTTCCATTCAGCATTCCCTTTGTGGTCTCCCTGACTTCCTTCAGCTCTTTGTTAAAGGATTCCATGAATGCCTTTAGTGATCTTTGTGTGTTCTCTACCTGGTCTCTCAATTCCTGTATTACTCTTTGATTAGCTTCCTCCCGTTCGTGCGATTCCTGCAGATCTCTTTGAGTGCTCTCAGCCTGCTCACGCCATTCCTCCCTTTCTCTTTGAGTATTCTGAAGTTGTTCACGCAAATCCTGTATCAGTTTTTGAGTAGCTTCCTCACGCTTATGATATTCCTGTATAAACTTCTGGGATGCCTCTTCTCTCTCCCTATCACGCTCATACAGAGTCCTTTGTACGTTGTCAAACTTCTCATTTATCATGTTTGCCAGTAGTGTTTGTAGAGCTATTTGGGAACTCTCCTCTGGATTATTCATTATCTGTTCTAACCCCTGATTATCAAGATTGCGATTTGAGATACCCGAATTTGCCATTTTTCTTGTGTTTTTCCGGCTTACTCTGCCCATTTGAGATGAAGATAGCACCAGTTTTGTGCTAGAACACTATCTTAAGGCAACCATCAACCAAAGTTTGCATTTGTACAGTCAATATTCTACAGATACAATCTAGTTCAACAGACACATCTATTCGACATCAAACAACTATATGTTAAAGGACTTCGAACCGCAGAGAAGAATTTGGAAAACCAGAAATTATTAGGGTTAGGGAGAGATGTGGGTAAAAAATAGGAATAGATTGGTGTGGGGAGGCACAGGGAGAGTTAACTATGTCCTAATCACAGTGCAGGAAATAGGTTGGGTAGGATGCAAGTAGAGAGAGAGAGAAAAAGAAGAAAGGGAAAGGGGAATGAAAAGAGACCAGAAAAAAAAATAGAAACGTAAAAATTAATGTTATTATAGAGATTAAAAGACCATCTATTTAGAGAGGAATGTGAATATGTTGAGAAAAAGGGAGGGACATAGAGGAGATGTGAAAAACTTTAAAAAAATGCTTAAAATATCATATAGGTATAAAGAGGTAGTACTGCTATTAATGAATTTAAGTCTCAGAGGTTTTGAATTGAGTAATAATTTTGTGGATTAAGTGTGTACACAATGGGGGATAGGGTCTACTAGTTAACTACGGGTTTATCTGAGAATGTGCAGGACAAGAGTTAAGACACATAAAGAAGAACAAAAGAGGAAAATGTTGAAATGATAGGAAAGTGAGAAGAAAAGATCAGAAGTTCACTAGAGCTAGACAAAAAACAAAAAGATAATTAAGAATGAAAGAAAAAGAGAAAGAAGACAAGAAAAGAAAGGAAAACACACATTCACGTATTCCTAAAATAAAAATTATAAGAGGAGAAAAAAAAAGTTACTGGAAAACAATTATTTTTTCAGAAGAGGCAAAAATTAAAGATTAATAAAAGTTTTAGAAAAGGAAAAAAATTTTTTTTATATATAAGGTAACAAAAAATGAAAAAAAAACAAAACAAAAAAAAGAAAAAAGAAAAGAAGAAGAAGAAAAAAAAAAGTTCTTTGATTTTTTTTTGGGGGGGAGGGGTGGGAAGGGTCCTGTATCTCCCTTTTGTCTGTAACCAGAATCTGGTTGGAGTCTCTGGTCAGCTTGAGGTCCTGTGGCTTGATTGGTTTCTTAAGTCAGTTTGTTGGAACAGGCAGAAAAATGCTCTGCTTCACCCAAAATTTTGAGATCCCCCTCCCAGGTTAGTTTACTGGGAGGGTGATCTGCTTTGAGAATCACAAAAGAGGGGGATGCAGTGGTGAGGCTAGGTTCTGGGTAGAGTTGAGGCCTTTCAACAAACAGTAGCTTTTCCCTGGGGCTATTTTGTGAAAAAAACTCACAGCACTGGAACAATAAAAGACCCCAAATAGCAAAAACGCTCCTCAACGGAAAGAACATTGCTGGAAGAATATCAATACCAAATTTCAAAATCTACTATAAAGCCATAGAAATCAAAACAGCTTGGTATTGGCATAAGAACAGACCTCAGGACCAATGGAATAGAATTGAAAACCCAGAAATGAACCTACAGACCTATAGCCATCTAATCTTCGATAAGGGAGCTAAAACAATAAAATGGAAGACAGACAGCCTCTTCAGTAAATGGTGCTGGCAAAACTGGTTAACTACATGTAGAAAACTAAAGCTAGATCCTTATATATCAACCTGCACCAGAATCAACTCCAAATGGATCAAACACCTTGAACTCAAAGCAGACACTCTGAAAACATTACAGGATGGAATAGGAGAAACCCTGGGTCTCCTTGGCTCAGGCCGAAATTTTCTGAATAGAAACCCGGAAACACAACAAATCAAAGAAAGGTTGGACAAATGGGATTGCATAAGGTTGCAGAGCTTCTGCAGGGCAAATGACATAGCTAGCAAGATCAATAGAAAGCCCACGGACTGGGAGAAGATCTTTACTAGCCATACAACGGACAAGGGTCTCATATCTAAAATATACTTGGAACTCAAAAAATTAAACCAACCAACAACAAACCCTCAAAGAAACAACTGCCCAATAAGTAAGTGGGCGAAAGAATTAAAGAGAAGCTTCTCTGAAGAAGAAAGGATGGCCAATAGACACATGAAGAAATGTTCAACATCCCTAGCCATAAAAGAAATGCAAATCAAAACAACATTGAGATATCACCTCGCTCCAGTTAGAACAGCAAAAATCAAGAACTCTAACAACAACAGATGCTGGAGGGGATGTGGACAGAAAGGAACCTTACTTCATTGTTGGTGGGAATGTAAACTTGTTCAACCACTTTGGAAAGCAATATGGAGATTCCTCAAAAGACTTCACATAGTACTCCCCTATGACCCAGCAATCCCACTTTTGGGCATTTACCCAAATGATCACAAACAAGACCACACTAAAGCTACCAGCACAACTATGTTTATTGCAGCATTATTTACCATAGCTAAGATATGGAACCAAACCAGATGCCCCTCAGTAGATGAATGGATCAAGAAGATGTGGTATATATACACAATGGAATTCTATGCCTCCATCAGAAAGAATGACATTTCCCCATTTGTTAGGAAATGGAAAGGCTTGGAAAAAATTATATTAAGTGAAGTAAGCCAGGCCCAAAGAAACATAGGTCCCATGGTTTCCCTTATTTGCAATATCTAGTATATGTATGAGTCAAGCAGAAAAAGTCAGATAATGTGATGTTAGGAAAACAAACCCTCAAATATGTATTTTAATGTTTTTGTTTCTTTCATGCATGTGTTTCTAACACATTTATAAGATTATTTCTTTGTTGCTTTGTATGTCCCTCCCCCACAGTGTAACCCCCGCTTTCACTATATTTGATGTCAGTATAACATGTGGAGGTGACGGGGACAAACAAGTCGTTTAAGGATTCAGGTGGACCTATTGCAACAATGAGAAGTACAAAATGTCATGTCAAAACCAGCTTTATAGTGTCGGTGTGGTGGGGGGGAGGGGGGTATGATTGGGCGGGAGGGAGGGGGGAGGCTGGGAAAGGAGGTGAAGGGTAAACAAAGGAGGAGGCTGCAATGCTTGGTAAGAAATGTATGCATTATCCTGCCCATGTAATTGTAACCCCTCCATACAGTATGTTCTCAAATAAAATAAAATTAAATTAAAAAAAAAAAAGACTACTGGACAACCTGAGCTGGATGGTGACAGCAGCGAATCTGGACACAGACACCTTAGTGAAGGACCTGAGAATTGAGAGGTCCACACAAAGGAGGAGGCCTGGCCGCTGACCGAGCAGGTGAACCAACTGACAGAGCAGAAGGAGGAAGGGGCTAGGCACGTGATGGATTTGGAGAAAGAGCTGGGGGAACTGAGAAGGAAGCTGGCAGAGCCATGGCCCCCCACAGGACTATCTCAGGCCAAGCAGCAGCTGCAGACCCAGCCCTATCGCATGCAGATGGAGTTGAAAAACCTGGAGGAACAACTTCACATCCATGTCGAGGAAAACCAGAGGCCCAATCTCCAGAATGCAGAGCAATGGGAACAACTGCGGAGACTGGAGGAGAAGGCGGAGGGTTGGCAAGGGATCCCGGAGACCCGATGATGCACATGTCTGTGCGACCCACAGCTAGAAGAACAGCTGGCCTTGCTGTGGGTTGCTCTCCATAGGGTGAGCGGTGAGAAGGAGGAGTCTGCTAGCATCTTGGACTCTGAGCAGCAGGTGAAGAAACATCTGCAGGAACAGATGGACCACTCAGAGGAGAAGATAGAGAAATGGAAAGAGATGGATGAGAGAGAGACCCAAGTGGCTTGGGAGCTGCAGGAGCAGCAGGAGCAGTCCCTGGCCCAGCTGCAGGAGCTCAGAGCCACCTGTGAGCATCACATCACCTCCAATGAACGGCTGAGCTCCAAGAAGTAGGCCTTGAAGCAGCACCTGCAGAGGCAGACCCAGCTGCTGGAGCAGCTTTAGCAAGTGCAGGGCCCGACCAACTGTGGGGACTAGGTGGTGCCCCCAAAGTGGCAGGACACTCTCAAGTGCCTGGAAGTAATCAGAACACAGGATGAGTGCCTGCAGGCCCAGCTGATCTTCCTGGCTTTCCCTTAGGAAGGGGAAGGTGTGAGCCCGGGAGAAGCAAAAGGTAAGAATGCGAATCCCCCTGATGTGCCCATCACAGAGGATAGAGACATCCTCCAAAGTAAGAGGGATGTGTCTCTGCAAGCACTCTTTGAGGCTGACATCCACAGGGGGAAACTCCTGCCGCAGGAGCGGTGGGCCTTTTGCAGGCACTCTATCCACCTGACAGCTCAGCGCCAAATAGAGCTGGATCCACAGGTACCCGTCCCGTGAGCTGCCACCACAGCATGTGTGAGGATGGGAAGTGGGACAAGTGGGAGTCTAAAAACAAAATCTGCTTAATCCACAACCTGCCTGATGAGTTGCACTTCCATAGTCCAGCGAACAAGCTCCACCATCCATGCAGCCAGGTGTTGGCACATATCCACACCGTCCAGGAGTTGCTCCTGGTATGTAACGGACAGATGTCCATCCTGGATCAACTGTGTCTCGAGAAAGCAAAGGGCATGTGCCAGCTGTCACAGGAGAAGATAGAGAAGAGGAAAGAGCTGCAGGAGCTGCTGTCTCTCTTCTCAAGGGGCTCCAGATGTAAGTCCAGTTTGAGCCCCCCATCTGTGTTGCTGCTTTAGAGGCCTCAGGCTCCTGGGTGGGCAAAATGAGGGAGGAGCAGAAAGGTTTTGAAGAATTGCAACTTCAAGACCATGTGGAAACTGCCAGAGGAGAGGTCAGGGTTCCTTACCCTGTAGAGGACTCTACCACAGAGCACATCCTGCCACAGATGTCCCACATCCAGAGCCACCCACAGCTGGCGAACTCAGGCTTGCAGCACTCTGTGCCTTTTTTCTGTAGGCTGATGGGGATGATGACTCCCTATGTGACATATTGAGTCTCAAAATCCTCGGCAGCCACCAGAACTAGGTGGCCAGGTGTCCTTCTCTAGGTCGCTATCTGCCTGGTGATGGGAAGGGTAAACTGTGGGCTGCATAGAGCAGAGGCTGCTGGGAGGAGACAAAATTCAAGGGATATCTAATGGCCCATTGGTGACGAGGGACGTGGCCCATGTGATGCTTATCACAAAGAATAAATTGTTTTCAAAGGGAAACAAATCCTCCACAAAGATTTCTTCTTCCAGTCATAGGGCTTGAACTCAGGGCCTGGTCACTGTCCCTGAGCTCTTTTTGATCAAGACCGGTGCTCTACCAGTTGAGCCCCACCTCTCCTTCCAGCTTTTTTTGTGTGGAATTGAACCCAAGGCTTCAGACATGCTAGGCAAACACGCTACCAATGAGCCACATTCTCAGCTAAGATGATCACCTGCCCCAAAACACATATAGTCGTTACTCAGATAAATTGGAAGTAGGGGCTAGGATGAATATGAAGCACAAATCTGGTTCACACAGAAATACTCAACTGCCCCCTCTTTGACATCCTTATTTAAAGTTTCTCTTTTACCTTTGAGGGATGAGAGACGGAGAGGGGAGTCCCGAGAGAGGAGTACCAAGAACAGTGGGCCCCTGAGCTCCACAGCCTCCCCCACAAATGTAGTCCTCCAGATTCTGATCTTACCTGACTCAATGTGGAGTCTACATTGTCTCCCCACCCCTGCAAGGCTCAGGATGAAATAAATGTCAGCCCTGGACTTAGCCCACACCCAGAGTGGAAACTCCTAGTCCCAGACCAACTTCCACCCCTAACTTCCCTGAGTTTGGCTAGACCCACCACTCACCACAATGTTGGTGGCCATGATCTCATGGACGGATTCCAGGAAGTAGGTCTATTGCAGAAGCAGCAGGGTGAGTATGGAAGAAGGAGGTGGGTGATTGCTCTGGGATCTTCCTCCTCGGAGCCCTCCCATCCAACTAGGGCCATGGTGACCCGAAGCATGCCAAGGTCAGGGGGTGAGACAGATGGAGGAGCACAGGACTAAAGGAGGTAATGCTTTATCTTGGTGCACTTGAAAATTCCAATTATATTCAGCCCATGTCAATCCCAGAGCCAACATGCAATGCCTCTCGTTGTTGTTTTCCATGAGAGCTGTCCCTGAGCTCTTTTTCTCAAGGCTGGCATTCTACTACTTGAGCTCCAGGGCCACTTCTTGTTTTCTGATGTTTCATCAAGGATAAAAGTCTCATACACTTTCCTGCCCAGCCTGGCTTGTCACCATGATCCTCCAGATCTCAGCTTCTTGAGTAGCTAGGATGACAGGTGTGAACCACCAGTGCCCAGAATGTGATGCCTTTTAAAAGAATCTTGGCGAGTGTGTAAAAGGATCCCCAAAGGGCTGGGATAGATCACGACCCAATCAAGGAGCTGGGATGGGGAATGCCGACTTTCTAGTCATTCTGTTCCCCAAAATTAAAGATGCCAAGTGGTGTTGTATGCATCAAACTCCTAGGCCAACAACCACCAGGCTTAATGCGGAAAAGGTAGAGAATACCTAAAAATTGCAGTGTAGAAATCTCTCATTTTGCATGCACATAGTGTGTGTGTGTGTGTGTGTGTGTGTGTGTGTGTGTGTGTGTGTGTGTGCGTGTGTGTGTGTGTGTGTGTGTGTACCGGGTCTTGAACTCAGAGCCTAGGTGGTTACATTTAGCCTGTTTGCACAAAGTTGGTGCTCTACCACTTGAACTATAGTAGCTCCACTTCCCAGCTTTTTGGTGATTCATTGGAGATAAGAGTCTTCCCAGGTTAGCTTTGAATCTTGATTTATCCTCCAGTGTCTGCCTTGAGGAGCTAGGATTATAGGCATGAGCCACTGGCATCCAGCTGCATGGATGTCTTTTCATAGTCTCTTCTGTTCTAACAGCTATCTACTTGCTCTGGCCTAGATCTCTGGCCTCTACATCAGCTCCCAGCAGCCCCTGACTGTGTGGAGAACATAAAGCTCAAACCTGTCAATGCATCCTATTTCTTTGTCCTCAGGGGAAGGAATGATTCCTTTGAAACCTGGAGGAGTAGGGGTAGGGGTAGAGACAGGTGGGATAGCTGTAGATGGGTGCTCAGCTAGAAGATAGATATCCTGTTTTATCCAAGAAGGAAAGCATGGCCAGATGTTAATGACTCATGCTCTTATATTCCTAGCTCCCTCAGGAGGCTGAGATCTGAGGATTGACATTCAGAGGCTACCCAGCAAAAAATATCTGTGAGACAGTCCTCTCCCAAAATACCACCTGAAAGCTGGAAGAAAAGCTCTGGCTCAAGTGGTACAGTGCTATCCTTGAATGAAAAAAACTGAAGGACAGAACCCGGGCCCTGAGTTCAAGTCCTACTACCAAGATGCACTCATGGGCATGTGCACACACACACACACACACAAACACACACAGAGGGAGGTGGTAATGATAAGCAGAGCTAGAACTGCGGGCAGTCCTGAAGCATAATCATAGTAAACTCTTAAACAACATCAGTTGTTTCTCCCTAAGTCTTTCTTGGGCTGAGGGATCTGTGCCTCCATCTAAGCACTGGGGAGGAAAGCTGGGTTCTGAGCCCTGGGACTACTGGGATATAGCGTTTACTACAAACAGCAGCCAGCCGGCTCTGGATTCCTGAGACTACAAGTCTTTCATGAGCCCAACTCAACACCGCCCAAGGTGTGCCTGACAAATGTGCATTCTTGTGATATCCATATGAGTGGGCATTTACTGTTTTACCCCTCCTGGACCAGAACTGTTGTCTGAGACATCGATTTAGTGCTCAGATCCACACTGCTCTCATGATAGATGTCATTCTGATGACCGGGTTGATGACGTCCGTGTCACAAAGGTCGATCCATCTCTGGTACTGTGGCCCACTCTGTATGCAAAGGCCTCCGAGGAGGCTTCTCTAAAGAAGTGTAAGACACCTAGATATTGGGAGACCCTCAGGAACCCCCTGGAAAATACTCTGCTTAGAGCCACAGCATGAGGTCAAAGCAGGCCAGGTATTGGTCATGTAGCTCAAAAACTGGGCCTGGTTGCTGTCCCCAGCTCTTCATCTTACCACTTGAGCCACAGCACCACTTCCAGTTTTCTGGTGGTTCTTGGAGAACAGAGTCTCCCAGACTTTCCTGCCCAGGCTGGCTTTGAATGGCAATCCTCCAATCTCAGCCTCCTGAGGAGCTAGGAGGACATGCATGAGCCACCAGCGCCCAGCTGATCTGGCCTTTCACCACAGTGGAGTAGGAGCTCCAGAAATCTTTTCTTTATTTTCTCTGTGCCAGTACTGGGGCCTGAAATCAGGGTCTGGCCTGTGGTCTCTTTAGTTTTGCCCTCAAGGCTGGCAATCTACCACTTGAGCCACAGCTCCATTTCTGGCTTTTGGTAGTTCATCAGCAAAAATGTCTCACTAACTTTCCTCCCCTGAGCTGGCTTTGATTCACGATCTCTGATCTCAGTGTCCTGAGTAGCTAGGATTTACAGCGGTTAAGCCACTGGTGACACTGGGCTAGAAGCTTTTCTTAAGCAAGCATTCTTCCTTGCATTTGCCCTGACTCCTCCATGCAAAGGAGGCCTGAAGGTCAGGAGCTGTGGAAAATAGGCTTCTGGTCAAAGAAAATGGCTGGGGTCCTTGGTGAAAAGACATGCTAATCTTCCCCTGGACCCCATTCTGCCCTAACTGTGACTCAAGTGTAAATCTTGTCCCAGACTTGAGTGTTCTGCCAGACTTGTCTGAAGCCACAGAACTTTCATTCCACCGACACTACCAGCTCTACAACACACCTCAGGACCTTTGCCCAAGCTGTACTTATTGCCTGAGGCTCTCTGCCTTGTTCCACATCTTAGAGCTCCAGTGGAATTTTGGCACTGGTTATATCACCTCGTGGAGCAAGCCTTTCCTTCCCTTCTCCCCCTTTTAAAAATATATTGAGTTCCTACAGATTGAACTTGTGCAGGCTGACTGGAAAATGCTCTATTGTATTGTTGTTGTTGGTGGTGGTCGTGTCTGTGTGTGTGTGTGTGTGTGTGTGTATGTGTGTGTGTGTGTTTGTGTGTGTGTGTGCATGTGTGCATGCGTGTATGTGCACCCACGCATGTGCATGCGTGCAAACACGCATGCCAGTCGTGGGGTTTGAATTCATGGCCTGGACGCTATCCCTGAGCTTTTGTGCTCAAGACTAGCACTGTACTACTTGAATCTCAGCTCTACTTCTGGCTTTTGGGGTTTAATTGGAGAAAAGAGCCTCATATATCTGTTCCTGCACGCAATTGGCATCCTCAGATCTCAGCCTCCTCAGTAGTTAAGATTACATGGGTGAGCCCCCAGCACCTGCCCTCTACCTCTTAACCATAACGGCCCTCCTCTGAGTTCCAGAAGAATATGTCTCACTCTGCTGACTTTTTTTTTTTGTCAATCTTGGGGCTTGAACTCAGGGTCTGGGCATGTTCCTGAGCTGCTTTTTTTCAACACTAGCACTTTTATCACTTAAGCACAGTGTCTCTTTTGGCTTTTTTTCTTTCTGTGGTAGTGAGGAATCGAACTCAGGGCTTTGTGTGTGCTAAGTAAGCACTCTACCAGTAAGACACATTCGCAGACCAAGGCTCATTGCTAAAAGAAGCTATGACGTTGGGATTTATTGGATTACCCATTTTGGCACAGAAATCGCTGACTGTTTCCTATCTTTGTCAGGATTTGGGACCATCCTGAGACTCTGCAATAAGGAATAATGAATGAGTGATGGCCACCAGGCCCCAGAGGTCTAGGCTAACATCTTACAGGGAGATAGAGGAAATGGAGACACAACCTTCAACAACTCCTACAGCCTAGGAACTGTGGTTTCCCTGGAGGCAGTGGCTGGCTGCTAGGTGTTCTGATGGGACATCTCAGCCTGAACATAATGCACCCATTGCACACACTGTAAAGCTGAATTCAGAAATCCTTAACCAAAAGACCACCAGAGGCCACCACCAATGTAAAAGCAAAGTAGTCTTTATTGCGAGCTCAAGCTTGGTCCCCTCAGATTTACATAGCAGCAACCGAGGTTTGCAGCACCTTTTATACACTTTTTAGGGAAGGCAGGGACTTTGCATACACCATAGCGTCTTCTAACAAATCACTACACACTGTGGGAAAATCATAAAACAATTCTATATTATGATTGGCGAACTACAATGTGGGAAAGGACCAGAAACAAGTTGTTGGTTAGATCAAGGGGGCTGACATACTTTAAACTGGTTGGTTTGTACCACAGGGAAGTCTCAAGAGGATATGTGCTAAACTGCAGGGTGTCTGGTTTAGATAATGGTCACCAGACCACAGAAGGTGCTGTTTTGGAGTTTCTGATACCTTGACATCCTGCCTTAAGCAAACACCATGTGTTTCCCCAAATTGTCTGTGCAAGGCTATTTCAGATATCTCCACATCCTGGCATCTAGTGTTCCCAGGACTGTCTGTGGCTGGAATAGGTCAAGGGTGGCAGAACTGAGTTGGGGTCTTCAGTAAAACAGAGTTGCATAGGTTCCTCAACACCAGTTGCACACACCAGCCCAGGCACAGCCTTCGTGGCTTCAGTTCTTAAATGGCAGGAAAGGATGCTTTCTTCAAGCTGCAGACTTAGTACTCTCTGAGGGCTTCTTCCAGCTTGCCCAGGTTGGGGGGCTGGGCATGGGCAACCTGCTGAAAGCCCATCATCCAGGCCCTGTCGCTGAGCTCCTTTTGCTCAATGGTAGTGCTCTGCAACTTGAACCACTCAGTGATTTTGTTTGTTTATTTCTTTTGTTTTCCTGCGATCTCTTAAGAAATACAAGTGTCGCGGACTTTCCTGCCCAGGCTGCATTCAAATTGGCATCTCAGCCTTCTGAGGAGCTAGGATCACAGGAAGGAACCACTGACAACCTGGCTTACTTTTCTTCTTGTTCTTTTTATTCGTGACAATCTGAAATCTTAACGGTGTCATTCCAATGGTTTGCATTCCAAGCAAACTTCCCAGGCCTGGAATTCGAATGCTAGGACTGGCACCCACAAATAGAGGGAGATCCTGCAAACTCATTCCTATTCATTTGAATGCTAATGGAATGTTATAAAAGTAATAAGTAAATTTGAAATTAATTCATGATTCTATTTTAGAATGCGACACAAAAATTATTGAATTTATATCTTCCATTCTAGCACCATGGTATGATTAAGGATATTGACTGATATTTTATTAATGCTTTTGTAAGTATTCAACGATGATTCTTCATTAAATGGAGGCATAATTTAATAACTAATAATTGGTAATTATATATATAACTTAATAATATAATATTCCCTCTGTATATATATATACACATATATATGTATGTACATATATATATACATATATATACATGTATATACATGTACATATATATATATATATTGGGCACTACTGTGGCTTGATTATAGGTCCTCAGAACTTCCTGGCAGCTCAGTTTGCTGGAGGCTGGTGTGCTAAGACTGTGACCCATTTATGAATTGGGCATTGTAGGCTGTGAGTTGAAATCCCCCATGGCCAAAAATTTATTCATGGAGTAAGAAGCCAATTTTGACAAATTTTTTTCCTTCTCGGTCAAAGTCCTGGGTCTCAGTATATGTGATATGATATAGTAAAATAAATGTTATATGTACAATAATACTAAATAAATAAGGGTGATAAATATCATATGGAGTAAACCCATATGACATAGATCTAATATATGACTATTATATTTTATAATGCTGGGGCTTCAATTCAGGCCCTGGGAACTTGTCTGAATTGCTTGTCTTTGAGGACGGTGATCTTCCCCTTCACCCACAGTGCCTCAGAATTCCCCAGACCATGAGTTTAAATCCCAGGCCTGCAAGAAAAATGGGGCAAATTCCAAGCCATGATGATGATGATGATGATGATGATGATGTTTTGGGTCAACCACCGGGCTTGAACTCAGGTCTTGGTATCTCTGCCACAGCCGATCCTTGGATCCCAGGCCCCGAGTTCAAATTTCGGGGCTGGCAAAAATAAAAATAAAAACGAGAAGGATAAAACTGAGAAGTTCAAGGAGGTGGTTTTACTTTTTTTTTTTTCATTGCATTGTGACCATCCTGGGTCTAAATGACAACGCCCAGAAAGTGTACATGACCTTACATTGCAGATATTTGGATGACTATTAGGGAAGCCAAGCCGAAACCGGCAACTTAAGCCTGGAAATCGAATCCTGGACTGCCAGGATGGCAGGAGATTCTAAAAAACAATTTCCAATATACATCTGTGTGAATGGAATTTTGTAAAAGTAACAATTACCTTAGTAGTTAGTGAACGATTAAATTATAAAATTATACACAATTATACAACTTTGAATAATTTTCAATTAATATTTTATTATGTATTCAATCATGATGCTTAAAAAAGGAAGGAATAATTTAATTGCCAATAATTGGTTGTAATATTGTATATGCAATTTCATAATATAGAGACATCTCACGCTATATACATCTATCCATCCATCTATCTATCTATCTATCTATCTATCTATCTATCTATCTATCTATCTGCAAGTCTAAACATTTATCTTTTTATACACTTGTCACTAATGGGGCTGAGTGATAGAATGCTCGCCTAGTACGTACAAAGCCCTCGTTTCGATTCCTCACTACTGTGTGCATAGGAAAATCCAGACGTTGTGCTGTCGCTCAAACAGTTGAGCACTAACTTTGAGCATAAAAGATTAGGGACTGTGTCTAGACCCTTCCTCAAGACCCATGA
Organism: Dipodomys spectabilis; assembly: GCF_019054845.1. Lineage (NCBI taxonomy): Eukaryota > Metazoa > Chordata > Mammalia > Rodentia > Heteromyidae > Dipodomys > Dipodomys spectabilis. The sequence goes on along the minus strand of NW_024871098.1, from coordinate 5,022,436 downwards.
CTGGCACCAAAACAAAAAATAAAAAGGAAAATATAGAATGTTCTGACTGCAGCTATATAAGAATAGGGCTGCAAATACCTCATCACAGAGCAAGGAGGGAGTCTAGTGCTGACAGCTGCCGTCTAACCTGACTTAGCCAGAGGTGAACCACTGCAACCCATCTCCACAGAACCGGATGCTGCTGGCTTACTTACCCCTGTCATCCAAGATACTCAGGGACTGAGATCTGACACTGGTGGGTTTAAAACCAGGCCCTGTAAGGAGGTCTGTGAAACTCTGAGCTGTGGCTCAAAGTGGTAGAGCTCTAGTCTTGAGCAAAAAATCTTAGGACAGTACCCCCAAACTGTCAGTGGAATTCCATGGCTGATGCCCTCCCTCCAAAACCCCATCCCTCTAAAATCTAAATTTGGACTGTTTGTGAGGTGTTTCTGAAAGAATTGTGATACTGATGAAAGCACCTTAATTTAATGACAGCATGTGGGATACAGCTATGTGATCAGTCCTTCATGAGATGTTGTGTGTTGAGTCATTCACGTGGTGCAATTTTTCATCTGGTTCTTGTAAGAGCTCCACAAGTAAGATGATGATTTGCCCCTGTCAGGGCCAAAATTATGTATGTACCTATCTCTAGTGAGTTGTCTCCTGCAGACAATTTTTTTGGCTTAAGTTTCTCAGTCATGAACCTTGAACGCAGGACCTAGCCACTGACACTTACCTGTTGGGATCATGGCTAGTGCCCTACCATGTGAAGCCAAGGAAAACCATGCAACAGAGTGTTAGGGTCTAGGCGTATAGTAGCTAAGGACTGTCATCCTGCCTACTCAGGAAGCTGAGATCTGACGATCTGTGTTCAAAACTATCCCAGACACAAATGGTCCCATGAGACTTTTATCTCCTATTCACCATTTAGAAACTTGAAGTGGAAGCCTCGCGCCTGTCATACAAGCTACTCAGGTGGCAGAGAGCTGAGGATCACGGGTCCAAAACCAGCCTGGGCAGAAAATTCCTTGAGATGCTTCTCTCCATTGACCCACCAAAAACCAAAAGAGGTGCTGTAGCTCAAGCAATTGGCTTTAGCTGAAGAGCTCAAGGACAGCACCCAGGCCTAGATTTCAATTCTTCCAACTTCCAAGAAAAGAAAGAAAGAAACCTGCAGTGGCGTACTGAGAATGTGTCTTATGGGTAGAGTGTTTTGCATGTATGAATCCCTGGGTTTGATTCCTTAGTACCGTATCACTAGAAAAACGCCTGAAGTGGCTGTGTGGCTCAAGTGGTAGAATGCTATCCTTGTACAGGAGAAACTCAAGTACTGTGCTCAGGTTCTGAGTTCAAGCTCCAGGACAAGTGAATAAACACACATACATGTACACACACACACACACACACACACACTGATGCCAGAAGTGAAGCTGTGACACCAAATGGTAAAGCACTGAGCTTCTGTTCTGAGCTCATGGTAAGCACCCAGGTCCTGTGTTCAACCCTGAAACACAGCCACCCAGGGCCCAACTAGGAGAGGTCAAAGGTTTCAAAACCTGATGAGCTTCACCAGCCCTAGATGACAGGAAGCAGTGTGATATTACACATGTGCTTAGGTTTAGCAAGCTTCCAGAAACCTAGGGAGGCACCATTGCCAATAATGAGTCAATTCATTAGGTCCAGCTACCTAGGTGTCTGCCAGAAGGACCCTTGAATTAAATGTAGCAGGTTATTTTAAAACTAGAACATAGTCTAACAAAGATAGGATAAGTGCAGGGAACTTGGCTTATCATGGGATGTGGCACAAATAAAGACTTCCTGTCAAAACAGCACTGGAGAGAGAGATAGCTTGGGGGTACAAAGAGGCCTTTTTCTCCTGGCCTTCAGAGCCAGCCCACACTCCTCCTCACTAATTGGCCTCGATGGAGTTTTTTGTTACACAGCAGTACAGGAGTGAGGGCTTTTGTCTGCCTGTTCCAACAATGAGGCAGACTTCCTCCAGCAGTCCCTGGTGAGGAGAAAACCTCAGGATAAAATGGGAACAGCAAAGGGAGCCCCGGAACATGCACTGTCTTGAAAGCACTTTCTGTGTTATGAAATCATTCTATTCAAAGCAAATTTCCTAGCTGGATGCCTTTCATCATAGGGACTCTGGACCTTCACTGATAGAAATATATGCATACATACATGGGGACACATAGAGTTACTGGCTATTTTTTTGGCTGTGGCGGGGGTTGTACTATGAGCCTAGGCACTGTCCCTGAGCTACTTTTGCTCAAGGATAGTGTTCTGCCCTTGAGCCATAGCCCCACTCATGGAGATTTTGTATTCCTGTGATCCCTCAGAAATGAGAATGTGGTGGACTTTCCTGTCCTGGCTGAATTCAAACCGGCATTCCCTACCTCTCAGCCTCCTGAAGTGCTAGGAATACAGGCAGGATCTGCTGACACCTGAGTTTCTTTCTTCTCATACTTTTCTTTCATCGTGACAATCTGAAATCTTCACAGTGTCATTCTAATGGTTTGCATTTCAAAGTAAACTACCCAGGTCTGTAGTTCAAATGCCAGGACTGCCACATACAAATGGCAGGAGATCTTGAGAAAATCATTCCTATCTATAGGAATGCTTACTGTAATGTTATAAAAGTAACTATTAAATTTGCAGTTATTTCATGATTCTCTTATAGAATGCAACACAAAAACTATTGGATTATGTCTTCCATTCTTGAACAATGGTATGATTCTCCTAATTAAGGAATAGTGACTACTTTTACATTAATGCTTTAATAAGTATTCAGCCATGATATTTCATTAAGTGGAAGCATAATTCAATAACTAATAATTAATAATATATATAATTTAATATCCTTACATTGTCTCTCTCTCATATATATAGCTAAAGACACATCTGCCTGTCTGTCTATCTATCTATTTATCTGTCTGTCTGTCTATCTATCTATCTATCTATCTATCTATCTATCTATCTATCTATCTATCTATCTATCTATCTATCTATCTATCTATCTATCCACCAATGCTATTGCTTCATCGAAGGTCCTCAGAACTGACAGGCAGCTCAGTTTGCCAAAGGCCTTTCTTTTACAACTGACCCATTCATGAATTGGGCACTGTGGGCTGTGAGTTCAAGTCCCAGCATGGCCAAAAGTTTATATGTGGAGTCAGAAGCCAATTTTGACACATTTATTTCCCTTCTTGGTGAAAGTCCTGGGTCTAATCCATATGCAAATAAATCCATGTGATAAGATGTAATAAATGAAATAAATGTTATATATGTAAGGATACTAAATAAAATAAATAAAAATAAATAAGGGTAACAAATGTCATATGGAGTAAACCCATGTACGTAAATAGATCTCATGTTTGAATATTATTTTTAACAATGCTGGGGCTTGAATTCCGTCCCTGGAAACTGGTCTGAAATTCTTGTCTTCCACCACGGTGAGTTTCCCCTTCCCCACAGTGCCAGAGAGTTAATCATACCCTGAATTGAAATCACAGGCCTGCCAGAAAAATGGTGCAAATTCCAAGCCTGGGTCTTAATTTTTTTTGACCAGGATCATGGACTGTCTTGAAAGCACTCTCTGTTCTATGACATCATTCTATTCAAAGCAAATATCTTAGTTGTTTGCCTTTCTTCATAACAACTGTATGTTCACCGATAGAAATACATGCATACATACATAGACACATGGAGTTACTGGCTCTTTTTTATTTTTGGTGCAGGTCCTGAGACTTGAACTATGAGCCTAGACATTGTGCCTGAGATCCTTTTACACAAGGTAGCACTTTATTATGCCTTAATCCATGATACATCATTAAATTGAGGCATAATTTAATACCTAATACCTAGTAATTTAACAATAATTTAATACCTAATAATTATTAGTAATATATTACATGTAATTTAATAATATACAGACATCTCACATTCTATCAATATATTTATATGTTTAAATATACAGGGGAATATATATATATATATGTATATATATATATATATATATATATATATATACATCTCTCTCTAAATTTATACATATATATATTTATTTGCAGCAATTTACAAATCTACTTATTTATATATTGGCCACTCCTGGGGCTAGAACTCAGGTCCTGGGAACTGCCTGGCAGTGAATTTGTTTGAGACTGCTGTGCTTACAATGACACCTTGATTAATTGGGCATTCCATGCCCTGAGTTCAAATCCCAGCAGTGCCGAAGACAATAGGTGAGTAAGAAGCCAATATGGTCCTGTTTTCCTTTGTGTGGAAATATTGTGTCCTAGGTACAATATGTAATATCTATGCAAATACATATATAGGATACACATTATACATGTATATAAATATTATTTTTGCCTGTTCTGGGGCTGAAATTCACACCCTGGGAAATGCTCCTGAATTTTTTTCTTCCAGGAGGTTAGCTTCCACTTCACCCACAGCAAAATAGAGTTACCCAGTCCCTGAGTTCAAATCCCAGGTCTGGCAGATAAAATGGCCCAAATTCCTAGCCAGGACCTTAACTTTATTGGTGGTGCAGGCATGGGGCTTGAATTCAGGTCATCACAACTCTGCCTCAGCCTTGATTACCCTAGGCTGCGGTGCAGCTTTTACACCCACAGATGATCCAGGGATCCTAGGACCAGAGTTCAACTCCCAGCTTTGGCAAAAAAAAACAAACCAAGCAAGATGGAAGAGGAAAAACCAGGAAGTTTTACACAACAGTTTTACCTTTGTTTCCTTAGCACTGTGACCATCCCGGGTCTTAATGACTTGGCTTGAAAACTGTACAAGACCTTGCATGGTCGAAGGCTGGTGGGCTGTCAGTGAAGCCTGAGCCCAACCTAGAAACCTAGGCCCTGAGTTCGATCCTGGGACTGCCACCTACAGGGCTGAAGATCCTAGAGAACTCGTTCCTATCTATAGGAACAATAATAGAATGTTTGTAATGTACTAATTAAATTACTAATTAGCTAGTCATTCTAGTATAAGATTGTATGAAATAAATATAGGTCATTGATTAATTTAATTAATACTTTATTAAGTTTCCTACCGTGATTAATTAATGGAGGCATAATTTTAGACTAAATAATTGGTAGTAATAGAGTATATAAAAATAAGATATGGGCATCACACTTTATATAGAATTATACATTAGAATCTACATAAATGTCTATCTGTCTCTGTATAAATTTATTTATAGATACATATACATATGTAAATACACACACACACACACACACACACACACACACACACACACACACACACACTTGAATCTACACATCTATCTGTTTATATATTGACCACTCCTAGGGCTTGATCTCAGGTCTTCAAATTTGCCCTACATCTTCATTTGAATCAGACTGGTGTGCTAACATTGACCCATTCATGAAGTGAGCCTTCTAGGCCCGAAGTTCAAATCACAGAACTGCCCAAAACTTAATCCTGGTGGAAGAAGCCAATTGTCCCACTTGTTTTCCTTATCAGTGAAAGTCTGGGTCTAAGGAATGATGTATAATACATAAGCAAATCTGTGTCCTATGTAATAGGATGTAAAAAATGTTATACATGTAATCATACTCTCTAAAATATATAATAAATAAATAAAACACAAAATAAAATGAATAACTACACTAACTGCCATATGCAGTAAACATGTGTATGTAAATATAAATCATGTATTTAAAATGTATACGAATATTATTTTTTGGAGTGGTAGGGCTTGAATTCAGCCCCTGGGATCAGGCCTGAATTTCTTGACTTCCAGCTCGGTGAGCTTCCCCTTCCCCCACATTGCTGCAGATTGACCAAAACCCTGAGTTCAAATCCCAGGCCTGGCAGAAAAATGGCCTGAATTCCAAGCCAAGGAGCTTCATAATTTTTAAAATATTTTTAATGTATGTCTGTATCTGTCTGTCTGTATGTGTGTGTATATTTTTATTTTGTCAAGGACAGGGCTTGAACTCAGGGCATGGCAATTCTGCCTCAGCTTTGATCACTCTACACTGGGTTGCAGCCACTGGACACACAGCCGAACCTGGGTCCCCAAAGGCTGACAAGAAAAAAAAACCACCCGGCAACATTTTTCTTTTCAAGGTGATCATCCTGGGTCTGAATGACACAGCTGAAAAGTGTTTGTAACCTGGCATTACTGAAGTCTGATGGTCTTCCAGGGAAGCCATAGGCCAACATGGCAAAATAGGCTCTGTGTTCGAAGCCCAGTCCTGACCCTTACCAATGGAGGGAGATCCTAAGAGTCTCGTTCCTATTCACAGGAATACCGATGGAAATTAATGTCAAGGTTGAATTTGTTGTTCTGAATGATACTACTATAAAATTAGAGACTGATTTTAGGAGGCTGATGGATTTTAATGAATATTTTTTGACACATTAAGAGAATACTATTAATTATATGGATGCAATAGTTTAGGGACTGTGGTTAATTTAATTAATTATTCATTAAGTATGAAAACAATAATATTAATTACATGGAGGCATAATAATTACCCCAAAATTGGTAGGAATGTAGCCTATATAACTAAATAATGTATCGACATCTTTGGCACTCTATAAATATCTATATCTATTTGTGTACTACCTTCTGCATGTCAGTTTGTTCTTATTTTGTCAACCCTTGGGGCTTAATTTCAGGCACTGGGAACTGCTTGTCAGCTCCATATGCCACAGGCTGGTGTGTTGACACTCACCCATTCATGATTTGGGCTTTGTGGCTGTGAGTTCAGATGCCAGCACTCACAAAAATTGAATTGTGCAGTAAGAAGCCCATGGTGACATGTTTTCCTTTTCTGTAAAAGTCCTGGGTGTCAGGTATGAAGTTTCATACATAGGCATATCTATATCCTATGTAATAAATGCTGTAAATATTCCATGCATAATAGCAGTCGATAAAATAAATTGCAAATGAATAAAACAAAAATACAAAATTAATAACTACACTAAGCACAATTTGGAGTCAACATATGGGGCAGGGTGTCAGGGACTGGGGACCGCCTGGCAGCTGATTTGGCTAGAGGCTGCTGTGCTGGCAGTAATCCATTCATGAAATGAGCCTTTTAGGCCGTGAGTTTAGATTCCAGCACTGCCAAAAATGTAATCTTGGAGTGAGAAGCCGAGTGTGACACATGATTTCCTTTTCTGTGAAAGTGCTCAGTGTTAGGTAGGATGTTTAATTTGTGTGCAAATCTATAAGCTATGTAATAGGATGTAATAAAGATAAAAATGTCATAGGTGGAAGAATTGTCACTAGGATAAACATTGAATTAGTAGTGAATCATTCTAGGATAAAATTAGACACAATAAGTATAGGAAGTACATTAAGTTTAATTAATATTTTATTAAGCATTAACAGAATAAAAATTACATGGAGACATAATTAAATACCTAATAATTGGTAGTAACACATGATGCATAATTCAATAATATATAGACATCTGTCTCATTCTATGAAATATTAATTATATGTATGGATATATGTACATATATGATAAACAATACTGATATTGAGTAATTATTAATTGATGCTTTATTAATTGTTAACTGGGACACATCATTAAATGGAGATATAATTTAATACCTAAGAATTGGTACTAATATTATCTATAATTTAATAATATGCAGACATCTCTCTTTTTGTGTCTACAATATTTATATACAGAAATCTCTATCTGTTTATACCTTGTTCACTCCTGGGGCTTGGTGGTTCAGTGCTCACCTAGTAATCATGAAGCCCTGTGTTCAATTCCTCAGTGCCACATAAATAGAAAAACAGGAAGTTCTGCTATCTTTCAACCAATTGAGTGCTAGCCTTGAGCACAAATGCTTAGGGAGAGTTTATAAGCTCTTACTCAAGCCCCAGGACTGCCACCAAAAAAGGGTAGGATGTTCTAACTGCAATTATAGAAGGACATAACTTCAAATACCTCATTACAGAGCAAGCTAGGTGTGTGATGCTTACAGCTGCCACCTAACCTGACTTAGGCACATGTAAACCACTGCAACCCAGCTCCATGGGTTACACATGTCATCCTGGCTTATGCCTGTCATCTTAGCTGCTCGGGGTGTTTAAACCCCAGTCCTGGCAGGATGTCTATGAGACTCTTCAAAATATGATGGCTCCAAGTCATAGAGCTCTAGCCTTGAGCAAATATCATTAGAACAGTATCCCCATGCTTTCAGTTCAAGCCCCATGTCTACCTCCCCCAAGTAAAAAACCACCCCATTAAACCATTAGATATGAACTTGTATGGTTTGTGAAATTTTCCTTAAAGAACGGTGATATTGATGAAATCACCCTAATTTTAATGACAGCTTGTGGAACAGAGCTATGTGCTGAGTCTTCACAGGGTGCAGTGTGCTGAGTCCTGCATTGGGTGCTAAGTCTTTCACAAGATGCTGTGTGCTGAGTCCTGCAAAGAGTGACATGTACTGTGTCCTTCACAGGGTGCATTCTTACATCGTGCCCTTGTAAGGGATCCACAACTGAGATGATTACGCAGACAAGAATATTGAGGCTCAGATATGCTCCCATGGCAAGTACAAAATTATGTATTACTGAAGACTAGTGAGTTGTCTTCTGCGGACAAATGTTTTCTTTTTTTCTGTCATGAACCTTGAACTCGGGTTCTAGGTGCTGACCCTTACCTCTAGGGCTCATGGCTAGCACTTCACCACTTGGAACCATGGACCCCCTTGCAGCAGAAGCCAAGCCCAAGGGGTCAGTAGCTGGTCTGTCATCCCGCCTTCTCAGGAACCTGAAATCTGAAGATCTGGGTTCCAAAATATCCCAGACACAAAAGGTCCCATGAGACTATTATCTACAATTCACCACTAAGAACTTGAAGTGGAAGCAGGGTGCTTTCCTCATGCTGGTAATCCTAGCTACTCAGGCGAATGAGATCTGAGGATCAAGGTTCAAATCAAGCCTGGGCAGGAAAATCTTTGAGACACTTAGCTCCAATGAACCACCAGAAAACCTGAAGTGGTAGAACACAAGACTTGAGCTGAAGACCTCAAGAAAAGCACCCAGGCCCAGACTTCAACTCCTACAACTGACAACAACAACAACAAAAGACAGAACACACTAACAACCTGAGGTAGAGGCCTGGGAAAGTGCATTAGGGATAGAGTGTTTTGCATCTATGAAACCATAGGCTTGATTTCTCAGGACCATATCATTAGGAAAAACCCTGAAGTGGCTCTGTGGCTCCAGTGGGAGAAGGCTATCCTACAAGAGAAACTAGGTACAGTGCTCAGGTGCTGAGTTCAAGCTCCAGGACTCATGTATGTGTGTGCGTGCACACCCCCCCACCCCCCCCCACCCCCCCCACACAAACACACACACTCACAGACCAGAAGAGATGTTGTTACACAAAATGGTAAAGTACTGGGTTTCTGCACTGTGCTCCTGCTCAGCACAAAGGCCTTGTGATCAAAACCTAGCCACCCAGGGCCCAACAAGGAGAGGTCAAAGGTTTCAAAACCTGATGAGCTTCACCAGCCCTAGATGACAGGAAGCTTTGTGATATCCAACATGTATTTGGATTTCCCAAACCTAGGAGAGGCATCATAGGCCCATCATTGCTCCAATGAAACATTTCATTAGATTCAGTGCCCTAGTTGTCTGCCAGAAGTACTCCTGAATTATATTGAGCACTTTATCTGAACACAAAAACATAGTCTCACAAAAGCAGGATAAGTGCACATAACTTTATCTGCCATGGAAAGTGACACAAATGAAAACTTGTTGTTAAAACAGAGCACTGGGGAGAGAGATAGCTTGGGGTACAAAGAGACCCTTTTCTCCTGACCTTCAGAGCACGCCCACATTCATCCTCACTAACTGGCTCAGGTGGAATTGTTTGTTACCAAGCTGTACAGGAGTGAGGTCTTTTGTCTGCCTGTCCACACAATGTGAGAAACTTCTTCCAGCAGGCCTGGGATGCAGAGAAACCCTCAGGTTACACTGGGAACAGTGATGAGTTCCCTGGAACATGCACTGTCTTGAAAGAAGTCTCTGTGTTATGAAATTATTGTATTGAATACAAATTTCCTAACTTGGTGCCATTCATCATAGCTATTCTATAGCTTCACCTATAGGAATACATCCATACATAGACAATGACATGGAAGTACAGACTCTTTTTGAGGGGGCAGGTCCTGAGGTTGAACTATGAGCCTAGGCATTGTCCCTGAGCTCCTTTTGCTCAAGGGTAGTACATGAAGCTTGAGTCATAGCCTCAATTCTGTTTTTTTTGTGATCTCTTAGAAGTAACAGTGTCATAGACTTTCCTACACTGGCTGGATTCAAGCTAAGATTCTCTCCATCTCAGCATCCTAAGGAGGTGGGATTACAATCAGCAGCTACTGACATCTTCTTTCCTTTCTTATTCATTTTTTAATCTGGACAATCTGACTTTTTAGCAGGGTCATTCCAATGGTTTGAATTTATAAGTAAACTACCCAATGTTTATTATAGTTGCTTTCTCTCCTCATCTTCTTCTCTGGTCACAGGTTTGAGGCCAAACGTGAGAAATGAGTGTCATAGTATTTTGGAGCAAATATCCACAGGATATGCCAATTCTGTCACTTAGCATTGAGCTAGAATTTACTGTCTCAGGATGAGAGGACCGAAACCTGGAGTGATCCTCATACTGTCTGCATTGCTCCTTTTGCCTATAAAATGATCTAATCATTATGAGTGTTTTGTGTCTCCAACTTTAAGTATCTAGAACACACTAGAGGCATCTTCCTGTTTCTGTTTTTCTGTAGTACCTCTCGAGATTTAGACTAAGGATTTGTGTGAAGCGGCTCCTCTGCGAATCCCTGAGAAAAGCCACTTGAAGCCTCTTCAGGAGATCGCCATTCAAAGCCAGCTGAGCAGGAAACTCGGTGAGACTCTTACTACAATAAACCACCAGTGAACCAGAAGTGGAGCAGTGGCCCAGAGGGTAGAGCTCCAGCTTTGAGAGAGAAAGCTGAGCAGGACGTACAAGCCAGACCATGCAGGAAAACCTGGGAGTTGATTATGTCCAATTAACGACCAGATAGCTCTTCAATTACTTTCTGTTGGCATGTTGCATGGGCCTAGGTGAGAAATCTTGCCCCTGTTATCTGATGATACAGGTAACTGGAACCTGAGATCCTAGGACCCATGGGTCCTACAGAAGAGAAGTATTTTTTAGACATCATATCAGCAAAATTTGGGCATAATCACTGGAGTGCTTCAGAAATATGGAGAAAAACAGTTTGGGACCAACGAGTTAAAACAATAAACAGAGCAGCAGAATAAAATCCCATATAGATTAGAGGAAAACAACACTCATTTTTTGCTATGTGAATTCAGAAGGCCATGTACACTTAGAAGGTATCACAAGTTTGTACCTAAAATATTGCATTGATACATTTTATATTCTGATATATATTCTAAACCTAATTATTTATATTCTAATTGTATTGATTGGAATAAATATCAATTTATTTGTCAAATTATCAAATAATTCTAGTAACTTTCATAGTGTGAAATATAAAATCATCACATATAAATGTAAAATATATAACTATATATAATATAATGAAAAGGCTCATGTTTTGCATTTTTCTGTTGTGGTTAGGGTATCAAAGGCAACTCTGTTTTAAAGTATTATTCCATTATCTCTACCTCAGTGTTTGTTAGAGTTAAACCTAAAGCTTTACCATTTGTAGATTTACAGCCTGGATGCAAGAGGAAACACTGTGGTTAAAACATTAGCAATTTAGGGAGGTTGAGCTTTTCTTCATGTGTCTATTGGCCATTCTTCTTTCTTCTTCAAAGAAGTTTCTCTTTAAGTCTTTAGCCCACTTATTTATTAGACAGTTGTTTCTTTGAGTATTTGTTGTTGGGGATTTAATTTTTTGAGTTCCAAGTATATTTTAGATATGAGACCCGTGTCCGTTATATGGCTAGTGAAGATCTTCTCACAATCCGTGGGCTTTCTATTGATCTTGCTAGCTATGTCCTTTGCAATGCGGAAGCTCTGCAACTTCATGCAATCCCATTTGTCCAACCTTTCTTTGATTTGTTGTGTTTCCGGGTCTCTATTAAGAAAATTTCGGCCTGCGCCAAGGAGACCTAGGGTTTCTCCAATTCCATCCTGTAATGTTTTCAGAGTGTCTGCTTTGACTCCGAAGTCTTTGATCCATTTGGAGTTGATTCTGGTGTAGGGTGATAATGCAAATCAAGACAACATTGAGATACCACCTCACCCCAGTTAGAATGGCAAAAATGGAAAACTCTAATAACAACAGATGCTGGAGGGGATGTGGACAGAAAAGAATCTTACTGCATTGTTGGTGGGAGTGTAAACCTGTACAACCACTCCTCAAAAAACTTCACATTCAGCTACCCTATGACCCAGCAATCCCACTTTTGGGCATTTACCCAAATGTTTACAAACAAGAACACACTATAGCTCTCAGCACACCTATGTTTATTGCAGAATTATTTATCATAGCTAAGATATGGAACCAATCCAGATGCCCCTCTGTACATGAATGGATCAAGAAAATGTGGTATATATACACAATGGAATTCTATGCCTCCATCAGAAAGAATGGCATTACCCCATTTGTTAGGAAATGGAAAGACTTGGAAAAAATTATATTAAGTGAAGTAAGCCAGGCCCAAAGAAACCTAGGTCCCATGGTTTCTCTTATTTGCAATATCTAGTATATGTATGAGTCAAGCAGAAAAGGTCAGATAATGTGATGTTAGGAAAATGAATCCTTAGATATGTATTTAAATGTTTTTTTTCTTTCATGCATTTGTTTCTAACGCACTTATAAGATTATCTTTTTGTTGCTTTGTATGTCCCTCCCCCAGATTATAACCCCTGCTTTCACTATATTTGATGTCGGTATAATTTGTGAAGGAGAAAGGGAAAAACAAGTCGTTTAAGGATACAGGTGGACCTGTTGCAACAATGAGAAGTACAAGTTGTCATGTCAAAAACGAGCTTTACAACATTGGTTGGGAGGTGGATTGGGTGGGGGTCGGGGGGAGGCTGGGAAGGGATGTGAAGGGTAACAAAGGAGGAGGTTGCAATACTTGATAAAAAATGTACTCATTATCTTGCCCATGTAATGTTACCCCTCTGTACATTTTGTTCACAATAAAAATAAAAATAAAAATAAAAATAATAATAAAAAACATTACCAATTTAAGACCTAATATTGAAGAGAAATATATGGACTTCTCTTGCAACTATGAAAATATTTGGTGATAAAATGGCAGTAGTGTATGTTCCTGCCTTTTTGGAAGGTAGACAGGCCAAGACATTAGGTAATCATGAATATGAACAATTTTTCACTTTCTTGGTTTTAGCTACATTTGAAATGGTAGGTATCATAAACAATCATATTTTGATAAAATGCCTTCTAGTATGAACAGTTCTGGCTGAACTGTTCATCTCTCTATGATCCCTTGTAACTAAGATTAGATTTGTTCCACTAATACAATCTATGCTGTCAGAGTAGGATATTCTGGTTGGTCTATTCCTACATGGAAGAAGGGTAAAGGGTCAGGTAGACATTTGTGCCAGTAAGACCTCATTTGGGAAAATCTCAGCTGCATATGTTTAGAAGTAGCTCTTAAACAAGGCTTACTTTGAATCCATTGGCTCCACAGATCTAACACAGTTGGATAAATAAGTACTTGAAAAAGCCGTCTCCTTTGGACTTAGCTATTAATACTTGAAAGTTTGATCAAATTCTAAGTGAAAAAGACTTAAAATAGTCATTGACAAAAAAATTGCAAATGTGAGCAATCAACTGTACAACATATTTTTTTCAACTATTCACAGAATTTTAGGGAAATAAGATTAATAGCATTTTTAGGAACAATAAGGTTTCCTTGTTACAAATAGGCACCTAAGCATATAAGCCTGTATAAATATTTCATCATTAACTACTAAAATTTACAGGATACTACATTCTTCAGCAGCTTGTATACCAAAATTACAACAATACAGAGATTAACATGGCACTTGTACAAGGATGATATGAAAATTCGTGAAGTATTCAAAATTTTTCATTCTTCAGATGCAAGAAATGAAAAACAGCTATTAAAAAGTTGATTACAAAATTACAAGTGTAACAATACACCTAATTCATATAATTAAAAGTTACTTTGACATCAGTGTATTAAATTTTCACCTTAGAAAGGCCTTTACATAGCATAACCTTTACACAACTTTTGAAATTAGACAACATTGTTGTTTTATCCCAAAGAAATATAATACTAAAAGGACCTAGGGGAAAAAAAAGGAATCTTAAACTGTTTCTGTATGGAATGCAATCTGAAAGGACACATTAATGAAACTATATGTTATAAAACAATGTAGAATTCAATGTATTATATCTAGGAGAGAATAAAATAGATTATGGACACTATACAAACATAGAATATAGAATATTTTAAAATATACTTTTTCAGACAAACACCGGAAATATCTTTAGTTTCTATACTACTCATTTCAACAGATAAGTTAAAATTATTTCCGATCAACAAAATCACAAACTCTGCATAAATCATTATAGATGTATACAAAAACTCTTGAATACATTTTGACATCAAAAGCAGACAATTCACTTTGAAGAACTCCACAGAATCCATGAATTGTTACTATAAAATATTGTTTTTATTTGGATTGTGAAAATATGTTGTATTGACAAAAAGGAATTAATGACATTTTTGAAATTTAAGAAAATTAACCGAATCATTAGGATTTAGGAGAACAATTTGTACAGCCTTCCACAACTTCAAAGAGGTAGTGATACATACTTATCCTTTTGGTAATATCAAATGCAGTTTCTTCCAAGTGGTTCTTCAGACCTGGTTTGACATATTGGTTCAACAGTTCCAGTGTATTTTTGCTATCTCAATTACCAGCAGCAAGATGCAAGGGGGTCAAAAAGCATTTAATTTGGGCATTGGTATCTGCATCATGAAGAAGAAAGAAGCCACTCTGGTATTATTACACGTATATGCACTGTGCAGGGGTGTCCAGCCATCTACAGTTATTGCATGTGCCCCTTGAGCCACCAACTCACGGACAATGTCTAAGTGTCCACTGTAGGCTTCCCGATGAAGAGGGGTATACTCATTGTCATCCCTAGTATTCACATGAGTAGCCTTTTTGGAAAGTATTCTCTGCACTGTAGTAAGCTGGTTATTTTCAGCAGCCCAAAGAAGAAATTTGCTTGGACCCTTCTCCATTTTTTTTCTTGCAATTTTTATCATTCCTCACATTTTCATCTTGTTCCTCATCTTCATTAGAATTGCCTAACCAGATACATTGAGTGCCAGTGGAAATGAGGTGTCCATGTATTTCCCTAATAGTTCATGTTGGTTGACCTGGTCAGAAATATCTGGTGAATTCTCTGCCTATGTTTTTTCACCATGATTTATTTTCTTTTTCCATTTTTACTATTCGAAATTATTCTAACTGGAGATTAGGGAATAAATGGAGAGCAGAGGAAAGATGTTCCTCCATATTCAAAGGTACAGACTGAAAATGAGGACCAGTGGTGTCCTCATGTGCAACTTATTCTAGGAATGAGAAAATGTGAAATAATGCCTCCTATATAAATGATTTGGGAAATGGCAGTGCAGAAAGTGAAATGATGCAACCCAAAATATAAAACAATATAAATTATAATTATGGAGCAATCATATTATCTATGAGAGCCATGAAAGACAGAGATGAGCTATCCACAAAATCCATGCCTCTGATCAATTTATAGAACAAGCAGAAATTTTTTTTTAAAAAAAGATGGAAATAGAATTTATGTATTTACTTGAAATTAGTAAATACCTTTTTAATAGCCTACATAAGAATCTAAATCCTTGATAGCACTAGTAACAGATCTGACTGAAATCAGTTGAATCACACTTTTCCTGTACAATGAAGGAATAGGTACAGGCTAGGAAAGCAGCTAGAAAAGGCAGGCTGATTGTATCTGTGAGAAAACTTTGTGGAAACTGGTATTGAGGATTACTTACTGGTGACCCACTTGCACTGGAAGCATGATTCTGACCTCTTGCTTGCTGATTCTGAACTATTGCTTTGATCATTATATTCTCCAAAAAGAAAAAGTCAGAATTGATAATAAAGGACTACTAATACAGTTTGACTTTTCATTAAGCATATTCAATCATCAAAATCACACGAAGACAATAGACAGGCCTATTTTTTTTAGATGAAAACAAGTGTCTTTTAAAAAACAAGGAATTTAAGTAGTCTTCCAAAGGACTTCCATTTTACTTACTGCATTATACATTTTTCCTAATGTTGAGTAACAATAAATAATGGATCTATTATAAAGCTCTTAAAGCTCGTCTGTTCAATACTGAGTTCTCTTACACTATATTATGGTATTTTTTTGTATGGTCTTAGGAAGAAATTTACTTTACTAACTTGAATTTGTGACAGGACAATATCATGACTGTACATCTTTCTTCTATACTCTCAGTTTTATATTATTATCTAAATATGTGCATTAAATAAGTATAGAGGAAAAAGTAGAAGCCACACTGGTGGATCATGGCTTTAATCCTAGCTAATCAGAAAGAAGAAATCTGAGAATTGTGGTTTGAAACCAGACCAAGAAAAAAGAGTCCATTAGATCTTGATTTGAAAGTAACCAGCAAAAGCTAGAAATGGAGCTATGGAGCTAGAAATGGAGCTATGGTACAAGCAGTGAATGCTAGCCTTGAGAAAACTAAAACAAAAAAATGACAAATTCTGAGACAGAGCCAGGCCCTGACTTCAAGCTCTAGTATTAGCATCAAACTAATTAATTAATTAATCAATTAAAATAAATTAAGTGGTCACATGTGGAGAAAATGCTCAGGGATATCACCCAGGCTCTTATTTCAAAAACTACTATCTACCGAAAAAATCTATTTAAATAATACCTGTATAAATAGAGTATTTTCATCACCCAAATGCACATCCATGCTCAGTTATTTTTGCAAGGTAACTCTGTTATGTCTGGAGTACCACATAACATTATCACTTAAGTAGAAAGCATTGAAACATGGGTTCACTGTATCTCTCTAATGGATTTTTCTCCCCACAAATACTCAAATCTTACAATTATTCCAATTCTTTGAAGTCATAGCTTTTTTCTTTAACATCCATAATATTAAAGTTTGAATATAGTGTCTTGTGTCTCCTAAATGGGTGTTCTTACCAGTTTGTCATGCCCCCAGCCCTAAATTATCCAGATTAATTTTCAGATAGAATCTGGCTTCCTACTTGTGTATGATCATGGGCTCAGTCCACTTGATGTTATTCTTCCTGGAATTTAGATTAACAGGTGTCTGGCATTGTGTACAGATCTTTATGTCCAGTCTGGGCTTTAACCACTATCCTCACAACAGTAGACTCCCATATAGTCAGGTTTTTCATAAGCTTACCATAGCTGATTTTTTAAATAAATCTTTGCATTTCCTGCAGGTTCTTGAGTACTGAATTAATTTGTGTTTTTTTTGGGTTCGTTTGTTTCATTTGAATATATGTATTCAGTGGTTCCTCATTTTTCATTTGGTTTCTTTCACTCAAGTTCTTACCTAAAGTGCTGAGAAACCAATTCTTCTTTCTCAAGATAGTCAAGCTGAACTTTATTTATTCCAAACCAATTTCAGTAATATTTAAACATCTTCATATCTAGGAATGGTACACAAATGCTTATCACTGAGAAGGGTCTTTTTATTTTCACAGCAGTCTTTGGCATTCACAGACTTATCATGAATTATACAAATATAATAAAACTCAGATGCTTGCCAGGAGGAGAAAAACCTATTACTAATTGTTTGACAGAGGCTTCCCTTCCCGTGAATGAAATACGCTGCTTGATGCAGGATTTCACAGAATCATATTGCTAGGGAGAGCCTAAAAAATCAGGTAACACTACAGAGTTGAGGGAGATTACTTGACCTCCTGAATAATTTACTTTTATGTCAAATAAAAGCAGGCTTCCAAAAAGAGAGTAGACTTTAGAGAAACATGATGAGTTGTATGTAAATAGGTGCTTAGCTGACTTTGTTGATTGGTGAACTAATACAGGGAAATAAAGTACAGCACGGTAAAAAATTAAAGAACTCTGCATTGAAATAATCATTTCTGTGTGTGTGTGCATGCACACATGTGCGTGTACACACACACGCATGTGCATTGCTCATGCATGCATTATTCATTGCTGAGGCTTGAGAGTGCCTAGACACTATCCCAAAGCTTCTGGTCAAGGACAGTGGTCTGCCACTTAAGCCACTACTCCACTTATGGTTTTTTGGAGATAATCACATGTATTGTCATGATTGGACTGGCTTTGAACAGTGGTCTTCAGATCTCAGCCTCCCGAGTAGCTAGCTAAGCTGATTCAGTCTCTGAGTAGCTTGTTAAAATGCTGCCTGTACTCTATGCTTCACTGCTGTTTTATACTTTTCCTGAGGTAATCACAAGTCTAAGTCATATATGTCTAATTGTTTAAAAATATTTACTGCTTGGCACCAGCGCTCCCAACTGTACTCTTAACTACTTAAGAGGCTTGAGAACAGAACCCAGGCCACATTTTAGTGGACTTCCTTAATCTATAACTGGGTGCATTGGATCATTTCCACCATCTTGCACTATCTAGAGACTAAAATTGGAAGGACTGCAGGATCAAGGCCAGCCATGGTAGATAGTGCAACTCTGATGCCTTTGATGATGGGAAGGCTAAAAGGACAGATCAGGTGCATGTTCTTGTGGAAAGGGAACCCCTACCCTAAAATTAACAACTGATATGATGCCTGCCTAGCAAGAACAATACACCAAGTTGAAATCCCCACCAAAATAAGTATATACCTTAACATCCAAAAACGTAGTAGCATCTGTTCTTTGCTCTAATATAATCTTTATCTGATTATCATATGATATGGCAGAATAGTTTCTTCGTTAAACTTATGATATATTTAAAAGGACCTAGAAAATTCTTCCTCTCTTCTTAAGTGCAAACGAATGGCAAATTGCCTCATTTCTTACATATTTGACTACCACTAAAAATTCGTCTAATGATTATTATAGTAATATATACTGATTTATTACTTTACTGTGTAACAGTTTTTAAACTTTTTGCTTCTCTGTTGAAGTTTAAGTATTTAAATTGTATCATCAAAATATATTCCTTGTGTACTTGGGGCAGTTCTTTACTAAGTTTTTAACCAATGGCTTCTAAGAATTTTTGTTATTGTTAAAATATTGTACAGAGGGGTTACAATTACATGGGCAAGACAATGAGTACATTTCTTATCAAGCATTGTTGCCTCCTCCTTTGTTTCCACTTCCCATCCGTCCCCATCCCCTCCTCTCCCCCCAACCCAATCCTCCGCCCCTCCACAGCCAAAGTTGTAAAGTTTGTTTTTCGACATAACCTCTTGTACATCTCATTGTTGCAATGGGCCCACCTGTATCCCTATTTAAATTATTTGTTTTATAGAATGGAAGACAGACAGCCTCTTCAGTAAATGGTGCTGGCAAAACTGGTTAACTACATGTAGAAAACTAAAGCTAGATACTTATATATCACCCTGCACCAGAATCAACTCCAAATGGATCAAAGACCTTGAACTCAAAGCAGACACTCTGAAAACATTACAGGATGGCATAGGAGAAACCCTGGGTCTCCTCGGCTCAGGCCAAAATTTTCTGAATAGAGACCCGGAAACACAACAAATCAAAGAAAGGTTGGACAAATGGGATTGTATAAGGTTGCAGAGCTTCTGCAGGGCAAATGACATAGCTAGCAAGATCAATAGAAAGCCCACGGATTGGGAGAAGATCTTTACTAGCCATACAACGGACAAGGGTCTCATATCTAAAATATACTTGGAACTCAAAAAATTAAACCACCCAACAACAAATCCTCAAAGAAACAACTGCCCAATAAGTAAGTGGGCGAAAGACCTAAAGAGAAGCTTCTCTGAAGAAGAAAGAAGGATGGCCAATAGACACATGAAGAAATGTTCAACATCCCTAGCCATAAAAGAAATGCAAATCAAAACAACATTGAGATATCACCTCACTCCAGTTAGAACAGCAAAAATCAAGAACTCTAACAACAACAGATGCTGGAGGGGATGTGGACAGAAAGGAACCTTACTTCATTGTTGGTGGGAATGTAAACTTGTTCAACCACTTTGGAAAGCAGTATGGAGGTTCCTCAAAAGACTCCATATAGAGCTCCCCAATGACCCAGCAATTCCACTTTTGGGCATTTACCCAAATGACCACAAACAAGGCCACACTAAAGCTACCAGCACAACTATGTTTATTGCAGCATTATTTACCATAGCTAAGATATGGAACCAACCCAGATGCCCCTCAGTAGATGAATGGATCAAGAAGATGTGGTATATATACACAATGGAATTCTATGCCTCCATCAGAAAGAATGACATTGCCCCATTTGTTAGGAAATGGAAAGGCTTGGAAAAAATTATATTAAGTGAAGTAAGCCAGGCCCAAAGAAACATAGGTCCCATGGTTTCCCTTATTTGCAATATCTAGTATAGGTATGAGTCAAGCGGAAAAAGTCAGAGAATGTGATGTTAGGAAAACGAACCCTCTAATATGTATTTTAATGTTTTTGTTTCACTCATGCATGTGTTTCTAACGCATTTATAATATTATTTCTTTGTTGCTTTGTATGTCCCTCCCTCACAGTGTAACCCCCGCTTTCACTATATTTGATGTCAGTATAACATGTGGAGGAGACGGGGACAAACAAGTCGTTTAAGGATTCAGGTGGACCTGTTGCAACAATGAGAAGTACAATATGTCATGTCAAAACCAGCTTTACAATGTCGGTGGGGGGGAGGGAGGGGGGGTATGATTGGGTGGGGGGGAGGGGGGAGGCTGGGAAGCGAGGTGAAGGGTAAACAAAGGAGGAGGCTGCAATGCTTGGTAAGAAATGTATGCATTTTCCTGCCCATGTAATTGTAACCCCTCTGTACAGTATGTTTTCAAATAAAAAATAAATAAATAAATAAATTATTTGTTTTTTCCCTTCCCCTCCAAAAATTATACCAACAGCAAATACAGTGAAAGCAGGGGTTATACCGTGGGGGAGGGACATATAAAACAACAAAGAAATAATGTCATAAATATGTTGGAAATAATCACATGAAAGAAAAAAAATTTGAATACTTATCTTGAGGTTCATTTCATCTAACATGAACTTATCTGACCTTTCCTTCTTGACTCAGACAAATACTAGTTATTGCAAATAAGGGAAACCATGGAACCTATGTTTCTTTGGGCCTGGCTTAATTAAGTCAATATAATTTTTTCAAGTGTTTCCATTTCCTAAAAAATGGGGCAATGTCATTTTTTCTGATGGAGGAAGAGCATTCCATCTAAGAATTCTTAATTGGTATATTCTTTGGTTTATTTTTAATTTCAATTTAATTTTATTGTCAAGGTAATTTACTTAGGGGTTACATTTTCATAAGTAAGATAATGAGTACATTCCTTATGGAAGGATCATTGTTATCCCCTCCATCGATTTTTTTGTACACTCATACAACTACTGATGCTTTTGCAATTGCTATTGATCAATGGGTACTTTTTCTTTCTTTGTTCATGCATTTTTATTATAAAATTGATATACAGAAGGTTTACATTTACTTGTCACCTAAAGAGTACACTTCATTTTATTTTCTAAATTTCAAATTTTGAACTTAATTACTTATTTTCTTTTGTTTCATTAGGGTAATTCTTTTTTCAGAGCTGTAGGATTAGTTAATTTAATTGCATGATTTTCACACATGTAAATTAATCAGACACATATATTTTGCTTTTAAAATATTTAACATGTGAATAGATAAAATTATTTTCTTAATTTTATATGGTTGGTGAATTTAAATAAATTTATTTTCTTATAGTTCTAAACATATTTTTCCAGGTAACAAATACTACCTGTATTTTCAAGAAACACATACTTTATTAAGAAAGGCTTCATTATCTGGTCACTTTTTGAAAATTTACTTTCTTGTACTTGAATTAAAAAAAGTTTGAGCTGGGCATGGTGATTTGTGGCTTCATTTTCTAGCTATAGGAGGAACTGCAAATAGGTTTGTAATTCAGGAGAGCCTGGGAAACTATGAGACCTTATTCTAAAAATATCCATAGTGAAATGATTAGAGATATAGCCATCAATAGCAAGATATGGAGCACGCACCTGGATATCATATTCTAAATCTTGAGTTAAAACACAAGTAACCTCAATCTTTTGTCAAAATAAAACGATACATGTTTCAAAATGTTTATTACTTAAAACATGTTTGCAAAGGTTCTCATGTGTTCTATTTCTTAATTTTCAATTTACTTATTCTATAAGAATCCAAGTATATTGTCTTTTATTTCTCCTAAACTTTTAAATAGTATGAGCAATATTATTATTTCATATATTAACCTTCTTTTAGTATTTGTGATAAATTCCTCGGTTTAATATAATAATATCAATATTCTAAATATGTGTACATGGTGTGTTTGTGTGTGTGTGTGTGTGTGTGTGTGTGTGTGTGTGTGTTTGTGTGTGTGTGTATGTGTGTGTGCTTTGTGTGTACTTTGTAATGATGGGGGGGTCAGATCCATGGTTTCACATATGCTAGGCCAAGATTTTTGCACTGCACTATACTGTCTAGTTGTAATGTAGTTTTAAATTATGACTTTTAAATTTTCATTACTAGTGATTTTTCAAAATTATACATGATAAAATGTGATCCATGTTCTATCCACGTTAGCAAATTTTACTGTTATTTAGAATATTTCTAATGCCTTTCCACTTTCAAACCCATGTGTTTGTTATTGATAAAGGTTTTACTTTGCTTCTTTTCTCTCTTCATTTTGCCATTAGACTTACTTATTCTTTCTCTTATTTCTTTGGAAAATAATTATCATATTCCTTTTACAATTTCTTTACATTGTAAGAGGTCTATGCAATGCTTTATTTTCTATTTTATTTTTCCAATTTTCTCTGACTCTCAGCCCACACTATTAGGTGGATTAAAAAGAAACTTGTTTCAGGACAGTTGATTATTTTCCTGCTTCTCTTCTCTGTCGTCTTTCTGTCTTTTGAAACAAAATACTAATGGCATACAGCTCCTATATGGTCCATCATTCTGTCCCCTCTCACTCTCCTCTGTAGTACAGCTCTCAAGTCATTATCATTCAGGTATATTATGCTGTAGTGTTATCTAAATTTTAACTCATTCCTAAATTAATTTTAGTGGCTTCAAGCATTCTCTAAAGACATTTTTCTATATATAATCTCTGGGGCCTTGTGTTTTCACAAGGTGCAAAATATGAGTGACTATCAAACATCTAGATAACTGTGTTATTGGATATTGGTCCACCTGCTCAATAAACTCACATGTAAGTTCAAGGAATACAGATCATTCAGAACAATCTTGTAAAATGGTGTAGCTTGAGACCTCATACTAGATTTGAATCTTATTACCATGTTTAGTAGTGAGGACAAAATAGCTCTACTATAAGAACAGACACCCAGAAGAATGTAACAGATTTATTAACAATAAATTCTTAGTTTTATGGTCAAAAGATTTTTAAAAGGATGCCATGAACTTTATCAAATAAAAATAGAATTTAAAATAGGTGTATTGGCACTGTTGCTTCTCTAGATTTAAAGAATGATCTTGGACTACTACCTTAAACATTATACAAAAATTTAAAATAAAAAATGATTATCAAACTAAATGTGAGATATAAAAACTGATAATATGTAAATGTAAAAATTCATGGCATTGGATCAGTAAAGGTTTCTAAACATTTGAAATGGAAAACGTTAGTGGCTAAAAAAAAGCAAGAATAAATGGGTTAATATCAACTGATGACCTTTCATAATTCTATGAAAAAAGTGAAAACATATCCAACGGATAGAGGGCACATATTTGTTAATGCTACAATGTTAATTCGACATTGATCTTGAGTCTTAACTACTTTTATATCTTCTAATTACATATAAATTTTTTCCTAAACAAGTTATTTCTTTAAAGAACATATGTAAATTAATGGTCAATAAGAAGAGCAAATGAATTAAACTCCTCTTTAGTATCTAAGAAAAAATAAAAATAAAACTCATTTCTATGACCATAATATAAAAGATGACAGAAAATATAGTAATGCATTTGCGGAGAAATTGATATACTCTAGATAGCAGAATGATTTGTATAATACTGCAATCAATATTGCAAGCAAGTTTTCAAGTCTTCTAAAGGTCAAAGAGAATTGTATATGATCCAGCCATTACACTTCTATGTATTAGTAAAGAGAAGTAAAAAACTTATTTGGACAGGGAATGTAGTTCATTGACAGTGCACTTGAATAGTATGTGTGAGAATCTGGAAACAATCCCCAAAACAAATTTTGAAAAGACACACTATAAAGGATATATGGAGGACAAATTCCTGTAACTTAATTTTGTATCTATTTTAATGTCTGTTCTAAAATTTGCAGCATTTGTTTTTTTATTTTATTTTATTTTATTTTTATTTTTGTGAACATACTGTACAGAGGGGTTACAATTACATGGGCAAGATAATGAGTACATTTCCTATCAAGCATTGTAGCATCCTCCTGTTTTTACCCTTCACATCCCTTCCCAGCCTCCCCCCACCCCCCACCCAATCCTTCCCCCCTCACCAAAGTTGTAAAGTTCATTTTCGACTTGACAACTTGTACTTCTCATTGCTGCAATGGGTCCACCTGTATCCTTATTTAAACGACTCGTTTTTCCCCTTCCCCTCTACAAATTATACCGACATCAAATACAGTGAAAGCAGGGGTTATACTGTGGGGGAGGGACATACAAAGCAACAATCTTATAAATGCGTTACAAACAAATGCATGAAAAAAAGATTTAATACATATCTTAGGGTTCAATAAAATTATAGCATTTCTATTTGAAGAAATGCAAGTTTGTGAAAATTAGGCTTGGAAAACCTCTGATTGTACCATTCACTTCCAAAGCATTAAAATGTATACAATAAAAGGAGATAAATATATTACATGTGAATTTCATGTCAGCAAAAAAAAAAAAAATATATATATATATATATATATATGGTTAAAAATAATTCACACAAATTGCAGAATACCTAAAAAGATGTTTTTGTTGTTGGCTAAAAATTCTTTGTAAATTACAGTTTTAAAACTGAGATGTGATTCTGTTTATTTTGTTTATTTTGGTATTTTTTTTAGTTTATACAGAGATAACTCAATCAAAAAGTGTATGTGATGACTGGAATATCTAGGAATTATGCATCACTTATAAGTAATTGATAACATTTTCTGGAAAACTTTTAGCAAATGACAGAAGACTTAAGTCTATGCATGTACATTTTACGAAAGCCATGTTACTTGCTCAATCCAATTGCTTTCCTCTTCTTTGCTAGAAAAAAGTATTCTCAAGATAAGAGCCAATAGCAGTGAAAAGAAACAAAATACACAATCATCTTGATTTATTTGTGAAAATAACAAATGAAATAAAACAATTCCAATTAAGGAACTCCAATATTAGTATCTATGAAGATGTTCCTGAATGCCAATATCCATTGAATTTTTGGAATTTTAATTTCTACTAACATATGAAAACTCGAACAAGAAAACAAATATAGTCTTAGAGCAAAACAGCCTTGGAATAATTTTCTTAATTGTTTTGAAATTACAAAAGAATTGATACCAGTAAAATGATCCTTTCCTATGGAAATATTTTAAAATGTTTATCTCTTATTATAATTCAAATAACAAACAAGAGAAATTTTATATTATCATTGCAAATATCATTTTATTACTATCATATAATAGAAAAAATGTCAAGACCCAATATATTATCATTATTTTTAATTCCTAAACATTACCTAAATATCTTAAGCAATCTAAATAGTCATGTCTATAACATAGAGGTAAATATTCTATACTTTTTTTTTTAAATAGAAGATTTTTTTATTGTGAAAATACTGTACAGAGTGGTTACAATTAAATAGGGATGCAAGTGGACCCATTGCAACA
This sequence comes from Dipodomys spectabilis, assembly GCF_019054845.1. NCBI lineage: Eukaryota > Metazoa > Chordata > Mammalia > Rodentia > Heteromyidae > Dipodomys > Dipodomys spectabilis. The sequence continues at coordinate 4,996,307 of NW_024871098.1, read as the reverse complement.
ATGAGATGTACAAGTCGTTATGTCGAAAACGAACTTTATTCTATAATTGTTACTTAACATTTTGCAGGGGCATATATTCATGTTTCTTTTTTTTTTATTGTGAAAATACCGTACAGAGGGGTTGAAATTACATGGGCGAGATAATGAGTACACTTCTTAACAAGCACTGTTGCCTCCTCCTTTGTTTCCCCTTCCCATCCCTTTCCATACAACCCCCCGCCCCCCATCCAGTCTTCCCCCGATGTAGGCTAAAGAAGCATTCTCAGAAATGTTCACAGCAGTTAAAAGATGTTTTTATGAAATTAATGTGATATATGCTGTTGTTATTGTTCTTGTTCTTTTTGTTCTCGTTGTTGTTTGCAAGGCTTGAGCATTGTCCCTAAGCCTTTTTATGCTCAAAGGCAGCACTCTACAACTTGAGGCACAGAGCTAACTCCTGTTTTTGGTGGTCAATTGGAGATAAGAATCTAACAAGTACTTTTATGACTGGGATAGTTTTGAACACAATTCTAAGATATCATTACCCAGAATAGTTCGAATTATAGGCGTGAGTCAATGGCACTTGGTTTGATGTATTTTTTAAATTTTAATTATGTTTTAAGATTTTTGTTTCACTATAATGTACATCTTTCTACACATAAATTTAGGTATATGTATATATTTCTGGTGAAAAATAATCTCTAAAATCTATGCCTTTCTACATACAATATATATGTATGTGTGTGTGTGTGTGTGTGTGTGTGTGTGTGTGTGTGTGTGTGTGTATTTCTGAAGACAGACTCCCTCTAAAATTTTATGCTAATATTTTTTAACTTTTTCATTCAAAGATATACACTCTATTTTCCGAAAGTTTCTTAGAATAAAATAACTAATATTCCAATAGAATGTAGAGTTTATTACGTTCAGAGGAAGTTCAGATATACACATGATATTATAGTAAAATTTGCAGTATATTACTTGAAATAATTCTGTTCAAACTCATAAACACTTGTGTGTGGTGGTGGGGAGAGAGGAAGTTAATTCATACTGGTTAGGAATTTGCAATACTTCAAAAATCTATTCCATAATTTGTTATAAGCACATAGTCAAGCTACCTGATATGCTTTAGTTTTTTTGTCTATTTGTTCAAAATTTTAATATGGATGCATGCACAGTGGTAACATTAAAATTATTAATCAAAAAACAAATAATCGCAAAATCATAGATACATATCAGACTTTCAATAGTTAGCATTTTGATGTTAATAATAATTTTGATGATGCCGGGCACTGGTGGCTCACGCCTGTAATCCTAGTTACTCAGGAGGCTGAGATCTGAGGATCGTGGTTCAAAGCCAGCCCGGGCAGGAAAGACCGTGAGACTCCTATCTCCAATAAACCACCAGAAAACCGGAAGTGGCGCTGTAGCTCAAGTGGTAGAGTGCTCGCCTTGAGCTGAAGAGCTGAGGGACAGCGCCCAGCCCCAGAGTTCAAGCCCCACGACCGACAAAAAAAAAATAATAATAATTTTGATGGATACGATGATGACCGCAGTGTACCCTGATAATGTCATTGTTGGGATTGAAAAGGAAAAAAACCTTTACACATTTTTACAGCTAGATTTCCCACATTGAATACATAGTAATAAACAGCGTTGGATTACATACAATAAGAATAACAAGAGGAGAGTTTCAATATCAATAAATACATTCACATAAACAGGCAGAGTCCGTAAAAACCCAAATTCCTGCAGTCTCTCTAATGTATACTCACTTTTCTTGATGGTATTATTTTCTTATAAATAAAATCGTTTACTTCCACATTTTGATGTACTAAAGTGTAGTTTTCAACTTAGTGGGATTAGTTCAAATAACATTCTCATATAGATACTATTCAGCAACCAATGTTTTCAAATGCTATATTGAGTATGTTCTGCAATACAGCTGTAAAGACATGACACAATTTACATAATATCACTTTCATATCTGTAGTTACCTAGAAAGGACATAGGTCTTAGAGCCAGGAGGTAAAACTTATTTTTATTTCTACATGAAACAATTTGTGACTTTATACCAACAAACTGAATTTGACTCTTTCCTTATTTGTAAGGTAAAGTGGAAAATGTAAGGTCTCTTCACTTTTCTTTATTCTTGCTCTAGAAGTCAACAAATATATTCTTCATTATTTCTGTTAGATTACATTGATTTACGCATGAGAAATGTAAGGCCAACAATCAATGTAGTGAGTAAATAATGATACTAGAATATGTGTCTGAGCTCTTCACTCTGTGTGCTTACAAAGAGAGTAATTTGGTGATAGAGAGGACCAATATGAAAAGACTATGGGGGAAAAGCGTACTTTTGAAATGGTTGTTTTAGGACTAGGTGACAGTGATGAGTAAATGAAACAGGCTGGTGTTAGGGGCATAAAAAGAAGTACAGAGAAATCATATTGTGTAAGTCGTTATGTCGAAAACGAACTTTACAACTTTGGTGGGGGGGAGGATTGGGTGTGGGGTGTGGGGAGGATGGGAAGGGATAGGAAGGGGAAACAAAGGAGGAGGCTAAAATGCTTCATAAGAAATGTGCTCATTATCTTGCCCATGTAATTGTAACCTCTCTGTACAGTATTTTCACAATTAAAGAAAGTCATAAAAGCTCCAAAAAAAAGAAATCATATTAGTGATAAAAACTGAGTAAATCTTGATCATTCATCTTATCTAATAGGAGGGAGTAAGAAGGGTAAGAAGAAATATAAAAGGCTTCCATATGTTTGGCTGGTAACTCTGTTAGTGATGTTCTTAGTGATAAGAACCACAGGTGGAAATAATGGATTTAGGGGAAAAATATCTGATAGTTCTAAAGTTTATATTAAACAGATGCAAATATAGGTCTGTTTAGACATCATCAAAATATCCACGATCATGAATAGGAAAAAAGAATAATAAAATTGGGGGCATTATTGGAGGGAAGAGGAAAAGGAAAGTTCTGACGGAAGAGGGAGCAATGTGAGTACCAGTGTGGATAAGATTGGAAGAAAGAGATACATAAGGAAACAAAAACGTAGTAAACAGACATTGACAGAATTAAAGGAAGGAAAGAATTTGCAGGAAGATCTTGAAGGAAATATGCTATTTGGATTTGAAAAGTAAAAAGAAATAGACAAGTTCAATAAAAAAAATGTTTTGGTGAAAGTCATCTTGATAAAATTTTGAGATATGAATGTGAATCCATAAAATTCTGGATTCATGAATTCAACAGAACCTGTTGATTTTAAATGTTGTGAACAAATGCTTTTATCCTGACCTTAGAAGAATTATACAGATATAACTGTCATGAACTTTACTTAGAGGTATTCTGTGAATATTTTTTGAAGACTTATTTAGCCAGGAGTTTATAGATTGAACTACAGCACAAACCAGCCTAATTTGTCCTACAGTTCCAACGAGTGGCCCATGTATCCACATCAGTTTGAAATTTTATTGAAATATCTTTACATATGTTTGGATATCTTATCAGCCTATTCATTATAAATGTAGGAAAAGAAACACCAAGTATTAGGTTGAACATACAGCTTTACTGATGTGACTGAAGACTGCTGGAATTGATTTTTCTTTAGAATAGAAAATGCTTCAGTAGGCATTGACACATCATAACTGTCATATACTCTATTTAACTCTAGTTCTTGTTAGGGATATCTCCATGCTGAACTAACCATGTCAATCAACCTGCCAGAAATTCTTATATGTAGGAAGTTCTCTTATAAACTTCAAACTTTATTGAATGGAAGAGTTCAGACATTACCTTCACCAGTAAGATTAAATGCATAGAAAGATATATCATTTTGCTTTAATGCCTTTCTTTCATTTCCTCATACGCATTTGCAAGTAGGGAAGGATTCTGATGTAACAATAATACAATTGTGACTAGTACTAACACAACATCTAGGATCTAGTGTTAATTCGGTACTTTCTAATTAGTTCCAGATTTTGTGAATTTTTATATTTCTCCTGTGAAAACTAATGAGCTCCAAGAAAATGTCCCTAAGGAGCCTTTCAATTCTAATATCACTGTTTGTCTCAAAATTCTTTAAATTCTACATCCTCTAATATGGGCATAGTGTTATACTGTGGAGCTTTTCTCCTGAGAGAGTGAGTACTACCCTATTGTTTAACATGGACAAAGTACCTTCAAACATAGACTGGGCATGTGCAACAAGAAGTGGTAGTTGAACAATGTTCTTAGCAGTTTGTACAGATGAAATGGAAATAGAGCAACTCAGAACTCAAAAGGAATGTGCAAAAAAGACAATGGCACAACGTAGAATGTGCCAAGGAAATGCTGAAGTGTAATTTCAAATTATGAGCTCAGGTGTCAGGGTGTGTTCAAAGTACAGCTTCAGACAATGTAGTTGGATATCTGGTGGGGGTGGGGGGGGGAATCTGCTTTAAACTATGCTGAGATAATTGTACATGTAGAAGCTCCTGACTCTGACTATAATCAGCCACAACATCATCAACTTAGGGACTATTTTCCAAGTTCAAATTGAGAAAAGAGGGCAAAACACAGTTAGTGTTCAGGGTGAAGTAATGGACATCACATAACTTTTCTTATAAGTCTTCATTTATTTTGGAGCATTAAAGTAGGAAAAAGCCAAGCAAATATTTTCAAGAATCTAAATTGAATGGGAGGTATGATATTGTTCTCTTTTTAACTTGGAAGTTAATGATTATGTCTTTTTATACTCTAACTTGGGAAAATGATCTGCTGTCGGTTATTTTCTTCTCTTCCATTCTTTTGCCCTTCCACTTACATACTTTTTATTTAAACACACATACTTGAAATTGCATTGCTCAATGCTTCAAAATTATCTGAACTACTTACTACTGCTGGCAGCCTTCTATATCTTTCTCAAGGGAATATTTTGTCACTACCATTTTTATCCTATATGATACTAGATATCTTTCTGCCTAATTCAGTGCAAGATATGCATTAGATTCATCCAGATATCTCAACCATTTTACCACCATGAAATCCTATCGTACATAGAAATCATGATTTTAGAATGTCTGGGGTGGTGGCATCTGTCATTTTTGAATGACCCTAAGTAATAGTTACATGCAATCATGTTTTAAACCAGTATGTCACTCAGTAAATGAATAATGACAAAATGTGGTGTATATGCAGCGGAATTCTATGCTTCCAATTCTAAATGGAAAGACTTGGAAAAATCCTAGTAAAGAAAATAAACAAGACACAAAGGAAGAGATTCCATAGTTTCTCTCAGTTGTAATAAGTAGGAAATATCTAGGATAGTCCTAGCAAATGAGCAGAATGTCTTAATGGATACGTATAAGATGATGCTGAGCAAAATGACCTCCTAGATATGGAAACAGTTGTTTTTCTTTGTGGTTGTTGTTTTTAATGTACTATGTGATTTCTTTTTTTTTTTTTTTTTTTTTTTGCGTTTTCCCCAATGGTTTGTTCCCTGCAGTATTTGATTTCACTATCATGTGTCATTGTATATGCATTTATCTTAATTTGGCAAGGGAAGAGGAACAACAAAATTTTGAGACAAAGAACAATGGGCAAACCAACTCAATAGCAATACTCACAAGACAACATGTTGGAAATTTACATTACAACTTGTGAGGGGTATGGGGGTGAAGGAAAACTGTGAGAAAAGTGAGGGAGGGGGTAAAAAGTTCGACATGTTATGTATTGACTACCTTACAATTATTGGAACCTATTCTATACATCCCCTTGACTGTAAAATTAAATTAAAAAATAAGCTACATAAAATATAATTTCACTGTATTTGTATAGTAAATATTATTCTGTTATCCCTTTCTCTATCAGAGGGTCATCAACTTGAATGTTATCAAAGTATACAATATTTTCACAATACACTTGCCATTATTTTGAAAAAAACATAATTTTAGTATTGTCTTATAGTAAAACAGTAAACAGTTCAATTCTATGGAAACTCCTAACTTTTAAAACTGAATAATTGATAAGAGAAGAGAATATAAGTGTTCTTCAATATGCCTATGACTATTACTCATTCTAAAATTCTGAACATGCCATACCAGAGACATTTAAAACAGTATCTGTTTGCTTTTTAATTCTGCAATAGATACAGTTTCCAATGGGATGTTTTGTATTTAAAAGTCAACAGAAAAAAGAGCCACATTCTGTTAGAAGATAAACCTGTGAACTATGAAATATCTATAATAATAAATTACAGAAGAGTAAACATTTGTTCGTCAGAGTAAGGTATTCTGTCTTTCTTTCTTTCTTCATTTATTTCTTTCTTTTTGTCGATCATGGGGCTTGAACTCTGGGCTTGAGCACAATCCTTTCACTCTTCAGCTCAAGGCAAGTGCTCAACCGCTTGCGCCACAGCACCAATTCTGTTTTTCTAGTGGTTAATTGGAGATAAGAGTCTCACAGGCTTTGACTCCGAGGTCTTTGATCCATTTCGAGTTGATTCTGGTGCAGGATGATATATAAGGAGATACCTTCAGTTTTCTACAAGTTAACCAATTTTGCCAGCGTCATTTACTGAAGAGGCTGTGTTTTTTCCATTCTATTTTTTAGATCCCTTATCAAAGATTAGATGGTTATAGGTCTATAGGTTCATTTCTGGGTTTTCATTTCTATTCCATTGGTCCTGAGGTCTGTTCTTGTGCCAGTACCAAGCTGTTTTGATTACTATGGCTTTATAGTAGAGTTTGAAATTTGGTATTGATATTCCTCCAAAAGTGTTCTTTCTGTTGAGGAGCGTTTTTGTTATTCGGGGTCTTTTATTGTTCCATATGAATTTTTGGATTGCCTCTTCTATTTCCGTGAAGAATGAGGTTGGAATTTTGATAGTTATCGCATTAAATTTGTAGATATCCTTGGGAAGTATTGCCATTTTCATGATGTTAATCTTTCCAATCCAGGAGCATGGGAGTTATTCCCAATTTCTAAGTTCTGTTTTGATTTCCTTTTTGAAGTTTTTAAAGTTTTCATCATAGAGGTCCTTCACTTCTTTGGTTAAGTTAATTCGTAGGTATTTTATTTTTTGTGGGGCTATTAAAAATGGAGTTGCTTTCCTAATTTCATCCACACATTTCTTACTGTTGGCATACAGAAAAGCCATTGATTTTTGGGGGTTAATTTTATACCCTGCTACTTTGCCAAAGTTTTGAATCACCTTGAGTAATTTGGGAGTAGAGTCTATGGGATTCTTTAAATACAAGATCAGGTCAACTGCAAAGAGGGAGAGTTTTATTTCTTCTTCCATATTTGGATCCCCTTTATGTCTCCATCTTGTCTTATTGCTGTAGCTAGGCATTCTAATACTAGGATGAAGAGAAGTGGAGAGTGTGGACATCCTTTTCTTGTTCCTGAGTTAAGAGGAAATGGATTTAGTTTTTCACCATTAAATATAATGTTGGCTGTAGTTTTATCATATACGGCCTTTATTGTATTGAGGAATGTTTCATGGATTCGTAATTTTTCCAAAACCTTTATCATAAAGGGGTGTTGAATCTTGTCGAATGCTTTTTCTGCATTTATTGAAATAAATATGTGGTTCTAATACTTGCTCCTGTTGATGTGATGAATAATATTAATTGATTTGCGTATATTGAACCAGCTTTGCATCCCTGAAATGAATCCTGTTTGATCGTGGTGTATGATTTTTTGGATGAATTGTTGAAGTCGATTGGCCAAAATTTTGTTGAGAAATTTTGCATCAATGTTCATCAAAGAAATGGGTCTATAGTTCTCTTTCTTTGATGAGCCCATGCTTGGTTTTGGGATGAGGGTTGTGATTGCTTCATAGAATGTGTTCGGCAGTGAACTTTCTCCTTCAATTTCACTGAAGAGTTGGAGGAGTATTGGTGTGAGCTCTACTTTGAAGGCCTTGTAGAATTCTGCTGTAAAACCATGTGCGCCTGGACTTTTCTTAGCTGGGAGGTCTCTTATTGCTGTTTCTATTTCAATGCTTGATATGGACTTGTTAAATGGTTTAACTCATCTTGGTTTAGTTTTGGCAGGTCAATATTAGCTAGAGAAAGGTCCATTTCTGTCAAGTTCTCCAACTTATTAGCATACAGGTTTGAGAAGTATTCCCTTATAATATTTTGAATCTTGATTGTTTTCGTGGTGATGATTCCATTCTCAACTCTGAGTTTATTTATTTGGGTGTGTTCTCTTCTTTTTCTGATAAGATTTGCTAAGGGTCTGTCAATTTTGTTAATTTTTTGGATGAACCAATTCTTTGTTTTGTTGATTCTTTCTGCAGTTGTTTTGGATTCTAATTCATTTAATTCTGATTTAATTTTAATTATTTCTTTCTGTCTACTGGATTGGGGTTTATCTTGTTGCTCTTTTTCAAGGAGGTTCAGATGTCTCATTAAATTGTTGGTTTCAGATATCTCCAATTTGTTGATGTAGGAACTCAGAGCTATAAATTTACCTCTGAGTACTGCCTTTGCTATGTCGCAGAGGATCTGGTAATTTGTGTGTTCATTTTTGTTGAATAGCATGAACATTTGAATTTCCTTTCTAATCTCTTCCATGACCCACTCATGATTCAGCAGTGTGCTGTTCAGCCTCCATGTGATATCGGACTTTCTTTGGTGACTTTTGGTGTTGAGTTCTAATTTTATTCCCTTGTGGTCTGAGAGAATGCAAGGTATAACTTCAATGTTTCTGAATTTAGACAAGTTTGCTTTGTGGCCTAAAATGTGGTCTATTTTAGAAAATGTTCCATGTGATGCTGAGAAAAATGAGTATTCTCATGCTGTTGGGTGAAATTTTCTGTTGATTTCAGTTAAATCTAGTTGATCTATGCAGTTGTTTAGGTCTGCGGTTTCTCTGTTGAGTTTTTGCCAAGTTGATCTATCTAGTGGGGAGAGTGGTGTGTTAAAATCCCCAACAATTAATGTCCTTAGATCTATGTGGGATTTGAGGGAAAGTAGTGTTTCTTGGATAAATTTGGGTGCTCCGTTGTTTGGCGAATAGATATTTAGAATTGTAATATCCTCCTGAAGGAGAGATCACTTAGTTTGTATGCAGCAACCTTCTTTATCTCTTCTCACGAATTTTAATTTGAAGTCTATTTTATCTGATATTAGGATTGCAACTTCCGCATGTTTATGGTGGCCATTTGCTTGGTAGATTTTGTTCCACCTTTATCATTGAAAATGTGTTTGATTTTACGGGCAAGATGTGACTCATGAAGGCAGCAGATAGAAGGATCTTGTTTTTAAATCCAACTATGCAGTCTATGTCGCTTAATTGGAGAGTTAAGTCTGTTAATGTTAAGAGATAGGACTGAGATTTATTTGACAGTTCCTGCCATGTTATCCACCTTCTTGGGGACGGCGAAAACTGGGTTCTTCCTATGGTTCTTGGATTCCAAGTTTGGGTGTAGTTTCTTGGCCTTTATTGTGGTCTTGTTGGTTTTCTATGTGTAGGATGTCTTTAAGAATCTTTTGTAGCGCTGGTTTGGTGGAGAGGTATTGTTTCAATTTTTCTTTTCTATGGAAGGTTTTTATTTGGTCTTCAGTTATGAAGGAGAGTTTAGCTGGGTACAGTATTCTTGGTTGATAGTTATTTCTTTTTAGGGCATGGCAAACATCATTCCAGGCTCTTCTTGATTTGATTTTCTGTGCTGAGAAATCTAAGGTGATTCTAATTGGTTTCCCTTTATAGGTGATTAATCTTTTCTCCTTGACAGCTTTAAGGATCTTTTCCTAGGTCTTAATGGATCCAGTGTGGATTATATTGTGATGGTGAGATGGCCTATTCTGGTCTGGTCTATTTGGAGTTCTAAAAGATTCTTGTATTTGAATAGGCCTATCTTTTTGCATGTTTGAAAAGTTCTCTGCTAGGATCTTGTTAAACAAATTTCCTAGACCATTAACTTCTGTTTCTAGGTGCTCCTCTACACCAATTATCCTTAGATGAGGCCTTCTGATGGTGTATTCCAAGTGTTGGATAGATCTCTCATATTTCTTGGGCTTGTCTTGGATGGTTGTATGATCTTTCTCTATAATGTCTAGGCTGTCTTCAGTCCTTGAGATTCGATCTTCTGCATGGTCTAACCTTCTTTCAAGAGTTTCTACTTTCAGGATGGAATAGGAGAAACCCTAGGTCTCCTTGGAGCAGACCGAAATTTTCTGAATAGAGACCCAGAAACACAACAAATCAAAGAAAGGTTGGACAAATGGGATTGCATGAACATGCAGAGCTTCTGCATGGCAAAGGACATAGCTAGCAAGATCAATAGAAAGCCCACGAATTGGGAGAAGATCTTCACTAGACATACAACAGACAAGGGTCTCATATCTAAAATACACTTAGAACACAAAAAATTAAATCCCCCAACAACAAATCGTCAAACAAACAACTGCTCAATAAATAAGTGGGCTAATGATTAAAGAGAAACTTCTCTGAACAAGAAAGAAGGATAACCAATGGACTCATGAAGAAATGCTAATCATTCCTAGCCATAAAAGAAATGCAAATCAAAACAACATTGAGATACAATCTCACCCCAGTTAGAACGGCAAAAATCAAAAACTCTAATAACAACAGATGCTGGAGGGGATGTGGAGAGAAGGGAACCTTACTTCATTGTTGGTGGGAGTGTAAACTTGATCAAACACTTTGGAAAGTAGTATGGAGGTTCCTCAAAAGACTCCACATAGAGCTCCCCTATGGCCCATCAGTCCCACTTTTGTGCATTTACCCAAATCCTTACAAACAAGACCACACTAAAGCTACCAGCATAATTATGTTTACTGCAGCATTATTTACCATAGCTGAGATCTGGAACCAACCCAGATGCCCCTCAGTAGATGAATGGATCAAGAAAATGTGGTATATATACACAATGGAATTCTATGCCTCCATCAGAAAGAATGACATCGCCCCATTTGTTAGGAAATGGAAAGACTTGGAAAAAATTGTATTAAGTGAAGTAAGCCAAGCCCAAAGAAACATAGGTCCCATGATTTCCCTTATTTGCAATATCTAATATATGTATGAGTCAAGCAGAAAAGGTCAGATAAGTTGTTGTTAGGAAAATGAACCGTAATATATGTATTTTAAATGTTTTTTCTTTCATGCATTTGTTTCTAATGCAATTATAAGATTATTTCTTTGTTGCTTTGTATGTCCCTCCCCCACAGTATAATCCCTGTTTTCACTGTATTTGATGTTGGTATAATTTGTGGAAGGGAAGGGGAAAAACAAGTCGTTTAAATAAGGGTACAGTTGGACCTGTTGCAACAATGAGAAGTACAAGTTGTCATGTCGAAAACGAACTTTATAACTTGGGGGGGGAGAGGTTTTGTGGGGGGGATGGTAAGGGATGTGAAGGGGAAACAAAGGAGGAGGCTACAATGCTTGATAAGAAATGTACTCACTATCTTGCCCATGTAATTGTGACCCCTCTGTACAGTATTTTCACAATATAAAAATAAAAAATAAAAAAAAAACAGTCTCAAAGGCTTTTCTGCTCGGGCTGGCTTTGAACCGTTATCCTCAGATCTCAGCCTCCTCATTAACTAGGATTACAGGCATGAGCCACCGGCGCCCGGCTTAAGCTAGTTTTTCTATGACAATCAATGCTAAGTTTTTATGCCATATAGTCATCCTAGCCCAACAGTTTCCAACTTGTAAGGTACACCATAAAATTCCCTAAATTTACATCATGACTAGCTTATCACTATTGTGAAAAAATACTGCACTTCTGCTGTGATGCCCTCCCAAATTTGGAAAGAACAGTACACTTAACATTACTGCATCATTTCCCCACCAGTGGTGTTCTTGAGATTAGAACGTTTGCAAATATTATTCTTTTATTTTTATTTTACATTTATTTTATTATATGTTATTTGTTGGGTCTTCATCCATCCCACCAAAAATGGACGTGGTCCGAGGCAACATATGTGCGCCGCTAGCCCATTCCCCAGCCCCCTTAACACAGGAAACAATCAGACACAGCGGGGAGTCAAGTGAAAGTAACTTGTTTATTAACACACAGCAAGCACATTTCAAAAGCAAAAAGACCGAGTGGCCTGGGGAGGAAAAAGAACCAACCAATCATTATAAAGGTCACACCGTATTATGCACCTAAGCTTCCATGAGCTGCTTATGCACTAAATGTAAACAAATCAGGCTCTGCCCACTCAACTCTCTCTCAGCACAATCTTTGCTGCCCACGTGTTCCACAGATTCCCCCTTTTTTGTTTTAATGACATGCCCACCTCCCAGTTAGTTATCCTTTTCCCTCCTCTGGAAAGGTTATTTTAACAGGATTACATTGTTAAGAATAGCATTGGCCATGCAGGGGGTTCGAGGCAAGTCTGGGGGGCGAGATTCGCCAGACAAGGATAGGGAGGGTCCTTGTTCATGATTCCAGAGCCTGTCCCAGTTACCTCACAGCCCCACCTAGCACAGTAATAAACATCAGCCCCACTACAGGTAGAAATATCTGAAGCAGCTCGATTACTTCTGGGACATATATAAAAGTCCTTATCTCGTAAGGTTGTACTCTTCACAACATGGGAGCAGCTTGGGTATTGGGAGTTCCACACATGCTGCACGGTGCATCCTAGTGGGTCCCCACATTCAGGCCATTCTACTATAGTCCAGAAAAACAAGGAAATTTAAAACAAACTCTGCAGACATAGCAAAGCAATCCCAGGCACCTGGTGTCTTTTAAGTAAGCCAGTTCCTTGTATGTGCCTTTAAGCGAGCACAGGGGTCAAAATGACCTTTGAGCTTTACTGTCAGCTCCCAACACCCCATCTTTGTTTAAAGAAGTAAACCCACTTGTCATTAGGTTGTGTGGATTTGACTTTTCTGCCTTACCTATCATTGGGAACTTCTTCAGAGAGAAGCTGAATGCTTGTCTTAGGTTGGTCAGACTGACACCCCCTCTTATCTGTCTCTGGCTGCAGTTCCTCTCGGGCAAATTCATTCACTTGGAGATTGAACTTATGAACTAGCTGACTAAACTCATAAGAGATTTGCACTGCACGGATAATGCAAAGAAGGCATAGAAAAACCATCAGCAAAAGCATTACCAGGCCAACCAATATCATTAGCAGTCCTTTAACATTTGTCAGGGATGGGATAGCAGTCTTTGCCACTTCAAAGTCCAGACGTGGGGTGTGTTCTAATCCAGCTATTTGCCTGTGGGTTTGAAAAAGATCTAAAGACAAATTATTATGATTAACATTCTGTATTAGTGCCATAGCAGCTGCTGCTGCAGAGGCAGCTAATGAAATAAAGGCCAAAATCATACCAAGTTTTAGACATGTTTACAGGAAGCATATGGATTCAAGTAATGCAGCTATAGAAGCAATTAGTAAAAGAACAATGAAAGCAAGTAACATTAAAATAATTAGCTAAACAAATGCTTCTGCCACCATAGCCACTTTTCTTTCCTTGTTGGTTTGTTTATCCTTGGGCATCCTGTATAGTGAAAATGGGTAAAAACTTAAGGATCCTGGCAGGGATCCAAATGGGATGTGTAGGGCTAGATCTCTGGCAGGAGGTAAGTGTGAATGATGCCCACAAGGAACAAACACTGGGAGAATAGGCTTAAGCAGGTCTCCTTTATTCTTCCTGAAGGTGGCGGGGGGGGGGGGGGTGGGGGGGGGGAGGCAGGAGAAGGGGAGGAGTTTTGTAGCCCCAGCTTTCCCAACCTCCTGAGTCCTTCCCTTCCCTGCCAATCACTTCAAAGGGAGTTGATGTAAGGCACTTGTGACAGGCACAGCTTGGTGACAGGCACTGATTGGTTCCCCGGGGTCATGTAGGGAGCATGGACAGCTCATGGCTGTCAAGCTAGGCAGACTTGCCTGTGGGTCACATCTCTATGAGCAGGAAGTGCAGGAAGTGTGCTTCAACTGCTACTCTAGCTGACTCAAACAGATCTGACCGACTCTACCCACAAATTCCCCCTTTTCTTTTAAAAGGAACGTCATTATGGTGACCCGTCATTGGAGGCATTTTTGCCAGGAGTGTAAGCATTTAATAATTCCCATGAGAATAAGCCCTAATAGCGCAAGGCCTCCCCAGGTGACCAGAGAGGATGGTAAAACCCATTGTTGTACCTTTTTAAGCACATCTTCTAAAAATGAAGCAGCGCAAATAAGCCGTATGGTGGTTTGGTTTAGTCGGGTAACATCATGCAGCAGATGGTGGGTGAAGTTTAAGTACTTAAGGCACCAAGGGCCTTTGATGTAGTTACTAATTTTAGTGACGTTGGGCGCTGGAGAGGAAAGCTGACAGACAGAAGTAGTCATAGCATTACATAGTCCTCCTTGTAATCGAAGAAACGTAATCTCTTTTTGGAGCAAGTCTATTTGTCGCTGGAGCACAAGGAGGCCTCCATTAAGATGATTGGCAACTTGAAAATGTTGTAATTCTATGGATGACAGTTGAGGGATGAGCTGGTTTATCTCTTGCACGGTGGACATGCTTTGGGACAGCGATATAGCGGTGGTGGTAGCTGAAGCCACTGTAGTGATGATCGCCAACATGAGTGTAATGGATGAACTAATTGAACCTGAGAAAACTGAGTCATTAGAAGCCAGAACAATAAATGCGGGAACACATACCAAACCTACAAACTGATATGAGTCATTGGGTTGCCAGTGATTACTGAGAGTGCAAGTAGCGGAGAAGTTGTCTCCTAGACAAAAAAAGAACAGGGCTCTAACCACTACCATTCCTTACACCTGGTTGCATGCAGAGTGGTTACAGCGACAAGTATTGGCCAATAGGAAAGGGAACAAATCCAGGCAGGAATATGATGAACAAACGACTGGCATGGGGAGTACTAGGTCTCCCAATTGTCCCCCTGATGAGTTCTAAAACTCCTTTAGATTTTGAGGTTTGGGATTTTTTTCAGAATGGTTGTATATAGCCGGGTAGAGGGACAATGTGAGGTCCCCAAATACTCTGCCTTGCCAGGAACTGGCACAAAGGCTAATCACTAATTCCTCAAGAGGAATGGGAACATTGCCAAAGCTATCAAAGTCCCTGCATGGGCATAACTGCATATGAAAAGGTATGTCAGTACCCTGAGTACAATTTTTTCAGGTGGGACAAATGGGTTAGGGTGCCATGTAGTTCCACCATCCTGTCCCATGAGTTACAGACTGTTTTACAGTCTCGTCTGAAAAACAAAAAGAGATGGCTCCTTTCCACCCGAAAGTAAGGTTTGTTTTTTGGTGCCATAGGGCAGCTGCCGAGAAAGGAAGGCCAACCGTGCCATTGGAAGAAAGCATTTGAGGGATGTTGGTGGTATCTTCCCCTACTATCATCAAGATTTGAGGGCTAGACATTAACGTTCTTTACCTTGTCCTGTAGCAGATTGAGAATTGGCTGTAATAATGGCACACATTAGGATGAATAGAGTACCATGCCCTGAGTTAGGGTCTGGGGCCATAGCCTGGGCTTGTTCTACCAATTCCTTTAGGTCTCCCCAAGTGATGGCATGGGGTCTAGATCGAGGTTTGCATCTCCTCCTCCTCGGGCTGTTCAAGCGTAGTCGACGCAACTCATTGGTAGGTGGTGACGGTTGGTCGGACAACTCCAGCTGCAGGTTTATCACCATCTCTGGAAAGATACAAGCAAATCCTCTCCCTTGTGCCATTAAGGGAGCAGGGCCCTCCCATTTTCTTGTGATGGGGTCCCTCCATCTAACCAAAGGGACTGGAGTAGGTGTTTTCATGAGTCCCCAATGCAGGGCCTTGGGGGATGCACCTGTGGTGGGTGTGAATGTTAAAACGTTTTTTTACTGTAAGGCAATAATTTAATTGTGTTTGGGGATCTTTATGCCCTAGCCCCTCCAGTTTCCCCTTTTCTTTTAAAAGAAGGGTCTTAATTTCTTTATGACTGTGTTCAACAATGGCTTGGCCTTGTTGGTTATATGGAATACCTGTCTACTGTGTGATGTTCCACAGGGTACGAAATTCATGAAAATATTTGGAGGTGTAAGCAGGGCCATTGTCTGTTTTAAGGGTCCAAGGAACGCCCATATTTGTAATGGCATGTAGAAGTGACTTAATGTCGCGGCTTGTTTCACCTGTTAAGGCTAAAGCTGTTAGAAAGCCTGAGAATAAATCTATGCATACATGGACGTATTTTTGTTTGCCGAACTGGGGGATATGGTTTATGTCCATTTGCCATGTGCCATTGGGCCAAAGGCCTCACGGATTTGTTTCCATGGGTTGAAGTGATCCTAAGGGTAAAGGAAGTGCACAGGAGGAGCAGGACCGAATCATGTGCTTGCGTTGTTGGTGTGTCAAATCAGGAAATAATTGTTAGATAGTAGTAAATGAAAGCGACATTGCAACGTTCAAGCCTGGTCCATGGACGTATTGGTGAGTAATACAGTTGGTGTGATAGCACGATCAATGGCTTCATTACCAGCATCTAGGGGTCCGGGGAGGTTAGCATGAAATCTAATGTATTGAATGTAACAGGGTTGGGCATGGTTGTCTAGTACAGTTTGCAGTTTACACATTATTCGTGTTATATCATGACCATCATCTGTTAATAAAGCTACAGGAAGAACGACAACAGTTTGTACAGCGTATAAACTATCAGAAAAAATATTAAGAGGTTCTCTGGGAAAAGATGTAAGGGCGAGTAAAATGGCCAGTACCTCAGCAGCTTGAATGGACAGGGAATGTTGTTGAACCATGTATTTTTTAGTATTAGCATTGTAAAATCCATTAACAGTTTTGCTAATATCGGTAAAAAGCACAACAGCTTGAGGGATAGGTTGCCCTTGGAATGAGCACAGCATTTACGTCAAAGTGGGAGTTCTTGTGTAACTTTAAAAAGGGGTTCTTGGGCATATGATTATCAATGTTAAACTAGTAATGGATGACTTGTAAGGCTAATTCCTCTTCAACTGTCAGGAAATTAAAGACTGTTTTTCGAATGGGCCAGATAAGACAGTCGGAGAATCAGCCGTATGTTTGATGGCATCGTTCCAGGCCTTTGATGGCTAAGTTGCATAGCATGGTAATGGGTGTGCTATTTTTTGGTAATTGGGAAGTGTCAAGGTCTACCCATTGTAACACACCACAAGTTTGAGTCAGCACCGACCTTTTTTTGTCAATTATGAGTTAATATAATCAGCGTGATTTCGTCGGTGGTATCTAAAAACACCATGGGTGTTGACCATAATAGATCCGTGACTTGTTGTGAAACTTGTTGAGCATCAGGGGAAAGTATACAAAGGGAAGTTGTGTCAGAGGGTCCCTGAAGCAATTGAAATAAAGTTTGGAGCTCTTGGGTAGGGAGGCGCATAAAATTGCGCACCCAATTGAAATGTCCACATAATTGTTGCAATTCAGTTAAAGTATATTGGGACTTAATGACAATATTAGACCCATTTTGGCTAATTGTTTGATTTAAATGGTATCCAAGATAGGCATAAGGGGCTTTAAGTCGAATTTTTTTGGGGGAAATATGGAGGCCTATTTTCCTTGAGTTGTGTTAAACAGGCTTGAATGGTGATAGCCTCTTTATGTGCTATTAAAATGTCATCCACGTAATGGACACAAAAGCATTTTGAAAGCAAAGGTCTAATAGCATGAGCAACATACATCTGACGTATAGTAGGGCTATTTTTCATTCCTTGAGGGATAACTTTCTATTGATATCAATGTTTGGGTAACTGACAGTGAGGTTCCCAAACTGAGAAGGCAAAATATTTTTATCTTTGGGATGTAGGTGGATGGAAAAAAGTAGTCCTTGATGTCAATAATGGCAATGTGCCAATCATTGGGTATTGCAGAAAGATGTGGGAGTCCGGGTTGAAGCATTACCATCTTTTTCATATGAATGCTTATGAAATGTAGGTCATGGAGAAGTCTCCATTTTCCTTGAGCTCTTTTTTTGGATAATAAAAATGGGAGAATTGTGGGGACTGATGCTTTGTTCTATATGTCCCTTTTCTGGTTGCTCCTCCACTAGAGTGTGAAGATGAGGGACCTTTTCAGGGAAAATAGGCCACTGTTCTACCAAAATGGGTTTGGTGGTATCCCATTGGAGTGGAAATAGCTCTGGCCCTACAACAGTGGCCATTAGAATTGGGGGTACTGTGGGTGACTAATGGCTTGATCGGTTATGATGTCTTCATAAAAAGCCTTATCATCTGTTGTTATCACAATACCCATATTAGTGAGGACATCTCTTCCCCAAATATTGCATGGATGGCCAGGGGCAACAAGAGGTTTAAAAGCCGCTGTGAAGTCATCACAGTCTGTCCATCTTACAGGCCATTGGACATGGAGGGAATCTGTTTTTCCACCGACACCTTGTATGCAGGGGCCAGGAAATAGGTTCCATCCCAACCCTTCGACTTCTTTTTTTCTAAGGACTGTACATTTAGCACCCGTATCAATGATGCCCTTAAATTTTGTTCTTTAACCTTAAGTTCCATTCTAGATTTTCCATTTGAGGTGGTGGTTGTTGTTTTTGTCCTCTTGGGGTAGGGGCTGAGGACTACCCCATATTTAGATTAAAGGCTGAGTCTTAGAGTGGCATTCAGAGGCCCCCAAAAAACCCTTTTTACATTTAGGACATACGGAAGGAGTTTGCTTTATTTTCGGTGAACCCCAGAGTGAAGGGCAATCCTTTCTAAAATGACCAGTTCCCAGTGGAGCTGGTAATTTGTGTGCTCATTTTTGTTGAATATCATGAACATTTGAATTTCCTTTCTAATCTATTCCATGACCCAGTCGTGATTCACAGTGTGTTGTACAGCCTCCATGTGTTACTGGACTTTCTTTGGTGGCTTTTGGTGCTGAGTTCTAATTTTATTCCCTTGTGGTCTGAGAGAATGCAAGGTATAACTTCAATGTTTCTGAATTTGGACAAGTTTGCTTTGTGGCCTAAAATGTGGTCTATTTTAGAAAATATTCCATGTGCTGCTGAGAAAAATGTGTATTCTGATGCTGCTGGGTGAAATATTCAGTAGATGACTGTTAAATCTAGTTGATCTGAACCTCCTTGAAAAAGAGCACCAAGATAAAACCCAATTCAGTGGACAGAAATAAATAATTGAAATTAAATCAGAATTAAATGATTTAGAATCCAAAAAAAAATGTAGAAAGAATCAACAAAACAAAGAGTTGGTTCTTCAAAAAAATTAAAATTGACAGACTCTTAGAAAATCTCACGAGAAAAAGAGGAGAACACACCCAAATAAATAAACTCAGAGATGAGAATGGAAACATCACCACAGAAACAACCAAGATTCAGAACATTTTAAGGGAATACTTCTCAAAACTTTATGCTAATAAGTTTGAGAACTTGACAGAAATGGACCTTTTCCTAGCAAATATTGACATGCCAAAACTAAATCAAGATGTGTTAAACCATATTAACAGGCCCATATCAAGCATTTAAATTGAAACAGCAATAAGAGACCTCCCATCTAAGAAAAGTCCAGGCAAATGGTTTTACAGTGGAATTCTACAAGGCCTTCAAAGCAGAGCTCACACCAATACTCCTCCAACTCTTCAATGAAATTGAAAGAGAAAGTTCATTACTGAAAACATTCTATGAAGCCATCATAAGCCTCATCCCAAAAGCAGGCAGGGACTCATCAAAGAAAGAGAACTATAGACCCATTTTTTGATGAACATTGATGCAAAACTTCTCAACAAAATTTTGGCCAATCAACATCAATAATCCATCCAAAAAATCATACACCACGATCAAACAGGATTCATTTCGGAGATGTAAAGCTGGTTCAATATACTCAAATCAATTAATATTGTTCATCACATCAACAGGAGCAAGGATAAGAACCACATGGTTATCTCAATAGATGCAGAAAAAGCATTTGACAAGATCCAACACCCCTTTATGATGAAGGCCTTGGAAAAATCAGGAATCAACGGAATATTTCTCAATACAATAAAGGCTGTATATGACAAATCTAGAGCCAGCATTATACTTAATGGTGAAAAACTAAAGCCATTTCCTCTTAACTCAGGAACAAGACAAGGAGTCCACACTTTCCACTTCTCTTCAATCTCCTATTAGAATGCCTAGCTACAGCAATAAGACAAGATGAAAGCATAAAAATGATCCAAATAGGGAAAGATGATGTAAAAGTCTCCATCTTTTCAGATGACATGATCTTTTATTTAAAGAATCCCACGGACTCCTCTTCCAAATCCTTCAAGCTGATTCAAAACTTTGGCAAAGTAACAGGGTATAAAATTAACCCCCGAAAATCAATTGCTTTTCTGTATGCCAACAATGAGAAAAGTGTGGCTGAAATTAGGAAAGCAACTGTATTCGTAACAGCCCCCAAAAATAAAATACCTAAGAATTAACTTCACCAAAGAAGTGAAAGACCTCTTTGATGAAAACTTTAAAACCTTGAAAAAGGAAATCAATACAGAACTTAGAAAATGGCAAAAACTCCCATGCTCCTGGATTGGAAAGATCAACATCGTGAAAATGGCAATACTTCCCAAGGGTATCTGCAAATTCAATGTGATACCCATCAAAATTCCAACCTCATTCTTCAAGGAAATAGAAGAAGCAACCCAAAAATTCATATAGAACAATAAAAGACCCCGAATAGCAAAAACGCTCCTCAATGGAAAGAACAGTGCTGGAGGAATATCAATACCAAATTCCAAACTCTACTATAAAGCCATAGTAATCAAAAGAGCTTGGTACTGGCACAAGAATAGACCAGAGGACCAATGGACTATAATTCAAAACCCAGAAATGAACCCACAGAGTTATAGCCATCTAATCTTCGATAAGGAAGCTAAAATATAGAATGGAAAAAAGACAGCCTCTTCAGTAAATGATGCTAGCAAAATTGGTTAACTACTTGCAGAAAACCAAAGCTAGATCCTTATATATCACCCTGCAACAAAATCAACTCCAAAAGGATCAAAGACCTAGGAGTCAAAGCAGACACTCTGAAAAGATTACAGGATGGAATACGAGAAACCCTAGGTCTCCTTGGCTCAGGCCAAAATTTTCTTAATAGAGACCTGGAAACACAACAAATCGAAGAAAGGTTGGACAAATGGGATTGCATGAATTTGCAGAGCTTCTGCATGGCAAAGGACATAGCTAGCAAGATCAATAGAAAGCCCACGGATTGGGAGAAGATCTTCACTAGACATACATCAGACAAGGGTCTCATATCTAAACTATATTTGGAACTCAAAAAATTAAATCCCCCAACAACAAATCCTCACAGAAACAACTGCCCAACCAGTTAGAACGGCAAAAATCAAGAACTCTAACAACAGATGCTGGAGGGGATGTGGACAGAAAAGAACCTTACTTCATTGATGGTGGGAATGTAAACTTGTTCAACCACTTTGGAAAGCAGTATGAAGGTTCCTCAAAAGACTTCACATAGAACTCCCCTATGACCCAGCAATCCTGATTTTGGGCATTTACCCAAATGTTTACAAACAAGACCACACTAAAGCTACCAGCACAACTATGTTTGCTGCAGCATTATTTACCATAGTTAAGATATGGAACCAACCCAGATGCCCCTCAGTAGATGAATGGATCAAGAAAATGTGGTATATATACACAGTGGAATTCTATGCCTCCATCAGAAAGAATGACATTTCCCCATTTGTTAGGAAATGGAAAGGCTTGGAAAAAATTATATTAAATGAAGTAAGCCAGGCCCAAAGAAACATAGGTCCCATGGTTTTCCTTATTTGCATTATCTAGTATATGTATGAGCCAAGCGGAAAAGTTCAGATAATGTGATGTTAGGAAAACGAACCCTTAAATATGTATTTTAATGTTTTTTTTCTTTCATGCATGTGTTTCTAACGCATTTATAAGATTATTTCTTTGTTGCTTTGTATGTCCCTCCCCCACAGTGTAACCCCCGCTTTCACTATATTTGATGTCAGTATAACATGTGGAGGAGATGGGGACAAACAAGTTGTTTAAGGATTCAGGTGGACCTGTTGCAACAATGAGAAGTACAAAATGTCATGTCAAAAATGAGCTTTACAATGTCGGTGTGGGAGGGGGAGGGGGGAAGGATTGGGTGGGGGGGAGGGGGGGGTTGGGAAGGGAGGTGAAGGGTAAACAAAGGAGGAGGCTGCAATGCGTGGTAACAAATGTATGCATTATCCTGCCCATGTAATTGTAACCCCTCTGTACAGTATGTTCTCAAATAAAATAAAATTAAATTAAAAAAAAAAATAAGAAACAACTGTCCAATAAATAAGTGGTCTAAAGACTTAAATAGAAACTTCTCTGAAGAAGAAAGAAGAATGGCCAATAGAAACATGAAGAAATGCTCAATCTCCCTAACCATAAAAGAAATGCAAACCAAAACATTGAGATACAACCTCACTCCAGTTAGAATGGCTAAATCAAGATCTCTAAGAACAACAGATGCTGGAGGGGATGTGGACAGAAGGGAACCTTACTTCATTGTTGGTGGGAGTGTAAACTTGTTCAACCACTTTGGAAAGTAGTATGGAGGTTCCTCCAAAGACTCCACATAGAGCTCCCCTATTACCCAGCAATCTCACTTTTGGGCATTTAACCAAATCTTTACAAACAAGACCACACTATAGCTACCAGCACGACTGTGTTTATTTACTATATCTAAGATATGGAACCAACCCAGATTCCCCTCACTAGAAGAATGGATCAAAACATGGTATATATACACAATGGAATTCTATGCCTCTATCAGAAAGAATGACATTTCTCCATTTGTTAGGAAATGTAAGTGCTTGGAAAAAATTATATTAAGTGAAGTAAGCCAGGCCCAAAGAAACATGGTTTCCCTTATTTGCAATATCTAATATGTGTCTGAATCAAGCAGAAAATGTCAGATAAGGTGATATTAATTAAATGAACCCTAGGATATGTATTCAAGTGTTTTTTTTTTCTTTCAGGTGATTGTTTCTAACACATTTAGAAGATTATTTCTTTATTGCTTTGTATTTCCCTCCCCCACAATATAACCCCTGCTTTCACTGTATTTGATGTCGGTATAATTTGTTAAGGGGAATGGGAAAAACAAATAGTTTAAATAGTGATACAGGTGGACCCATTGCAACAATGAGATGTACAAGTCGTTTTGGTGAAAAATGAACTTTACAACTTTGGTGCGGGTGTGGGGAGGTAGTGGGGAGGATTGAGTGGGAGGGGCGGGGGGAGGATGTAAAGGAATGGGATGGAAATACAAAGGAGGAGGCTACAATGCTTGATAAGAAATGTACTCATTATCTTTTCCATGTAATTGTAACCCCTCTGAACAGTACTTTCATAATAAAAAAATTAAAATGAAAAAAATAAAAATAAAATGACCAGTTATGCCGCATCCCCAACAAGGTCAATTTCCCATTGCACCATTGGGGGCGCGCACACTGGCGGTCATAGAGGTGAAAGCCTGTGCAAGGGTCGTCCTAGCATGAGTTGATGTCCCCAAATTTTTGGTGGCTAGGATGCAATCAGTGATCTCCCCATTTCATTCAGGGGCAATGGCTTTTCTGCATTCCTGTGTGGCCCCTTCCCATATTAGGGTCTTGGTTTGTGCTTCTCGGGCTCCAGAGTGGGATAACTTCTGGGCTACTGCTTCTAGAACACTGGCCACGAAGTCAATGAAAGGCTCATTGCGGTGTTGGATGAGGGTTTTTAGTTGTTTCCTTCTTTCGAAGGGACCAAGGAGTCAACCCACAATGCACAGAGGAGTACTTGGGCAAAGTACTGCGGAGATGCCACTGCTTGTGCAATGGGAGACCCATAAGCTCCCTCCCCTTTTAAGCAATCAGGGTCTGCCATGGTTGCATCATATCCTCCAGCAGTGACATTTCATGTGCTTTGTTGTTCACATTCATCATAAAAAGCAGCCTTCCATAAAAGGAAGTCCCCTGAAGATGATGCTGTGCACATTAAGTTCTTCCAATCAATGGGGCAACTCAGATCAATGCTAATGGTTTCGAGCATCTGTTGAGCATATGGGGAGTGCAACCCATCTTCCTTAAAAGCGGTCCAATTTTTGTCAAGCACTTTTGGGCCATGGGGGTACCATTGGTTAGGTAGTGCATTGGTTCGGTGGATGTTTACCGGGAACACGAACTGGGGTTCAACCATAGGCTTGGCTGCCATTGCCATGGTAGTTGTGGGGCCCGCAAACAACTGTTGTATTATAGGGGGAACACTGGGTTTTCTTTCTTGGGCAAAGTTGGATATGAAGGCCCAAGGATACAAAGTTCCCTGAGGGGAGTTCCCAGGCTAGCCAAATGGCCAAAAGAAGTGCTTGGGCAGGTTTCCTGGGACCCATACTGTGGGAGAGGGGTTTTACAAGCATAGCTGGCTGACCCTCTGGGTCACATGATGGTGGCAGTTGTTGGTCATCTGCATTCTTACTGGAAGATGGGAGTGCCTGAGCAGCTTCACCATTTTCTGTATGCTGTTTCTTTTTGCAGTGAGACCTTAAATGCCTGCAGAGTTTCCCCTTCTTCTCTCCCCGATAGACAGGCTTGAATGGCTATTACAATGGGGTAAATTTTAGGGGTAGCTCAGCACCTTCTCAGATTTCTTTTTTATGAGCCGCCTGAAAGAGCAGGTCCAGCTGTCTGGATCCCAAATGGCCCCGGAGTCAATCCAGGGACACAATTCATTTACTATTTCCCATATTAAACTAGCTTCCTTTTGTGATACTTTTAACCGCCTACTCTGAAGCAGGGCAACAAGCGCTCGTAATTGAGGCTCTCGTGCTGCAGGGGGAAGGTTGCCCATGGAGGCACTTACCTTGCATTAGACCATCCATCTGCCGAAAACACTTGAGCCCCAAGTTGGGCGCCACTTATAGGGCTAGATGTACTGCAGGGAGTAAGCATGAATGATGCCCACAAGCAACACACACCGGGAGAATAAGCTTAAGCAAGTCTCATTTATTCTTGTGCAAGTGGGGGGGATTTTACACCCCAGCTTCCCCAACCTCCTGAGTCCTTCTGGGACAATCACTTAGCGGGGAGTTGATGTAAGGCACTTGTGACAGGCACTGTTTGGTGAAAGGCACTGATTGGTCCCCCTGGGGGCATGTAGGGAGCTTGGACAGCTCATGGCTGTCAAGCTAGGCAGATGTTCCTGTGCGTCACATCTCTATGAGAAGGAAATGTGCTTCAACTGCTACTCTAGCAGACTCAACAAGATCTGACCGGCTCTACCCAAAGGGGCTGTCTCCCCTATGGAAAAAACACATCCAAATCCCCTGCCCATAGTAACTAGGGGGTCAGGTCGTCTCAATTGATTTGTCAGGGAGGTCCTTCCACCTGACTTTCACTTAGGGCTTAGGGTTTAGTTGTCCTCAGTACTTCTGAAATCTGGATTCAGTTGCCCCTGTTGAAAAATTTAAAATGTTAATGGTAAAAAAGCTATCTGTAACTGTATATGGGGGCTAACTCCTCCTTTTTGTTTTAATAATTATAATTGCTCCTTAAGACATTGGTGATTTCTATAATTGCTTGGCCTTGGAGATTATAGGGAATTCCTGCTCCTGCATCACCAATATTCATATATATATATATATATATATATATATATTTTGTTGGTCATGGAGCTTGAACTCTGGGGTGGGGCGCTGTCCCTCAGCTCTTCATCTCAAGGTGAGTGATCTACCACTTGAGCTACAGCGCCACTTGTGGCTTTTTTCTGCTTATGTGTTGCTGAGAAATTGAATCCAGAGTCTCATGCATGCAAGGCAAGCACCCTACCACTGAGACACCTTCCCAGCCCCTTCCTGCACCTGGGGCAGGGTGTAGGGGTCGGTTTGGGCTCCCCTGTATGGTTGGTGGGGGATTGTTGTGAACAGTCCTTCTTAAAGTACCCCTCCTGCCCACATTTAAAACAAGTCCCTCTCCCCAGTGGTCTTGGGGTTCCTTGGCCCTGGGCTGCCAGAGCCTGGGTAATAGCCTCAGTCATTGCAGATGTCTGAGCCTGTAAGGATAAAGGTAGTGATTAGGAATGATGCTGTTGTGTTCCCATATCCTGCAAGGCCACCACCCATCTGCTCAGGGAACTCTCTCTCAATCCCACGTAGGCCATGATGTGGTCTGCATTCATCCCTTCCCAGACCAGTAGCTTTACAAACTGATTTCGGAGGTCCCCTGCCAGCAGCTTGCAATTAATACTTTGTTGGAATAGGGCTATAAACTCAAGTAGAGGCTCACCAGGTTTTTGTCTCACTCCTGCTATGGGGGACTCAGTGGGCCCATCATCCAGTTTGTACCACACGGCAAGTCCTGCCTGCCTCACCTGGTCATGGCACAGGACAGGTATTGTGGACTGTTGGACCCTTTCCCCATCCCTGTTAAAACTGCATAAGGAATAGGTATTGTGGCTTGAACCTCCAGTTATTCTCCGCCCACAATCTGCATGGCTCCTTAAAGAAAGCACACCATTTAATAAACTGAGAACTGGTGAAGACGGCTTTGGCCACATCCAGCCAGTCCTTAGGGACACATGGGTGATAAGTAATGTCCTCTAATTGGGTATGGGCCCAAGGAGAGTTCAGGACATTCACCCCCACCACCTTGCAGATCTCTTTAAGATCCTTAGCTTCCCATGGATACCATTCCAAGGGCCTGTTAGCTCCTGGTGAAAGATTGACTGGATATGTTGGGGAAGTGAATCCCGTGGCCCAGGTTCTGGGCTCCCAGGTGGGACTTCCTTTACAGGGCAGGCCTCCGAGTAGGTTTCTTCTGCAGCCCTCAGCCCCTCCATGGAAGGTCGGTATGGGTCTGGGTCTTGCAGGTCCTTCTCACAGGTCTACTAAGGCACAACCTCTGGCCCAATCAGGGGAATAGGGTGGAAGCCTAGGAAAGTCAGGGCACCCAAGTCAGAGGGGGTAACCTTCACCCTTGTTTTGACTTCCACTGTGCATGTTTCAGTGCATTCTGAGTCGAATTTGACCCATTCCTTTACCTTCTCACTTCCCAAGTCCCGCTTTACTCCCTCTAGGCTTAATGTTGCCTCCTCCTCCTTCTTCTGTGAAATAGCATTACCCATACTAAGCGTTTTACTTACCCTGAGAGACCACTTAGCCTCAGCGGTATATTTTCCTTTCTTGCCCGAGTTGGGCTCCTGATGTTGGGTCTTCATCCCATGATAGATGGACGGGGTCTGAGGAAAGTTAAGTGCTCCTCTTGCCCGTCCCCCAGCTTCCTTTAACCCAGGAGACAATCAGACACAGCAGGGAGTCAAGTCAAGCAGGAACTCGTTTATTAACACACAGCAAGCATTTTTTAAAAGCAAAAAAGACCGGGTGGCATGGGGAGGAAAAGGAACCAACTAATCACTGTAACAGTCACACCCTATCATGCACCTAAGCTTCCAGGAGCTATTTACCCACTGAATATAAACAAATCGGACTCTGCCTACTCAACTCCCTCTCAGCACCATCTTTGCTGCGCACTTGCCCCACAATTATTATTATTTTATCTATCATAGATATTCAGGAGATCTGAATATCTGAATATTAAGATCTGAAGATTATGGTTCAAAGCTCACCCAGGAAAGAAGATTCCTTAGATTCTTATCTCCAGTAAACTGCTCAGGAAAAGCCAAAAAAAAGTGGCATTGAATTTCAAGTGGAAGAGGTGTAGCCTTGAGCAAAAACAGGATCAGGGACAGTGCCCAGACCCAGAGGTCAAGCCCTAGGACAAACTAAACAACAAAAACCAAATAAAAACAAACCTCAAATCTAGCATTTTTCTAATTGTATACAGAGGTCCGTAATTAAGGAAATTTCTTCCTGTGTTATGTATAGGTAGAAGAAAAAAAGATGTAACACAATTACTCTTTTCACACCATGTTACACCAATGTCTCAAAAAATTGCTTTTTCTAAATTTATAAATTAATAGCATCCATTTGTTGGCAACTGTGTAGATTATTCACATTATCATGATATACATGAACAGTTGATATTATCTATTAAGTTCTAATTATACCTCAATTGAAAGAATATTCCAGGCAAATAGAATGTCAGAATCATTTGTGCATTTCTAAATTAAACCTTCTACTTGAAGGTATTTTGCAGTATCCTATCGAATATGAAATTACAAACAAAAAATAATTATTTTAAATGTAAATTCTAATTTAGCCAGGTCTACAAAGTCCTACATTAGATGAGCTTTGCCATTTCTCCAGGCTTAAGTTTTTGTAATCCTTCATCATTTCTTTGGAATCCAACAGAATGATGCTTACTTTATCAAATTTTTACTTGGGAATCATGAGCTATTTTGCATTTAGGCATTTTCTGAAATTAAGAGAGCATTTAAAACACAACTGAGGATGATATATGAGTTGCATTTCAATAAGAAACTTGGCTTCTCAAAACATAGTGACAAAATTAGCCCAAACTTCAAACTGTATATTTCTTTCTTGTTGTTTGACTTGTTTTATTGAGAGAAAATTATACTACCTGTTCCAGGGAAGATATCGTTACATAATTCCATTCTCTAATCTCCTGTCTTAGTCTGAGTTCTAAATTTCTAGTCTTGTATCACATTGCCCTGCCATAGTGTGATGGTTTATTTAATCTAGAAACAGGCTAGCAATTCTGAACTTCTCTGATAATCTTATCCACTAGACTAAGTGCTTAAACTGTTTATGTACAATTTTCAAAGACGTTCTAACATTTGACCGAGGTTATGAACATTTTCAGGTGCACCTGCAGGGGTCTCTGTTTCGTTCCTCCATGGATCTGATCACCTTAATAATAATTAGTTGACTATCTTATTATCTCTGGTCCCTACCTATGTAATATTCTCAACCTTTTTTGGGGAAAGTTCACTTGAGGAATTTCTAATATTAAAAATTATCACTTGTTCTAGTCTTACTCAGGATATATTTTCTGACTTTTCTACACATTCTGAAAGTTGTTTCTTATGTGTGTTTACACATATAAGTGCCTCTGTGTGTATATGCATGCTTGTATGTGTGTATGAAAAAACCTCAAGCTCTTATTCAGCAATCTTGCTCATAACTAGTATTCAATTACTTGAGCCATTTTTCCAATGCAGCTTTTGGCTGGTTAATTTTAGATAATGTTGCAAAGACTGTTCTGCCTAGGCTTGATGCAACCTGAACTTCCCAGACTTCCTTATATTCTTATGTTTTATCTTTCCAAGAGTATCGACTTTTAAACTTGAAACATTTTTGCGAGTGTAAAGTCATTTTGCAATTATTTTCTCTGCTTGGGAAGATTACTATTGACTTTGTCGTTCCTTTTGAGGAAACGTAAAGTCATATTTACACCTGTTCTGTTTATCGTGCAATGAACTCTGATCCTGGGTGCTGTCCCTCAGCTCTTCAGCTCAAGTCCAGTGCTCTACCACTTGAGTTACAACACCACTTCCGGATTTCTGGTGGTTAATTGAACATAAGGGTCTCATGGATTTTCCTGACCAGGCTGGCTTTGAACCACAATCCTCTGGCCTCAACCTCCTGAGTAGCTTGCATTACAGGCATGAGCCACCAGCACCTGGCTCATATTTGCACTTATGTGCACTTAATGACACTATGTAGACAAAGAATGGAAATCTGAATCAAATGATGTGACATTGCAGCTTTTCAGAAAAATTGAGGTAGCAATAAATATGCCCTCTTTTTCCATGTGGTTACATTAATGACTCATGAGCTATGGGACTCTTACATTAGCATCGTCTGATGTCTGCATATGTGGATTTAGTATCAGAAATTGTTCATAGAGAGATAGAGAAAGACTGAGATTTTTAGAAAGCAAAGGAGATCAGGTATGAAAGAGCAGCATAGAAGGATATACAACTTATCACACAGAGATTAAGAAGAGCCTAAGTGATTAGAATAATAAAAGCAATGAGGAATAAACCTAGTTTATAATTAGTTTATAATTCAATAACCAAAAATGGTTCCCTAGAACGGTTTCTGCTATACCTTAGTTACTATAATTTATTCCTTCCATCTGGAGTTATTCCTTCTCTTCTGTCACAAATGTTAACTAGCATCTGCATTTTTGGTGCCATGACTGGTCACAAAGATCTCCAAATCTCACTTAGATTACCTTTCCCTTTCTGATTAACACTGACCACACAAAATCCTAGAATCTTTCAATTTCCAGAATTAAACTTCACCTGACATCCAAGCACATTCCTGGCATTAATTGGCATGACCTATGAACAAAACTTTTTTTTATTCAACACAGCATTCTAATATAAGTAAAGTACATGAATTAAGAACTATTGTTAGGTATCACTTGGAAGCAGCAATAATATATTCCAAGTATGGGTTCTTTATTTTGCATTTACTAGCTAAATGACTCTTTTGCCTGTCCTGGGGCTTGCACTCAGGGACCTTAAACTGTTCTTGAGCTAGATGTCTACCACTTGAGGAAAAGCACCACTTCCAGTGTTTTTTTTTCTGTTTATGTGGTGCTGAGGAATTGAACCCAGGGTTTCATGCAATGAAGCCATAATCCCCGAGCCCTAAATGACTTTTTTCATATTAATAATTTTTGCGTGAAAATACAATACAGATGGGTTACAATTACATGAGCAAGGTAATGAGTACATTTCTTATCAAGTATTGTTGCCTCCTCCTTTGTTTCCCCTTACCATCCCTGCCCACCGATCCCCCCATCCCCCCACAAAGTTGTAAAGTTCCCTTTTTGACATAACGTCTTGTTCCAATGGGACTTTCTTAAGATGGTATTACTTTTTCTTTCTGTTAATATGTATTATAATTTAGGTCAGGTGGTAGGAAAGGAAGTGGAAAACAATACTACGTCCAATAAAGCTGACATCCTATTACATCACTAAGGAAGTAGTGATAAGATCTGTAGGACTCATAGGTTGTTGCATGTGACATTATTATGTAAAACACTATTAATGATCATCTCAGACATCCATAACATTCTGCTTCCATTTTGAAGGTCAAGAGCCAAATATCTAT
The DNA here is from genome assembly GCF_019054845.1 of Dipodomys spectabilis. NCBI lineage: Eukaryota > Metazoa > Chordata > Mammalia > Rodentia > Heteromyidae > Dipodomys > Dipodomys spectabilis. Next base: position 4,965,327 of record NW_024871098.1, on the reverse strand, counting down.
GCCTGTTATTGATTGGGTGTGTTTCCTAGGAAGGAAGAAGGAGGATGTGGTAGGTGATGATGGAAAAATAAGTATATTAGCTCCCTGTCCAAATTTTTTGCAGTTTATTTCTTTTTCTTTTTTTATATTATTTTTTATTGTGAAAATACTGTACAGAGGGGTTACAATTACATGGACAAGATAATAAGTACATTTCTAATCAATCCTAGCCTCCTCCTTTGTTTCCCCTTCCCATCCCTTCCCAACCTCCCCCTGCCCCCCTAATCTTCCCTGCTACCCCCCCCCCACCAAAGTTGTAAAGTTCATTTTTCGACATAACGACTTGTACATCTCATTTTTGCAATGGGTCCACCTAATTTAAGTTAAATAAAACATAATTTGTAAAGTGAAAGTAATTTATGGTTTCATTGACTGTTTTAAGAAAACAATTATGACTTTTGTTTTCAATTATATTTCTGTGGTAATGTGTAATATTCATGATTTAACTGGTAAAATTGATAACAGTTATATTATATCAAGTTGATTCAAACTTGTATTTGAAAATTGCACACTTAACACAAATATAATTCCACTTTCCTCTACCACATAATTAAAATAATAGTAAAGCAAAGATTGGTGTTAGCCATTCATATGTACAATCCTAGAACTCAGGGGGCTGAGACCTGAATATTTTAGTTCAATGTCATTCCAAAAATACAAAAATGTGAAAACTTATCTCCAATTATGCAGCAAGAAGCAGAAGGTGAGCATGTGACTCAAGGATAGAGTGTCATCAGCCATGACCAAAAAATACAAGGGAGACCATTAAACATCGAGTTCAAGCCCTAAAAATGACATATACACACAAGACAACAACAAAATGTACTATGATTATCAATAATGAAGACAAAATAATAAAAAAGATCATGAGAAATGTGTAAACATCTGGAAGAAATAAATCATTTGACAGAATTTTGATTCATAAGAGGGAAAAGTCACAGTGTCATTTGTACAATCTCATTGTAGTCATTTGTGTTGAAACCTGGCTACTGGGTAATATGTGAAAGAGTAGATTGGATTACCTGACACAGGAGAAATTGCCTGTGACTATATACCATCCCACTCTGCAAAAATTTAAAATCATGCTTGTTAATTTAAATAAAACATTGTTAGAGATTGTTTTGTCCACATAGACTGCGGTCCTTATTTTGAGGCTTCAGACCAGTGCTTTTGTTTATAACCACTCCTGTTTTACTCCCCTTCCCTTGGGCAGCTATACCTTACTTAACTGGCGCCAAGCCAAGTCTTTGAACTAGACACCCGTGCCTTAATCCCTCCCTTTCTCCAGCTACAACTCATTTCACATACTATCTCTATCTTAGCATTAGTTGTTTTCTGACTAATCCCCATAAGAAAATACTTATATTCATGTAAATCCAGAATAATTAACCTAGTTAGAAAAGGGAGAAAGGGTTTACCATTGGCTGAGGCTCTCATCTGTAGGTTTGCTCCCTAATACATCTGTGCTACACTATCTCTTTTTTTCATGGCTTTTGAGTCTGACAAATGATTGATTTGGTTTGATTAATCCCATTTATCCAGACTTACTTTGGAAATTTTGACCTATGGCAAGGAGCCCTCATATTTCCGCTAACTCTTCCTGTAAGATTCCTAAGGCATCTGGATTTACTTTGAGCTCTTCAATCCATTTGGAATTGATTCTGGTGCAGGAGGATATAAAATGATCTAATTTAAGTTTTCTGTGGGAGAGAAAATATAAGATGAAAAGTAGAATAGCGAACTATTGAAGAATTCATAAACAATTTTCAAAACTATACAAGAGAGCTTGGGTACAGCTAAGTTGTAGAACTAGACTAATATATACAAAGTCATGATTTCAATCTCCAAACCTAAAGGTCTAATAATAAGTTAATAAATAGTAATAATACAATATTTACCTGAAATAAATGCTTTTATATTAGAGAGGCCTGAATCCTAAAACAATAAACAAAATACTCTCAATTCTTGTATACAATGAAATGAAACCACGAATGAAGAACAAATAGTTCCTTTTTTATCCTTTCCTTTCATTTTCTGTTTTCTTCTTTTCTTTTTCCTTTGGCACTACTGGTGCTTGAAGGTGCTAAGGCTCTAACCACTTTAGATTATTTTTCAGGTCAAGCCTCCCTTGAGCAATGATCTCTTACCTGTGGTTTCCACATAGTGAGATAACAGGAAAATTACACTATATCTGGCTTTCTTTGTTTTTGTAGTTTTTTTACAATTTTTTTTGTTAAAACTGGTCATGATATCATTCTTATAAATCTCTGCCTCCTAATTAGCAAGGTTGAGTGTCACCAGTATCAAATAACCAATTGCTCCACATGTTTAATTGGGACAACTAATAGATTTTTTGCTAGCTGCCAGTGGCTCACACCAGCAATCCTAGCTACTCAGGAAACTGAGGTCTGAAGATTGTGGGATAAAATTAGGCCAGGATAGAAAGTCCATGAGATTCTTACCTCCAATTAACTACGATAAAGTTGGAAGTGGTACTGTAGCTCAAGTGGTAGAGTGCTAACAGTTAGCAAAGCAGCTCAGGGACAGCACTCAGGCACCAGAACAAACACACACACAAACACATACAAAGATAGATGCTTCTAGTTCCTGGCCATGTTCTTTTTTATAATGCTTCTTTTGGTGAAGATTTTGTAAGTCAAATAATCTTGATGCAAAGTAATAGCTATGCTGTCTTGGGCATGTAGTCCTCAGCTTCATCTTCCTTGCTTGTACAATGAAGAAATTTCTTTGCCAAACTGGTGCAGTAGGAGAATCCAGTCATAATATTCAATGAACATGTGTGAAAATGTGACCACGTAAATGGAGGGGGTGGGGTTGGGTGAGATAGAGAAGAATGATCAAATTAATGACATCGATCAAGATGTACTCACAAACCGACATATTAAATTAAAACTCCTTTTTACACTATTTTTGTATATTTTGTAAGTAGAAAAAAATGAAACCAGTGCTTCAGTGCAATCCACACATCTTAGGTATAGATTGCTCAAAGCTGTTTCTTTTAAAAAATACAGGACAGAGAAGAGTGGAACAAATCATTTCCAGAATAAAACTGATCAACTCTACCCCAAAGTTAACATCAATAATGATGTTGACCATACACCTTTGATTTCATGGACTGAGAATACATTTCCACCTATCCCCCAATCCTGGGTTTAAATTCTGGGTCAAGATTCTGTCTCCCCCACCCACTCATAGCTAATGCTCTAACATTTGAGCCACAGATTCAATTCGGGCTCTTTTTGTTTAATTGGAGATGAGTCTCATGGATTTTCCTGCCCAGACTGACTTCAAATCATAATCCTCAGATCTCAGGCTCGGAATATAGGTGTCAGCCATCAGTACCCAGCTTGAGAACTCACTTTTCTACTCTAATTCTCCTCCCCGAAACCTCATAGCCACAATCTTGGGAGAAAAGATTCAGAGAGCCACCAATTGAAAAACATTCTATAGAATGCCCTGTCCCATACACCTAAAAAGGGAGAAATGCTATCTCTCTCACTTTGATGAAACAATAGATGTTAGATTATTATATGATAATAATAGTAGATATTATTATAGTGCTCTCAATATCTATTCCCATCCCCATTAATACCAGGCTTGGTTGTAGAACTTACTTTGACAAATGACATGTGAGAAGTGATGGCATGTGTCTTTTCTGAGCTTTAGCCCTGTGGTTTTCACTCTTTGCATCCCCTGGGAACCTCCAGCATTCAGTCTGATTCCCAGAATGGACACCATGCTGAGTGGAAGTGGATCTGGAATAGGCTTTGTAGCATGAGATAGAGTAATCAAAATTGTAAGGTATTGCATCCTTCGGGTTGGTTTCCCCAGTAAAATTAAGCTCACATTGAGGTCCCAGCTCTAGGTAGTCTAGGTCTCTTTCTCTCTATTCTCTCCCACTTCCTTCTCATTCTTCCTGAATATTTCCTTTTTCTCCTCAGGTGACACCAATTCGTGAGTCTCCTTATCCTAGAAATTTGTTTTAGGGTTAAACATTGTGGCTTTCTGTTTTACATTTTCTCTTAAGTGTTTCTTCACTTTTCTCTTTCTGGAATTTTCAGCCAGAAGCTCCCAAGTGTGATGGATCTTCAGATAAAAACCCTCTGCCAGGGCTGGGAAGGTGGCAGAGTGGTAGAGTGCTTGCATTGCAAGCATAAGGCCCTAGGTTCGATTCTTCAGCCCCACATAAGCAGTAAAAGCTGGACGAGACACTGTGCCTTAAGTGGGATAGTGTTAAACTTGTGCTGAAGAGTTGAGGGACAGTGCCCAGACCAAGATTTCAAGCTCCAAAACCGACCAACAAAATTTTTTACATGAAGTAAGCCAGGCCCAAAGAAGCATAGGTCTCATGGTTTCTCTTATTTTCAATAACTAATACATGTCTGAAACAAGCAGAAACTGTCAGATAAGTTGATGTTAGGCGAAATGAACTCCAAGATAAGAATTCAATGTTTTTCTTTCTTATGATTGTTTCTGTCATATTTATAAGATGATTTCTTTGTTGCTTTTTATGTCCCTCCCCCACGGTATGCCCCCTGTGTTCACTGCACATGATATTGGCATACTTTGTGCAGGGGAAGTGAAAAACCAAATTGTTTAAATTGGGGTACAGGTGGATCCATTGCAACAATGAGATGAGCAGGACGTTATTTTGAAAAACGAACTTTACAACTTTAGTGGGAGGTGGGTCTGAGGAGGGACCACTGGGAAGGGGTGGTGAATTGGGAAGGAATGGGAAGGGGAATCAAAGGAGGAGGCCACAATGCCTGATAAGATATGTACTCATTACCTTGCCCATGTAATTGTAACCCCTCTGTATGGTATTTACACAATTACAAAAAATAAATTCCTCTGTCATATCTGCCTTGCTTGCTTTCACTCCCCTCATGTTGGCATACTAGGAGGCCAGAATAACATGAAGCTCCAGAAACATTTTGGATACAAAAAGAAACCACCGCATGGGAAGTGAGGGGTGTATTACAAGAGATTGGGAACTGAACACAGGTAGAATGGATCATAGCTTCAGCCTCAGCTGTCTTCTGAATCATTGCCCAGTTACCAGCTGTAAGCCTTTGCTTCAAAATCTATGTGGCGAATTCTGCAATTCTTACTGTATCATCCACACACACAGACTTAGTTAGTCATCCAGCATGACATAAAATATACATTTCTTAAATCAGAGAAATCTGTACCGGAGAAAATGTGCAGAAAGAACTTCATTTAATCAGGTTCACTTTATTTTTACAGGCTTATAATTTGACTGAGAGAACATATCAAATTCTCTTAGCCTTCACAAAATCAAAATATCCAAGCAATACACCACTGTAATGAAAAAAAAATCTTTTTACTAAAGTGAGTATTTGGAATGGGAAAAAATCAAATATTATAAAACTTAAAAATTGATCAAATACCAAAAGACAAAGAAAGACACTGACCAAGAACCAAATACCAATATGTTTAGTAAATAAATGAAATGTTTGAGATTCTTATCCACATAGGAAATACATAGGAAAATAAATAGGAAAGTCACTGAGATCCCATCTTACACACCAGAAGAGTTATCACCACGCAAACAAAAAAAAAAAACTGCTGGAGAGTTTGAAATAAATCAGGAACTGTGTTTGGTGGTGTGGAATTGTAAACTAGTGAAACCCATATGGAGATCATAATGGAAGTTTACACGATACAAAAAAGACAAATATCTTGAAGACCATTATTGCAACTTGGATACATACTGAAAGAATATAAATCAATATGAACATATATGTTCATGGCAGCAATATTCATAGAAATCAAGCTGTGTAATCAACCTGCATGTTCCATAAAGAGGGAATAAAGAAAATGCACATTTCATAGCTATGAACATGTTTTAGTATATAAGAGAAGTGGATGTTTCTACTATATCATTGCTAAATATTTTTGGATAGATACCTAATCTTAATTTCACTGGTTTTGTGGCATTGTGTTTTTTCTTTAATGAAGGATTTCCATATTGATTTCAGAGCAGATACAATAGGATGAAAATATCATATAAAATGTGCATATTAGATAAAAATTTATATTTATAAATGAACACATACAGATCATCATATAGAGTTTATAATTTGAAGCAATTTTAAGAAGGCAACAGTAGGGGGAAAAGCAATGTAAGAAGCTTAATAACAAATATACAGATATGGAAAAATACAAAAAAGTTGCAACTAATTAGTGCTAACAGTAACTAAACATTTTCCTCAGGTTTTAAAATGAAACTATTAAAATAATACTTAATAACATCAAATATATATGGCATGGAAGAAAATATAGCATAGACATATTTTCCCCAAAAATTTGTTTTATATTATAACAAATGGATTAAAACAAAATGTAATTACATGTCTGAAGATGATAACACTTTCAAGTGTCATTGATTGAATCCAGCAAAGGAAAGTAACCAACAAGTACAGGGTAAGAACAACCTGGGTTATGGAAGAAGATACTCAGTAGAACATTGTGAGGAAACAATGTGCGCCTTTTTCCTCATCAAATTAGTACAGCTAGATTTTGAGAGAACACTTGTAATGTAGTCAGAGCCGTGGAGTTACTAATTTAGGTAATAATTTATTAATTTTATTCCTGAATCCTGTGATGTGATTCCCAAATGATGTGGGTGTCCTAGATTTTCTTTATTTTATTTTATTTTATTTGTGAACATACTGTACAGAGGGGTTACAATTACATGGGCAGGATAATGCATACATTTCTTACCAAGCATTGCAGCTTCCTCCTTTGTTTACCCTTCACATCCCTTCCCAGCCTCCCCACTCCCCCTACCTAATCCTCATCACCCCCCCCCCACCCCACACCGACGTTGTAAAGCTCGTTTTCGACATGACAACTTGTACTTCGCATTGTTGCAACAGGTCCACCTGTATGCTTAAACGACTTGTTTTTCCCCATCCCCTCCACAAGTTATACTGACATCAAATATAGTGAAAGCAGGGGTTATACTGTGGGGGAGGGACATACAAAGCAACAAAGAAATAATCTTATAAATGCGTTAGAAACACATGCATGAAAGAAAAAAACGTAAAAATACAAATCTAAGGGTTCATTTTCCTAACATCACATTATCTGACATTTTCCGCTTCACTCATACATATACTAGATATTGCAAATAAGGGAAACCATGGGGCCTATGTTTCTTTGGGCCTGGCTTACTTAACTTAATACAATTTTTTCCAAGTTTTTCCATTTCCTAATAAATGGGGCAATGTCATTCTTTCTGATGGAGGCATACAATTCCATTGTGTATATATACCATATTTTCTTGATCCATTCATCTACTGAGGGGCATCTGGGTTGGTTCCATATCATAGCTATGGTAAATAATGCTGCAATAAACATAGTTATGCTGGTAGCTTTAGTGTGGTCTTGTTTGTAAACATTTGGGTAAATGCCCAAAAGTGGGATTGCTGGGTCATAGGGGAGATCTATGTGAAGTCTTTTGAGGAACCTCCACACTGCTTTCCAAAGAGGTTGAACAAGTTTACATTCCCACCAACAATGAAGTAAGGTTCCTTTCTGTCCACATCCCCTCCAGCATCTGTTGTTATTAGAGTTCTTGATTTTTGCCATTCTAACTGGAGTGAGGTGGCATCTCAATGTTGTTTTGATTTGCATTTCTTTTATGGCTAGGGAGGTTGAGCATTTCTTCATGTGTCTATTGGCCATCCTTCTTTCTTCTTCAGAGAAGTTTCTCTTTATGTCTTTAGCCCACTTATTTATTGGGCAGTTGTTTCTTTGAGGATTTGTTCTTGGGGGATTTAATTTTTTGAGTTCCAAGTATATTTTGGATATGAGACACTTGTCCATTGTATGGCTAGTGAAGATTTTCTACCAATCCGTAGGCTTTCTATTGATCTTGCTAGCTATGTCCTTTGCCATAGAGAAGCTCTGCAAATTCATGCAATCCCATTTGTCCAACCTTTCTTTGATTTGTTGTGTTTCCGGGTCTCTATTCAGAAAATTTCGTCCTGAGCCAAGGACACCTAGGGTTTCTCCTATTCCATCCTGTAATGTTTTCAGAGTGTCTGCTTTGACTCCGAGGTCTTTGATCCTTTTGCAGTTGATTCTGTTGCAGGGTGATATATAAGGGTCGAGTTTTAGTTTTCTACAAGTAGTTAGCCAATTTTGCCAGCACCATTTACTGAAGAGGCTGTCTTTCTTCCATTCTATTGTTTTAACTCCCTTCTCAAAGATTAGATGGCTATAGGTATGTAGGTTCATTTTTGGGTTTTCAATTCTATTCCATTGATCCTGAGGTCTGTTCTTATGCCAATACCAAGCTGTTTTGATTACTATGGCTTTATAGTAGAGTTTGAAATTTGGCATTGATATTCCTCCAGCAGTGTTCTTTCCGTTGAGGAGCGTTTTTGCTATTTGGGTTCTTTTATTGTTCTATATGAATTTTTGGATTGCCTCTTCTATTTCCTTGAACAATGAGGTTGGAATTTTCATAGGTATCGCGTTGAATTTGTAGATAGCCTTGGGAAGTATTGCCATTTTCACGATGTTAATCTTTCCAATCCAGGAGCATGGGAGGTTTTGCCATTTTTTAAGTTCTCTGTTGATTTCCTTTTTCAAAATTTTAAATTTTTCATCATAGAGGTCCTTCACTTCTTTGGTTAAGTTAATTCCTAGGTATTTTATTTTTGTTGGCCTTTTACAAATGGAGTTGCTTTCCTAATTTCAGCCACACTTTTCTCATTGTTGGCATACAGAAAAGCCATTGATTTTTAGGGGTTAATTTTATAACCTGCTCATTTGCCAAAGTTTTGAATCAGATTGAGTAATTTGGGAGTGGACTCTATTGGATTCATTAAATACAAGATCATGTCATCTGCAAAGAGGGAGAGTTTTATTTCTTCTTTCCCTATTTGGATCCCCTTTATGTCTGCATCTTGTCTTATTGCTGTAGCTAGGCATTCTAATACTAGATTGAAGAGAAGTGGAGAGTGTGGACATCCTTGTCTTGTTCCTGAATTAAGAGGAAATGGATTTACTTTTTCACCATTAAGTATAATGCTGACTGTAAGTTTGTCATATACAGCCTTTATTGTATTGAGGAATGTTCCATGGATTCCTAGTTTTTCCAAAACCTTCATCATACAGGGGTGTCGGATCTTGTCGAATGCTTTTTCTGCATCTATTGAGATAACCATGTGGTTCTTATCCTGGCTCCTCTTGATGTGATGAATAATATTAATTGATTTGCTTATATTGAACCAGCTTTGCATCCCTGAAATGAATCCTGTTTGATCGTGGTGTATGATTTTTTGGATGAATTGTTGATATTGATTGGCCAAAATTTTCTTGAGAAGTTTTGCATCTATGTTCATCAAAGAAATGGGTCTATAGTTCTCTTTCTTTAATGAGTCCCTGCCTGCTTTGGAGATGAGGGTTATGATGGCTTCATAAAATGTGTTCGGTAGTGAACTTTCTCTTTCAATTTCGTTGAAGTGTTGAAGGAGTATTAGTGTGAGCTCTGCTTTATAGGCCTTGTAAAATGCCACTGTAAAACCATTTGCTACTGGACTTTTCTTAGCTCACAGGTCTCTTATTGCTCTTTCTATTTCAATGCTTGATATGGGCCATTTAATATGGTTTAAATCATGTTGGTTTAGTTTTTGCATGTCAATATTTGCTAGGAAAAGCTCCATTTCTGTCAAGTTCTCAAACTTACTAGCATAAAGTTTTGAGAAGTATTCCCATATAATGTTCTGAATCTTGGTTGTTTCCGTGGTTATGTTTCCATTCTCATCTCTGAGTTTAATTATTTGGGTGTGTTCTCTTCTTTTTCTGATAAGATTTGCTAAGGGTCTGTCAATTTTGTTAATTTTTTGGATGAACAAACTCTTTGTTTTGTTGATTCTTTCTATAGTTTTTTGGGGTTCTAATTCATTTAATTCTGATTTGATTTTAATTATTTCTTTCCATCTACTGGATTGGGGTTTATCTTGCTGCTCTTTTTCAAGGAGGTTTAGATGTGTCATTAAATTGTTGATTTCAGATCTCTCCAATTTGTTGATGTGGGAGCTCAGAGCCATAAACTTGCCTCTGAGTACTGCCTTTGCTGTGTCCCAGAGGAGCTGGTAATTTGTGTATTCACTTCTGTTGAATAGCATGAACATTTGAATTTCCTTTCTAATCTCTTCCATGACCCACTCATGATTCAGCAGTGTGTTGTTCAGCCTCCATGTGATACCGGACTTTCTTTGGTGACTTTTGGTATCGAGTTCTAATTTTATTCCTTTGTGGTCAGAGAGAATGCAAGGTATAATTTCAATGTTTCTGAATTTAGACAACTTTGCTGTGTGGCCTAAAATGTGGTCTATTTTAGAAAATATTCCACTTACTGGTGAGAAAAAAGTGTATTCTGATGCTGCTGGGTGAAATGTTCGGTGGATGTGTGTTAAGTCTAGTTGATCTATGCAGCTGTTTAGATCTGAGGTTTCTCTGTTGAGTGTTTGCCGAGTTGATCTATCTAGAGGGGAGAGTTGTGTGTTAAAATCCCCAACAATTAATGTTTTTGGATCTATAAGGGATTTGAGAGAAAGCAGGGTTTCTTGCATAAATTTGGGTGCTCCATTGTTTGGCGAATTGATATTTAGAATTGTAATATCCTCCTGAAGGAGAAATCCCTTAATTAGTATGTAGCGACCTTCTTTATCTCTTCTCATGAATTTTAATTTGAAGTCTATTTTATCTGATATTAGGATTGCAACTCCCGCCTGTTTTGGGGGTCTGTTTGCTTGGTAGATTTTGTTCCAGCCTTTAACATTGAAAATGAGGGTGTTTTTAGGGGCAAGATGTGACTGCTGAAGGCAGCAGATAGAAGGATCTTGCTTTTTAATCCAACTAGACAGTCTATGTAGCTTAATTGGGGAGTTCAGTGCGTTAACGTTAAGAGATAGGACTGAGAGGTATTTGGGAGTTTCTGCCATGTTATCCATCTTCTTGGGGGCTGCGAAAACTGGGTTCTTCCTATGGTTCTTGGATTCTCAGTTTGGGTACAGTTTCTTGGCCTTTATTGTGGTCTTGTTGGTTTTCTATGTGTAGGACATCTTTAAGAATCTTTTGTAGGGCTGGTTTGGTGGAGATGTATTGTTTCAATTTTTCTTGGAAATGGAAGATTTTTATTTGGCCTTCAATTATGAAGGTGAGTTTAGCTGGGTACAGTATTCTTGGTTGATAGTTGTTTGTTTATAGGGCATGGCATAAATCATTCCAGGCTCTTCTTGCTTTGATTGTCTCTGCTGAGAAATTTGAGGTGATTCTAATTGGTTTCCCTAATCTTTTCTCCTTGACTGCTTTAAGGATCTTTTCCTTGGTCTTAGTTGATCCTGTGTGGATTATAATGTGACTGTGGGATGTCCTATTTTGGTCTGGTCTATTTGGGGTTCTAAAAGCTTCTTGTATCTCAACAGGCCTATCTTTTTGTATGTTTGGGAAGTTCTCTGCTAGGATCCTGTTAAACAATTTTCCTAGACAATTAACTTCTGTTTCTAGGTGCTCCTCTAAACCTATTATCCTTAGATTAGTCCTTCTGATGGTGTCTTCCAGGTGTTGGATAGATCTATCATATTTCTTGGTCTTGTCTTGGATGGTTGTATGTTCTTTCTCTATAATATCTTGGCTGTCTTCAATCCCTGAAATTCGATCTTCTGCATGGTCTAACCTGCTGTCAAGACTTTATACTTTGTTTTTTATCTCTTTCCCTTCTAATTGGTCAGCTTTGATGGCTTCAAATTCTTTGTTGAAGCTCTGTTTTAGATCTTGTATGAATTTCTTGGCCTCCTTAATTTTGTGTTCATTGCTTATTCTCAAATCACTTGGTTATAATTTCTTTGAACCCCCATTCCTTCTGTTGGGTTCCATTCAGCATTCCCTTTATGGTCTCCCTGACTTCCTTCAGCTCTTTGTTAATGGCTTCCATGAATGCTTTTAGAGATCTTTGTGTATTCTCTTCCTGCTCTCTCAATTCCTGTATTACTCTTTGATTAGCTTCCTCCCGTTCATGGGATTCTTGCAATTCTCTTTGAGTGTTCTCAGCCTGCTCAAGCCATCCCTGCCTTTCTCTTTGAGTACTCTCAAGCTGCTCACACACATCCTGTATCAGTTTTTGAGTAGCTTCCTCACATTTATGACATTCCTGTATAAACTTTTGGATTGCCTCCTCTCTCTCTCCCTATCATGCTCATTCAGAGTCCTTTGTATATTTTCTATCTTTTCATTTATCATGTTTGCCAGCAGTGTTTGTAGAGCTATTAGGAAACTCTCCTCTGGATTATTCATTATCTGTTCTGTCCCTGATTATCAAGATTGGGAATTGAGAAACCCGAATTTGCCATTTTTCTTGTGTTTTTCCAGCTTATTCTGCCCATTTGAGATGAAATTAGCACCAGTTTTGTGCTCGAACACTATCTTAAGGCAACCATCAGACAAAATCTGAATTTGTACAGTCAATAGTCTACAGATACAATCTAGTACAACAGATACATCTATTCAACATCAAAAAACTATACAAAATGGGCTTTGAACCGCAGAGAAGAATTTGGAAAACCAGAAATTATTAGGGTTAGGGAGAGATGTGGGTAAAAAATAGGAATAGATTGGTGTGGGGAGGCACAGGGAGAGTTAACTAAGTCCTAATATCAATGCAGGAAATAGGTTGGGTAGGATGAAAGTAGAGAGAGAAAAAAAAGAGTAATGGGAAAGGGAAAAGAAAAGAGACCAGAAAAAATAGAAAAGTAAAAATTAATAATATTATGGAGAAGAGAAAACAACCTATTTAGAGAAGAACGTGAATATATTGAGAGAAGGAGAGGAACATAGAGGAGATGTGAAAAATTTAAAAATAAAAATGCTTAAAATATTATATAGGTATAAATAGGTAGTACTGCTATTAAGGAATTTAAGTCTCAGAGGTTTTGAACTGAGTAATAAATTTGTGGATTAAGTGTGTACACAATGGGGGATAGGTTCTACTAGTTAACTACGGGCTTATCTGAGGATGTGCAGGACAAGAGTTAAGTCACATAAAGAAGAACAAAAGACACGAAAAGGTGAAAAGGATAAGAAAGGAAGAAAAAAGATCAGTAGTTCAGTAGAGCTAAACAAAAAACAAAAAGAATTATAAAAGAAAAAAGAGAAAGAAGAAAAAAATTGAAAGAAGAATGCATATTAACGTATCCCTAAAGTAAAAATTATAAGAGGAAAAAAAAAAGTTACTGGAAAATAATTTTTTTTTCAAAAAAGGCAAAAATTAAAGATTAAAAAAAGTTTTAGAAAAGAAAAAATTTTTATATAAGGTACCCAAAAAGAGGAGGAGGAAGAAGAAGAAGAAGAAGAAGAAGAAGAAGAACAAGGACAAGAACAAGAACAAGAACAAGAACAAAAACAAGAAGAACAAGAAGAGCAAGAAGAACAAGAAGAGCAAGAAGAAGAAGAAGAACAAGAAGAACCAGAAGAAGAAGAAGAAGAAGAAGAAAGTTCTTTGATTTTTTTTGGGAGGGGTGGGAAAAATCCTGTATCTCCCTTGTGTCTATAACCATCCTCTTCTTGGAGCCTCTGGTCTGCTTGTGGTCCTGTGGCTTGGTTGGTTTCTTAAGTCAGTTGGTTCGAACAGGCAGAAAAATGCTCTGCTTTACACAGAATTTTGAGATCCTCCTCCCAGGATAGTTTAATGGGAGGCTGATCTGCTTTAAGAATCACAAAAGAGGGGGATGCAGTGATGAGGCCAGGTTCTGGGTAGAGTTGAGGCCTTTCAACAAACAGTAGCTTTTCCCTGGGGCTATTTTGTGAAAAACTCACAGAGCCCAGCCTGGAGCCATTCTCAGGGTTTCTGTTTACTGAATTTCAATTGATTGTTGAGGCTGCTAGAGGGAGGGGCAGCCTCTGGCTCTGATTACCCAGTGAAGAAACCCACTCCTAGGGCTGGCACCCGAGCTAGGTGACTTTTCCCTGGGTGTAGCTGAGTCTGGCAGGTCACGCCGCCATTAAGTTCTTGTGACCTGCTAAATCACCCGTTTTATTCCAAGGCCTGAGTTGGAGCTAGCAGCTGGTCCGAGCTTGGTCGGTATCCAAGATGGAGATCTCCAGTACTGGGGGAGGAAAGGTGGCCTTCCCTCCTCTGCTCCCTGAGAAGGAGTGAGGACGTCAGGCTTCTACTCACACCAACTCTTGGTTCCTGGGTCTTCTCTGGTCTGCGAACTGCAGGATGAAGATGTCCGCTCCTTGTCGGTTCTTGCTGGTGTTGAGTAGAATCCGCTCGCCCGCTGCATCAGGCTCCTTCATCCTGGACTCTCTGTGGCTCAGGTATGGTGCCCTGCTGTCGCTGCCGCCACAGCTGCCGCCACCGCGGTGGCTGCTGGCAAGTGCTCAGATGTGTCTCCTTGCCTGGATTTTCCCTCTCTGGCCTGTCTCTCTGTTCTGTGATGTCACCCTTGGTGTGATTCTCTGGCTTAGGACTGTTCACTGGAACTCTAAAACAGCTTTCTATGCGAGAGCTTGTTCAGATTCCAGCTTCTCCTCCGCCATCTTCCTGGAACTCTGATCCTAGATTTTCTGAGCCCTTTTTTCACACAGGGTTTCTAATTCCTCCCCATGCCAATGATTCATCTGCTACTCTCATTTCTCCTTGTTTCTCAACTCAACTCCTGTGACCTTTATTTTCGTGTGAAAGAGCAGAAGAAATGTGAGGATGGCCTGGTGTCTGAGGTAACATCCACTCCTGTTTGGAGGATCTGGGGAAGGACCACCACGTGGGCCTCATAATCAGATATTAATTGACCTTTTTGGAAATGGAGAAACTCACTCCCTCAGGCAGAATCTGTCATTCTTTGACTTTCTCTGAAGATATTTGGTAATAGGGAACAATTCAGAGAATGAGCTTTCCCACCACCCACCACAGCCTTTTCAGAATGAACAGGATCAAAATTAAAAGTGGCCTCAGTTCCCATAGGGCTAATCAAAAGCCAAGAGATCACACATTCCTCCTCATCAGGGACCTTCTGGTAGGAATAGAGTCTGGGCAAAGTCTAAGATGGAGATAAAATGAGACTGGGCCTAAGGAGGACACAGAAGAATGACCCTCTCTTTGACTACAGGTAAGTTGTGTAGTGAGACATGACAACTTCCTTCATATATGAAAATTCACTAGGTGAGTTATATCACTGCCAATTTGCAGGAGATCAGTGTCCCCAAAGGAGAAGTTGTTAAATGTTGTAACTGCCAGTTTGCTCTCTAAGCTGTTGTCTCTCCCACCCCTTCCCATGCCAGGAATGCATTGCTTCTATTAGGCACGCAACTACTTGTCCTCAGTCTTAGGCAGGAATACTGTACGCTATTCTTTTACCAACCTCTTGCATTTGAGGTAGAATAGGCCCAGGCACAGCTCATGCCAAGGGGTAGATTCAAGAAGGTGAGTATAAGTTCATATTTGTATTGAAAAATAATCATATTGAAAGAATTAAATGAAATTAATAATTGAGAGATTTAGGGTTTATAGCTACTAAATTTAAGTAATTATTACTAAAACATCTAGAATCATGGATTAGGAAGAGAACAGTTAAGTAGTTTCAATATAATTTTCAAAAAACTCCATAGCCACAACAATTAAAGGAACTATTGGCATAGTTCCATTTACAATCTTAGGAGTGACCTTGGATTGGAGGCTTTTAGAATAATGTCTGAAAGAGAGGGACTTGCTTGGCACTGGTGGCTCACACCTGTAATCCTAGCTACCCTGGAGGCTGAGATCTGAATATTATGATTCAAAGCATGTCCAGACAGAAAAACCCAGAAGTGGTGCACGGCTCAAGTGGTAGAGCACTAGCATTGAGCCCAGGGACACTGCCTAGGCCATGAGTTCAAGCTTCAGTGTCAGCAATACAATGACAACAAAACAATAACGATAAAAAGAAATAAAAGAAGGACTTAAAGATATGTGATGGAATGAGGCTGATGTGTAACTGTTTAGGGAACCTACAAGGAGACAAAATTTGGAGCCAAATAATATCTATTCATGACTAATCAAGGATGCAAACCAAATGCCAAATTCCTCTTCTCAAAAACTTGCAAACTTGGGCTGGAATGGTGGCTCATTGGTAGAATGCTTGCCTGGTATGCATGAGGCCTTGGGTTCGATTTCTCAGCACCACATAAGCTGAAAAAACCAGAAGTGGAGCTGTGGCTCAAGAGTTGGAGCACTAACCTTGAGCTGAAGAGTTGAGGGACAGGGCCCAGGCCCAGAGTTCAGGCCACATGACTGGCCAAAAAATAAAAGAAAGAAACTAAACTAAACTAAACTTCCAAACGTATCTTTTCTCATAATTGAGGAGAGGTTTCTTTTACAGGAATTCTCCTTATCTAGCTCAAGGGGATCAGAACTACAGTAGAATTTTCCTGTTGAGATGTAATGTGCTTAACTGTACTGATGCTAATCATAGCTAGGAAAGTATGGACTGATACAAATAAGTGGGAGGTACACAGTACTTTTCAAAATTGAATAGATTACATATTTATTAGAAAGCTCGTAAGAAAAAATATTCAGTGTAGGATGAAAGATTTCAGAAAACTACAGTATAAATTACGTATAACCGGGTGGAGGTAGCTCATGCCTCTGATATTGGCTGATCTGGAGCCTGGTATATGAGGATCACCGTTCAAAGCCAGGTTGAGAAAAGTCCCTGCGGGACACTTATCACCAATTAATCACTGACAACTAAAATTGATCCTGTGGCTCGAAGTTGTAGAGAGCTAACCTTGAGCAAAAGACCTCAGGAGCAGTGCCCAGGCTCTGAGTTCAAATTCTGTAATAGATAATGAATAAAAATAAAAAATACATTACAGGACTGGGAAGTTGGCTCAGTGGTAGAGCGCTCCCCTTGCATGCTTAAGGCCTGGGTCCGATTCCTCAGCACCACATAAGCAGAAAAAACCCAGGTGTGGCGCTGTGGCTCAAGTGGTAGTGTACCAGCCTTGAGCTGAAGAGCTGATGAACAGTACCCAGGCCAAGAGTTCAGGCCCCACGACCGGGCCCCCCCCCCAAATAAAATAAAATAAATTACATATATTTTTTTTACCAACTCTGTAAAAGGAAAATAGGATATGACACATGGCAACATAAGACTTCAAATTACAAAGTTCCAGGGCATTTCCTCACTCTGGACAACTAGGAGTAATCCATATCAAGAAAAAAGATAAACGATTTATACCAAATTTCAAAATATGTTATACAAAGTAAATGCAATAAACATGCATTCCACAGTCTAGTAACATCATATAGTGTAAAGAATCTGATTAACTGATTCATGAAAACCAATACTATGCAGTTAAAACATCCAATATCTCAGGTGTCAACTTAGCACAATACTTTCAATCTGTGATGTCTGTTTGCATATTATCCAGCCCTATCCATTCCACAATGGCAGAAAGCTCTTCCTGAGAAAGTCCAGAGAGCTGTCTATTGTGAGTGCTCAATGTAGACCTGTTCCCATTCTCTATTATTTGGGCATGTGATAGATTGAATATCTGATAACTTGGAAAAGGCACAATTTGGGACTGGCTAAATAACTTTTTCCCATTGGAACATCTAATTTCAAGGCCACTGAAAGATTAGAGATGGTGATATTCTCTTTAAAATTATGTATTCAAAGGAGACAAAGTTATTTAGGTTTTGAAAGAATTGACTAGGAAGTAAAATGCATGTGATTTTTGTTAGCTCCGTAATTCTCAAAAACATAAAATGAATTCAAGTATTTAATATATACCCATATGTGTGCATATATCCATGTATGTATGTATATCCATGTATGTGCGGTCATGTCTTTTCTGTGTAGCAAATGGTACAAATGAAACTGTGCAATCACTACTCAAAGGCATGAATAAACAAAGAGAATGAGCATAGAACTCATATTTAGGAATCTATGGCTAGCGAACTCTCTGAAAATCTTTTACATCAGATTGCATGTGTCACTTACTGCAGTGCAGGGACAGTACGACAACAATTGGATACCAGGCAGAAGAAATGAGAAATGAGAGATACAAAGGGCACAATACTCTTTCTAATGGGTAAGTAGGATTTCCTCTGTGTGTGTGTGTGTGTGTGTGTGTGTGTGTGTGTGTGTGTGTGTGTGTGTGTGTGTGTGTGCGCATTACATTTTCTTGAATCATTTCTCTCTTGAGGGGTATCTGGGCTAATTCAGTACGCATGGTTGTGCTGAAATATTTACTATATCCGGGTTTGTAATCTTTCATGTAAATGCCTAGGAGTAGAGTTGCTGCATCATATGTAAGTGGCTAATCAAAACAGAGGTAAAGGGGGAAAAGTACAAGAATGACCAGGAGAAAAGGTGGGAAGTGCAGAGAGTAATCCAGTAAATATCCTACAAAATTAAGAAGAGTGAAGGAAGAGGTTCATAGAGGAAGGATGCGAGTGTTGAAAGGGTTGGCGTTGATCAAGTTATATTGTACGCAGAAACTGCTTTGTTTAATAACTCATTTGTTACTTAAAATAATAATTAAAAAATCATATCCCTAAAATACTATGCAATTAGAAGTCAACCATGAGAATCTGCTCAGATCACCTCTAGGGTTTATAAAGTTTAAGATAAGTTTTAGAACAGCACTAATGATTCATATCAACTGAAGAAAATTTAATGATTTCCAGCTATTTAAGATAATCATTTTTGGAGATATGGCTCAAGTGGCAGCTTGTTACCTAGTGAACAATGCTATCAAATATTGAATTCAATGTTGATCTTGAACAAAAGTAAAAACAATCAATAAAAGTCAGGCATTTTCCATGGCACTGGTAGCTCATGAGTTTAATCCTATCATTAATCAGAAGGCAGAGAACTTGGGATCTCAGTTCAATGTCAGCATGGATAGGAAAATCTATGAGACTTTCATCTCCAATTCACTGCCAAAGAAATCTGGAAGTGGAATCATGGCTCAAGTGCTAGAATGCTAGCCTACAGCAAAATGTTCATGGATAGAACCCAAGCCTTGAGTCCAAGCCTTAGAATAGTGCATATACAGACACAAAGGAAGTAAGTCACTCAAGTTCTCAACCTTCCATTTCCATAATCCTAACTCTGATCCTGGTCAGAATCCTAAGAGTAACCTTGATGATAATAGTAACCCAATCCTAAAATTAATGGAAAATATATCCTAACACATACTCATGGTCTTTGAAATGATTTATTTGCACTTTTCTCCAAATCCTACAGATTCCCTCACTTGGACTATGAAATCATTCCCTATTATGAATATTAACCTCAAATCTTCATATCATGAAAGCTATCATATTTTCCACTGATCTTAACTTTTACTGAACTCCTCTAACTCCAAAAAGAAGTTGCAGGTTTACTTAAATTATACTCTAGTTCCTAACCCTAACTATATATCTAAACCTTACTAGAAACCTAACTCTAAATTTAACCCTATTGAACCCTGAATAGTAAAATTAGGAAAACTCTGTAATTTTTGTTAAATTTCACACTTATTTTACTTGAAAATGTTAGCAGAAAACTCAGTTTAACCTTACAGCTTACCCTTACCTAAATCTAAGTCTAACCTGAATTAGAACAGCAACCCTAACCATAGAACTAATAGCCTTTGGATTCTAAAAGCCATAAAAATTCATTAGATTTATTCATCCTAACTTTGATTCAACTCATCTCTCTAAAACTAATTTGTAGTTTTACCCATTATCTTTCAATTTTTGTAACTCTAACCTTAACTGGAATATTGAGGCTAACCCTCTCACTAACCATATCCTAATCTTAATATAATTAGCAGTTTCCTATATCACATTCATCCTAATTCTAACATGACTTGTTATTCAAAGATAGTTTCAGTTTGACCCTAAACTTTCCATTGCCCTAATGCTAACACTAACTACAGCTGCAACTGAAACCTAACTTTCACCCTAATGATAGTCCAATTCTAATGTTTAAGAAAAATTCTCTAGTTTTAATCAGTTTGCACTCTGGAAATGAGTTTCAGATGGCCGTGATTCCCACAAATTTTCTGACTCTTCCTCAGAAGTTATCTTGTTCCCTAACATGAACCATTATAAAATAACTTGCCCTCAAATTCTGTTATCAGGAAAAATACTGTAGTATCCATTTCTTGAACTCCTGTAGCCTATAACAGTTTCAGATTTACTTACCATCTAGTTCATTACTAGGTTAACGCTCTTAACCTAAACTGGATGGACATTCCATCAATATTTTGTTATTAGAGGATTATTCAATATTAGTTGTATGTTGATTGATAATGACTGAGCTTGACAGACAGGTGAAGGAAATCATGTAGACTTCAATGAGGTTCTGACTTGTGTTACAGAAAGGGTTATGAAACCTCTCCATTAGAAATCTAGCAGCTGCGCGTCTAAAAATTCTTTGCGTGGTTAGTTTCTGATAATGTCTCAATTCAACTACTTCTCCTTGGAGTTCCATATTATTCAAGATGCTGTAGTACATCCTTTTACATTTTGCAGACAGCTCTTGGTGATGAAATTTGAGCTTTTCAAAACTGCTCTCCCAATTCCATCCACAAAATGCAGACAAAAAGACAAAAAAAATTGAAAAAAAATTGTTTCTGTTGATAGTGCAAATACTTTTATTTTCCATTTCAAACATAAAATATAGTAAAACGTTTCATAGCAATTACACTGAACTAGGTTGTGGACACATTCTAATGTAAATAATGTACTGTGTTCAAGTAAAATGTTTGAGGATCCAAAATTTTAATATGCCTGTGGTCCTAAAACCAATACCTTACTGATATTGAGTGATAAATACAACTTCCCATAAGTACAGAAGTTTTCCTTGTATCTTTTTAATATGTATTTTTATTGTAAAGACACTGTACACAGGGGTTACAGTTACATAAGGAAGGTAATGAGTACATTTCTTATTGAACATTGTTACCCAATCCTTTGTTTTTCCCCTACCATCCCTTCCTTTCACATCACCCAAATCCTCCCTCTAACCCCCTCTGATAGTATATACACTGATAGGATATTCTCCTGCTACTTTGGTTGTTGAGAGTGTCTACAAGAGCAGGCATTCCGTGGGGAGCAGGGAGACACCTTATGACCTTTATTACTGAGATTTCTGAATGACTTGCTATCACTTGTACTGCATTTTGCAAGTCGAATCTCATGCCTTAAAACGTAGCAGTTTTTAAGAGGTAAGAGGAGTGGTAAAAGAACTCTTAGAGACAAATACATCTTCAACATATTTGGTTCCAAGCATTCCGTCTAAGGCATATTCAACAAGTAGTGAAACTTGTGTTGACTGTAACTATGTGTCTTTCTCCATGTGCATTTATACATGAGTATATGTATGTGTGTATTTGTGAGTATAGTAACATACATGTGTACATATATAAGGGCACAGACATATATGCATATATGCATATATAAATATATAAAAATATTTGCATATATATCAAGTGTTCAGTGATTTAATCTATAGTTCCTAACACATTGTCATTCTCACAAAGTGTGCATGGTAAGCTACTTTAAGGATCTGTGCTCTATGATGGGTATCCTTTGTACTCAATTCCCCATTATCTTGTTTTTCATCCCTGTGAACAACTTCAGTCTACTTTCCATAGGATAGCTTTGTTTCATTACATGTAGTTACTCACTGATACTCAAAGCAAAAGGTTGTTTGTAAAAGAAAAAGTACTTTTAGGTCACAGGTTAAAATTATCTTATCCATCCCAATGATTCATAGGAAAATAAAATTTATAATAGTAATAAAAGTGAGAAGGAATTCCTAGATCTATTGTTTTACCATTTAGAATGGCAAATAATACCACATCACTGTTGTAACTGTTAAATAAGTCAAGGGTAACTGATTGTCTTTATCATGTTCCCACAAACCAGTGGATCCTGAAGGATAATAATAGACCACCAGAAATTCTAAGTAGCAGACATGAAGCATGAAAGAGAAAGTGAGGAAATGAGAGAGAGTATAAGAGAGAGAGAAATATCATAATACTGAAAGTACATAACATAAATAAGAGCTGCATGAGAATATTCATATGGCTATCTTTAGACACTACATGTACATTTGGAAGTAATTGTTGTATAATAACCAATCAACATAAAATATAAAGAGTTTCATGGAGGTCGGAGGAAGATGGTAGAGGAGAACCTGGAGGCTAAACAAACTCTCACATACAAAGCAGCTTTAGTGTTCCAGTGAACAGTACTAGCCTAGATAATCACACCAAGTGTGCCATCACTGTACACATTGTTTGGCTAGAGAGGGAAGATCCAGGCAAGAAGACAGATCTGAGCACTTGCCAGTAGCTGCGGTTGTGGCAGCAGCTACGGCACCCATAGCCACCATATCTACAACAGAGAGTCCAGGACAAAAGCGCCATATGCAGTGGGTGAGAGGATTCTACTCAACACCAACACGAACTGACAAGGAGCAGATAAATTCATCCTGAAGACCAGTGATACCCAGGAAGAAAGACTCCTGTCTGAGTAAAATCCTGACATCCTCACTCCTCCTGGAGCAGAGGAAGGAAGGCTGCCCCTCCCTAACACCAGACATCATCTTTGATACTGAGAATGGCCAGGCTGAGCAACTAGCTCCAACTCAGGCCTTGGAAGAAAACAAAAGAGTCATTTAGCAGGTCACAGGAATCTGACCTGACCTTCCAGGCTCAGATCCACTCAGGAGAAAGTCACCTAGCCCAAGCAGAGAGAGTTCTGCCCCCCAGAGGAGTGACTATCTTCAGTGGGTTAACAGAACCAGTGGCTGCCCCTACCTACAGCAGCCTAGATAATCAATTGAAATTCAGTAAACGTAAACCTTGAGAATGGCTCCAGGCTGGGCTCTGGGAGTGTCTCAGGAGCTAGCCCCTCAGGGAAAAGATACTGTTTGCTGAAATGCCTCAACCCTAAACAGAACTTAGCCTCATCACAGCATCTCCACACTAGAGGAAACAGCCATCTTTCTCTTTCGTGATACTCAAAGCAGATCTCCCTCCCACTGAACTAGCCTGAAGGAGGATCACAAAATCCTAGATAAAGCAGAGCATTTTATTGACTACACAAACAAACTAATGTAAGAAATCAATCAAGCCACAGGAAAACAAAACACCAGAAGCAGACCAGCCACTCCACGAAGAGACTGGTTACAGACAAAGGGGAGACACAGGATCTTCCCATTCCACACCCCTCCTCCCAAAAAAAAATTAAAGAACTCTTTTTGGTACCATTTTTTAAAATTTTTTAATTGTTTTCTATTAATCATTTTTTTCTTCTTCTCCTAATTTTTATTTTAGGTGTGTGTGTGTGTGTGTGTGCGTGTGTGTGTGTGTGTGTGTGTGTGTGTGTGTGTGTGTGTGTATGCTTTTTAAAAAAATCGCTATTGACCTTTTGGTCCTTTTTAATTTTTTTATATCTTTTGTCTTTCTTTTTTTTTGCGTGACCTAATTGCTGTTTTGCCTCATCCCAAGATAAATACCCATCATCGTTTATTAGAACTTATCCCCTATTGTGTACATAATTAATCCAGAAATGTATTACTTAATTCACAAATTTTTAGGCTTAACTTTTTTTTGTCTTTTTTTTTCCCCAGGGCTGAGCACCGAACCCAGGGCCTTGCACGCGCTAGGCAAGTGCCCTTCTGCTGGGCTAAACCCCCAGAAACAGGCTTAACATTTTAATAGAAGTATTATATCTTTATAACATATAATTTTCAAGTAAATACTTTTAAGAATTTTTATTTTTTAGTTTTTCCTGTCTCCTTTCTATCATCCCACTCCTGTCATCTTATCCTTTTCTCCTCTCAATATCACTTTTTAAAGTCACATAATTTTTAAGTGTTTCACTATTTAAATTTAAATTTTTCTTTTTCCATTTTTGATTTTCTTCTTTTTAATTTCTCTCTTGTCATTCTGTCCAATCCCTTTCCCTCTCTGAGTTTAGGACTTGGTTAAATTTACTTTAACCTCTCCACATACTTCTAATCCTGTTTTTCCCACATTTCTTCCTAAACATAATACTTTCTGATTTGAAAAATTCGTCTTTGCTGTTCTTAGCCCATTAATGGATAGTTGTTTGATGTTTAATAGATTGTATCTGTTGAACTAGGTTGTATCTACAGCCATTTTGACTGTGCAACTACAGGACTTTGGTTGATGCTTGCCTTAAAATAGTATTTTAGCAAAAAATTGGTGTCACTTTCATATCAAGTGTGCAGAACAAGCCGGAAAACAGGAGTGACAGAACTGTTAATGAATAATCCAGAGGAGAGTTCCCGCAAAGAACTAAAAACACTACTGGTAAACGTGGTGAATGAAAAGACTGAAAGCTTGCAAAGGACTCAGTTTGAACGTGATAGGAAGAGAGAGGAGGCAAACCAAACAACAGGAATCTCATGACTGTGAGGAAACTGCTCAAAGATTGATACAGTAATTGCGTGAACAGGTTGAGAAGAAAGGCAAATAAAGCAATTGCGTGAGCAGGCTGAGAACAATCAAAGAGAAAGAAAGGAATTGTGTGAGCAGGCAGAGAACAGACGAAGAGAGACACAGGAATTGCATGAGCAGGCTGAGAAAAGTCAAAGAGAACTACAGGAATTGCATGAACGTGAGGAAGCTAATCAAAGGGTAACACAGGAATTGTGACAGCAGTATGAGAATAGACAAAGATCAATAGAGGCATTCATGGAATCCATAAACAGACATCTGAATGAATTCAGAGAGACCACAAAGGGAATGCTGAATGGAGCCCGACAGCAGGAATGGGAGTCCAAGTAAACCATAACCAATCAACTAAGTGATTTGAGAACACCAAATTAAGGAAGTAAAGAAGTTCACACAAAATCTAAAACAAAGCTCCAACAAAGAATCTGAAGCCTACAAAGCTGACCAATTAAAAGGAAAAGAAATAAAATCCCAAGTAGAAAGACTTAACAGTAGGTTAGGCCATGCAGTAGATCTGATCTCAGGGATTGAAGAGAGCCTAGGTATTAAAAAGAACATACAAGTATCCAAGACAAATTGAAGAAAAATGATAGATCTATTCAACATTTGGAATAGACAATCAGAAGGCCTTCTCTGAGGACAATTGGTGTAGAGGAGCACCTAGAGACAGAAGTTAATTGTCTAGGAAATTTGTTTAACAGGATCCTAGCAGAGAACTTCCCAAACATACAAAAAGATAGGCCTATTCAGATACAAGATGGTTGTAGAACCCCAAATAGACCAGACCAGAACAGCACTTCCCATTGTCACATTATAATCCGCACAGGATCAATTCAGACCAAGAATAACTTCCTAAAAGATGTCAAGGAGAAAAGATCAATCACCTATAAAGGAAAACCAATTAGAATCATCTCATATTTTTCAGCAGAGATAATTAAAGCAAGAAGAGCCTGGAAGGCTGTATGCCATGCCCTAAAGACAAACAATTTTCAACCAAGAATACTGTACCCAGATAACTCTCCATCATAACCGAAGGTCAAATAAAAACCTTCCATAGCAAAGAAAAACTGAAAAATATATCTCTACCAAACCAGCCCTACAAAAATACTTAAAGATGGCCTACACACAGAAAACCAACAAGACCACAATAATGGCTAAGAAACCACACCCAAACTGAGAATCCAAGAACCATAGGAAGAACCAAGTTTCCACAGCCCCAACGGAGGTGGATAGCATGGCAGGAGCTACCAAACACCTCTCAGTCCTAGCTCTCAACATTAATGGACTTAAAGCTCCAATTTAGCGAAATAGTCTGTCTAGTTGGATTAAAAAGCAAGAAAATTCTATCTCTTGCCTTTAGGAGTCACACCTTGCCAATAAAAACAAAAACATTTTGATAATGAAAGGCTAGAATAAAATCTACCAAGCAAACGGCTGCTATAAACAGGAAGGAGTTGCAATAATAATATCAGATAAAATATGCTTCAAATTAAAATTAGCAACATGCAAATACTAAACCAACATGAGTTAAAGCATAGTAAGGGGCCTATATCAAGTGTTGAAATAGACACAGCAATAAGAGACCTCCCATCTAAGAAAATCCCTGATGGATTTACAGCGGAATTATACAAGACCTTCAAAACAGAGCTCACACCAATACTCCTCCAACTCTTCAATGAAATTGAAAGAGAAAGTTCTCTACCAAACTCATTCTATGAAGCCATCATAACCTTCATTCCAAAACCAGGCAGGGACTCATCAAAGAAAGAGAACTATAGACCCATTTCTTTGAAGAACATTGATACAAAACTTTTCAACAAAAGTTTGGCCAATCGACTTCAACAATTCATCCAAAAAATCATACACTAATATCATACAGGATGTATTTCAGGGATGCAAACCTGGTTCAATATACACAAATCAATTAATTTAATTTATCACATCAACAAGAGCAAGGATTAAAACCACATGGTTATCTCAAAAGGTGCAGAAAAAGCATTGGACCAGATCCAACACCCCTTTATGATGGAGGTTCTGGAAAAATTAGGAATCCATAGAACATTCCTCAATACAATAAAAGCTGTATATGGAAAACATACAGCCAGCATTATAATTAATGGTGAAAAACTAAAGCTATTTCCTCTTAACTCAGGAATGAGAAAAGGATGCCCACTCTCTTAACTTCTCTTCAATTTAGTATTAGAATGCCTAGCTACAGAAATAAGACAATATGCCAATATAAAAGGGATCCAAATAAGGAAAGAAGAAGTAAAATTCTCCCTCTTTGCAGATAAAATGATCTTGTACTTAAAGAATCCCACGGACTCCACTCCAAAATTACTCAAGCTAAATCAAAACTGTCAAAATAGCAGGGTATAAAATTAACCTTCAGAAATTAATGGCTTTTCTGTATGCCAACAATGAGAAAAGTGAGGTTCAAATCAAGAAAAGTTTTCCATTTGTAAGAGCCCCACAATAAATGAAATACCTAGTAATTAACGTAACCAAAGAAGTGAAGGACATTTATGATGAAAACGTTAAAAATCTGAAAAAGGAAATCAAAACAGAACTTAGAAAGTGGCAAAACCTCCCATGCTCCTCGATAGGAAGGATGAACCTTGTGAAAATGGCAATATTTCCCAAGGCTATCTACAAGTTCAATGCCATACCTATCAATATTCCAACCGCATTCTTCAAGGAAATAGAAGAGGCAATCCCAAAATTCATATGGAACAACAAAAGACCCCCAATTGAAAAAAGCAATCCTTAACAGAAAGAACAGTGTTGGAGGAATATCAATACCAAATTTCAAACTCTACTACAAAGCCATAGTAATTAAAACAGTTTTGTACTGGCACAAGAAAAGACCTCAGGAACAATGGAATAGAATTGAAAACCCAGAAATCAACCTACAGACCCATAATCATCTAATATTCGATAAAGGATCTAAAAAGATAAAATCGAAGAAAGGCTATTGAGTAAATGGTACTGGCAAAATTGGTTAATCACTTGTAGAAAATTAGATCCTTATATATCACCCTGTACCAGAATCAACTCCAAATGTATCAAAGACCTCAGAGTCAAAGCAGATATTCTGAAAACATTACAGGATGGAATATGAGAAACCCTAGGTCTCCTTAACAAAGGCTGAAATTTTCTGAAAAGAAACGCAAAAGCACAACAAATGAAAGTTTGGACAAATAGGATTGCATGCAGTTGCAGAGCTTCTGCATGGCAAAGGACATAGCTAGCAGGATCAATAGAAATCCCACGGAATCAGAGAGGATCTTCACTAGCCATAAAACCGACAAGGGTTTCACATCTAAAACAGATCTGGAAATCAAAAAATTAAATCCTCCAACAACAAATATTCAAAGAAAATACTGCCCAATAAATAAGTGGGCTAAAGACATAAAGACAAACTTCTCTGAAGAGGAAAGGAGGGTGACCAATAAAGACATGCAGAAATGCTCAACCACCCTAGCCATAAAAGAAATGCAAATCAATCAACATTGAGATTTCACCTCACCCAAGTTAGAGTGGCTATAATCACGAACTCTAATAACAACAGATGCTGGAGGGGATGTGGACAGAAGGGAACCTTACTTCATTGCTAGTGAGAGTGTAATCTTGTTCAACCACTTTGGAAAATAGTATGGAGGTTCCTACAAAGACTCCACATAGAGCTCCTCTATGACCCAGCAATCCCACTTTTGGGCATTTGCCTAAATGATCACAAACAAGACCATACTAAAGCTACCACACAGATATATTTATTGCAGCATTACCATAGCTAAGATATGGAACCAACTCAGATGTCCCTCAGTAGATGAATGGATCAAGAAAATGTTGTATATATACACAATGAAATTCTATGTCTCTATCTGAAACAATGATATTGCCCCATTTGTTAGGAAATGGAAAACTTGGAAAAAAATTGATTAAGTGAAGTAAGCCAGGCCCAAGAAACAGAGGTCCCATGGTTTCCCTTATTAGCAATTACTAGTGTATGTCTGAGACATGCAGAAATTGTTAGATAAGTTGATGTTAGGTGAAATGAACCCCAAGATAAGAATTCAATTTTTTTTTCTGTAATTATTTCTAACGTATTTATAAGATGATTTCTTTGTTACTTTGTATGTCCCTTCTGCATGGTATAACACCTGTTTTCGCTGTATTTGATGTTGGTATAATTTGTGGAGGGGAAGGGAAAAATTTTTTTAAATATGGATACATGTGGACCCATTGCAACAATGAGATATACAAGACATTATGTCGAAAAACAAATTTTACAACTTTGGATGGGGGAAAGGCAGAGGGGGAAACGGGACGTAAGAGAGGTGAGATGGGAAGGGATAGTAAGGGGAAACAAAGGAGTATGCAACAATGCTTGATAAGAAATGTACTCATTACCTTGCCCATGTAATTGTAACCACTCTGTCTGGTATTTTCACACTTAAAAAAAAAACAGGAAAAACCATAAAATATAAAGTATTTTTGATAAAAAATAAAAATGACTCAGAATAAATAATCAATGCAAAAACAATCTTTACAGAAGCAAACTCTCAGAGATATTACATGACTTTGAAAAGGATAAAGTGGCTGAATTTAATATAAATTTAGAAGTATGACCATTCAAAAATATAAAAAGATATTATTTCATTATATAACCCAAAACAGAAAGTAAATGTTGTTTAGATGATTTTTTAAAATACAGTCTCTCAGGTGCTGGGAGGGTGGTTCAGTGTAGAGTGCTTGCCTTGCATGCATGAGGTCCTGGGTTTGATTCCTCAGCACCACATAAGCAGAAAAAGATGGAAGAGATGCTGTGACTCAAGTAGTAGCAATAGCCTTGAGCTGAAGTGCTGAGAGACAGCACCCGGACCCAGAGTTCAAGCCCCACAACCAACAAAAATAAAACAAAAACAAAACAAAATACAATCTCTCACTTTTGTGTGCTCAACATTGTAACACTAGTGCTTCAGTCTAGGGCTAAGATTTTAGGTGTGGACATTTATCAACACTCCTGATTCAGATTCTAATTGATAAAATTTTTAATCAATGTTTTGTTATTAATTTTGCTCTTTGTAAATTCACATATACCTATAAAAAACAGTGTGGCCATCCCAATAACATTCTCAAAGTATTTCCTAATGATGACTTACAAAAAGTTGTATTATATTACAACAAGGAAAGCAATGCTATAAATAAGGAAAACCAATACATAAATATTAATGATTAATAAAATAAAAAACAAAACATTTACCTCTATTTCTAGTATTTGAAATGTACTACATATTCGATTTATTATTTTCTCATATTGCTGTACATTTAAAACTGCCTAAGTCTATGATGTTCAACAAGAATTTTATAGACTATGAGTAGCCTTTAAAGTTACCCACTAAGATTATTATTTATGGTTCATCTCATCATTTGTATATGGCTTATACCATCATTAATTCCTCGCTAACATATAAAGTAAGGAATCCCTTAAATTTTAACAGAAACTGTGAAGTTAATGTCTTAAATCTTCACTCTGCGTCTTTACACAAACACTTTGCAATTTCTCGTTAGTAAAGTTTCTATAAACTCTGAAATGTACATACTTAGTAGTATATGACTGCTACCATGAATCTTAAATGCTTTATGGAAAAGTTTTACAGCGTGCTAAATAGTCTTAATTTTGGCATATATGAGCAAATTCCCAAAATTTAACATATTTAAAACATTAAAACTTTTAACAAACCTTAACACTTTCTATAGTGTTCATAATGGCAGGTTCCTTGTACAGAATAATTGAATTCCTCCTCCTACACATCCGTTGAACAACAAATATATGGAATTATTTTGTTTTGGACATATCAATCTTGACTTTATTCTTAAATGTGTTCTTATGTAAGAAATACATGGTTCTAAAATTTCACAACAATTCTTTTGAATTTAATTTTTGTGGAATTGTCTAGTTTAAGAAAATCAATTACACTTTATATATAAAATTGTTCTGTGCTCAATTCAGTAGCACATATACTAACATTGGAACAATAAAGAGAAGAATATCCCCTGACTGAGGATGACACTCGACTTCGTGAAGCATTCCAGATTTTTAAAAGAACAGATGCTGGATAGGATGTGGACAGAAGGGAACCTTAATGCCTTGTTGTTAGGAGTTTAAACTTGTTCGAAGACTTTGGAAAGTAGTATGGAGGTTCCTCAAAAGACTACATAGAGCGCCCCTAACACCCAGCAATCCCATTTTGGGCATTCACCCAAATGATCACAAAAAAGACCATACTAAAACTACCAGCAAAACTATGTTCATTGCAGCATTATTTACCAAAGCTAAGATATATAACCAAACCCGATGTCCCACAGTAAACGAATGGATCAAGAAAATGTGTGTGTGTGTGTGTGTGTGTGTGTGTGTGTGTGTGTGTGTGTGTACTGGAATTCTATGCCTCCATCAGAAAGAATGACATCACCCAGTTTGTTAGGAAATGGAAAGGCTTGGAAAAAATTATATTAAGTAAATTAAGCCAGGCCCAAAGAAGTGAAGTAAGCCAGGCCCAAAGAAACATAGGTCCCATGGTTTCCTTATTTTCAATAACTAGTATGTGTCTGCTACAAGTAGAAAACATCATATAAGTTGATGTTAGGCAAAATGAACCCCAAGATAAGGATTCAAATGGTTTTTCTTTCTTGCGATTGTTTCTAAGATATTTATAAGATCATTTCTTTGTTGCTTTGTATGTTCCTCCTGCAAGCTAAAGCCCCTGTTTTCACTGTATTTGATGTTTGTACTATTTGTGGAGTGGAAGGGAAACACAAATCGTTTAAATAGGGATGCAGGTGGACCCATTGGAACAATGAGATGAACAAGTCGTTGTGTCAAAAAATGATTTTGGCCGGGGGTTGAGGGATGTGGACAGTGGGGGGACTGGGGTGGGGGAGGGGTTAGTGGGGGTGGGGGGTGGAAGATGGGCAGGGATGGGAAGGGGAAACAAAGGAGGAGCAAGTGGACCCATTGCAACAATGAGATGTACAAGTCATTATGTCAAAAAATGAACTTTACAACTTTGGTGGGAGGAGGACCGGATGGGGGAAGTGGGGGAGTATGGGAAGGGATGGGAAGGGGAAGCAAAGAGGAGGCAACAATGCTTGATAAGAAATGTACTCGTTATCTTGCCCATGTAATTGTAACTCCTCTGTCAGTATTCTCACAATAAAAATAAAAGAAATGTACTCAATAACTCACCCATGTAATTGTAACCCCTCTGTATGGCATTTTCAGAATTAAAAAAAAAAAAGAAACATAGGTCCTATGGTATCCCTTATTTGCAATAACTAATGTATGTCTGGGATAAGCAAAGAAGGTATGGTAAGGTGAAAAAAAGTAGTAGGCAACAATGCTTGATAAAAAATGTACTCATTACCTTTTCCATGTAATTGTAACTTCTCTGTATGGTATTTTCACAATTTAAAAAAAAAGGTCAAAAGCATGTGCATATGACTAGATAAGATTATGTTAAGGTAAATGAACCCCATGATAAGGACACAAGTGGTTTTTTATTTCTTCCTGTGGTTTCTAATATATTTCTAATGTACGATGTGATTTTTTATATGTGCATCCCCCACAGTTAAACCCCTGTTTTCACTGTATCTGATGTTGGTGCACTTCCATCTTGTATGTACACTTCTCTAACTTGGGGATGGAAAGGGAAAAAACAAAAGGCTTAAATAAGCATACAGTATGACCATTGCAACAATGTGACGCACAAGAGAGTATGTTGAAAAATGAACTTTACAATTTAGGAGGGGAGGGGAGGGAAGTGTACTTGTGGAGGTGGGAGGGAAGGGATCGCGGGGGAAAACAAAGGAGGAGGTAACAATGCTTGATAGGAAATGTACTCATTACCTTTTCATGTAACTGTAACCACTCTGTACAGTACTTTTACAATAAAAAATGTAAAAATGTTCTCGGATGGAAGAGAATATTTCCCCTATTTTACCCAGGTAATATCGTTAACAAAGAAATTAATGCAAAATACTGATATGAAGATATTTTGAATAAATATGTGTGTATGTGTATGTGTGTGTGTGTGTGTGTGCCTGCGCATTTTCGTTCTCAGAGTTTGAATTCAGTGCACCAAGGTCTCACTAGGCCATTCCTCTCTAGATTGATGAGCTACTATATAAGCTACATCTCCATTCTTGGCTCTTTGCTAGTTCATTAATTTTTTAAAATATTTTTATTACTTTTTTATTGTGAACATACTGTATAGAGGGGTTACAATTACATGGGCAAGATAATGAGTACATTTCTTATCAAGCATTGCAGCCTCCTCCTTTGTTTACCCTTCACATCCCTTTCCAGCCTCCCCCTGCCCCCCCTACCCCATCCTCACCAACCCCCACCAATGTTGTAAAGTTCGTTTTCAACATAACAACTTGTACTTCTCATTGTTGCAACGTGTCCACCTGTATCCTTAAACGACTTGTTTTTCCCCTTCTCCTCCACAAAGTATACCGACATCAAATATAGTGAAAGCAGGAGTTATACTGTGGGGGAGGGACATACAAAGCAAAAAGAAATAATTTTATAAATGCATTAAAAAATGCATTAAAGAAAAAAACATTTAAATACATATCTAAGGGTTCATTTTCCTAACATCACATTATCTGACCTTTTCTGCTTGACTCATACATATACTAGATATTGCAAATAAGGGAAACCATGGGACCTATGTTTCTTTGGGCTTGGCTTACTTCACTTCTTTGGGCCTGGCTTAATTCACTTAATATAATTTTTTCCAAGCCTTTCCATTTCCTAACAAACTGGGTGATGTCATTCTTTCTGATGGAGGCATAGAATTCCATTGTAATTTTTTTAAAATAATCTCATGAATAGTTTATGTCCTGATTGGCTTCCAACGGTTATCCACAGATCTCAGTTTCCTGAGTAGACAGGATTACAGGTGTGACCAACCAGCACAAGGCTTTCAGAATAATTTATAAAGTAGAAGAAAATTGAGTTCATGGAGGCTTGTTTATCATCTCCTGCTTTTAAAGCATTTTGGAGTGATTATATGTGAATTTATTTCATTTTGGATTCTTAAAAGACAGTAAGTGATGGTATTTAAAAGTTTTAATCTTTTTTTTTATTGGTCATGTGGCATGATCTCTGGGCTTGGCCGCTGTCCCTGTGCCTTTCAGCTGAAGGCGAGTGCTCTACCCCTTGAGCCACAGTGCCACTTCTGCTTTCCTAGTGGATTATTGGAGATAAGAGTCTCACAGACTTTCCAGCCCGGGCTGGCTTTGAAGCGCAATCCTCAGATCTCAGCTTCCTCTGTAGCCAGGATTATAGGCGTGAGCCACCAGCTACTGGCTAGTTTTAGTACTTTTTAAAATGTATACTGGAACTGTGGAACAGAAGAAATTTGTCTCTCTTTAGACCTCAATTTATGAGCTCAGCTCTGAGCATGATAACCCAATGTCACCAACACTGTGTTGAAGACAAAATGTGACAGAAAACAATTACCATCGGCAATAATTGGTATGCTATTATTTCTTGGACAACATGAATATTGAATTGAGAGAGTAAAGGAATGGAGAGGATTTTACCTACTTTTTTATTGCTTACTTTTGGAAATTTTGACTCATTTCCTTCCCCACTGTGTGTCTTTGGGCCATGCACTTAGTGCCTTTGGGCCATGCACTTAGTGCCTTTAATTAAAATATTTCCTAACACTAAAATGGTAATAATATTAGAATTATAGCAAATGTTTTCTTAAGAATTAAGAGAAATAAAACTTGTGAAATACTTAACATAAACTTCTAGGAATTACAATTACAATTACATGGGCAAGATAATGAGTATATCTCTTATCAAACATTGTTGCCTCCTCCTTTGCTTCCTGTTCCCTGAGATTTTTAGAAAAAAAAGGAGATAAGGTATGAAAGAACAGCATAGAAGGATATACAACTTATCACACAGAGATTAAGAACTAGCCTAAGAGATTTAGAATGCTAAAGGCAATGAGGAATAAGCCTAGTTGATAACTAGTTTTTCAATAACCAAAAATGGTTCTCTAGAACAATTTCTAGTACACCTTAGTTACTATCACTTATCCTTCCATCGAGTTATTCCTTCTATTCTATCACAACTGTTAATTAGCCTCTGCGTTTTTGGTACCATGATTAACCAAAAAGATTTCCAAATGTCACTTAGACTATCCTTCTCTCTGTGATTAGCAGTGACCACACAAAATCCTGGAATCTTTGAATTTCCAGAATAATTCTTCACCTGTCATCTAAGCACATTCCTGGCATTAGTTGCTTTGACCTAATGACCAAAATTTTTTTTTTAACAGAGTATGCTATAGTAAGTAAAGTACATGAATTAGGGACTATTGTCAGGTGTCAGTATGGAAGGAGCAATTATATATTCAAAGTATGGTTTCTTTATTTTGCATTTACTAACTAAATGGTTTTTTTTATTGTGAAAATAGTGTACAGAGGAGTTACAATTACATGGGCAAGATAATGAGTACATTTCTTATCAAGTATTGTTGCCTCCTCCTTTGTTTCCCCTTCCTATCCCTTCCTATCCCCCCCATCACTACTGCCCCCCCCCCCGCCAAAATTGTAAAGTTCATTTTTCAACATAACGACTTGTACTTCTCGTTATTGCAATGGATCCACCTGCATCCCTATTTAAACGATTTGTTTTTTTCCATTCCCCTCCACAAATTATACCAACATTAAATACAGTGAAAGCAGGGGTTATATCCTGGGGGGGGGGGGACATACAAAGCAACAAAGAAATCATCTTATAAATATATTAGAAACAGTCACATGAATGAAAAAATATTTGAATACTTTTTTTTTTATTATTATTCTAGTCCAGGGGTTTAAACTCAGGGCTAGGGAATTATTTCTGAGCTTTTTTATTTTTTTTAGGCTAGCACTCTACCATTTGAGGCATAGCACCACTTCCAGTGTTTTTCTGTTTATGTGGTACTGGGGAATTGAACCCAGGGTTTCATGCATGCTAGGCAATCACCGTACCATGAAGCCACATTCCCAGAACCCTAAATGAATTTCTTAAGAAGACATTACATTTTGATTCCGTAACTATGTATCATAATTTTGTCTAGGTGCCAGAAAATGATGTAGAAAACAATATGAGAAGTCTAGTAAGGCTGGATGGAAAATGAATAACTGTCATGGTCTAGATAGGGTACAGAGAGGCTTATGTCATGGAGCTGTTTCAACAGGCTGAGCGAGACAGCTCCTGATCCACAGCCCACTTCCAGAATGAGAGGGCCACTATGGGGTCTAGCCACATGGGGAAAATGGGCCACCTCCTCCAGGACATTCAACCAGTTCATGTGAGAGAGAGGGAGAAAGAAAGTGAGAACTACACTTAAGCCCTGTGCTGGTGGCTCAGAACTCTAATCCCAACTACACAGGAGTCTGAGAAATGAGGATCATGGTTCATAGCCAGCCCGGTAAGGAAAGTCTGTGAGACTCTTATCTCCAAAGATCTACCAGAAAACTGAAAGTGGTGCTGTGGGCTCAAGTGGTAGAGCGCTAGTCTTGAGCTGAGGAGCTCCAGAACAGCGCTCAGACCTAGAGTTCAAGCCCCATGACTGACAAGAAGTGGACTTCCCACTACAAAAAGTGGGCTGAATAGCAACCATTTAACTAGGGAGGATGGTAGAGAAGTCAAGCCTAGATTTCTGTGAACTTGAGATCATAAGTAGGTCACCCAGCTTCTCCATGCCTTGTTGTCCCCAGTTGCAAAACTCAACACAGTGAAGGATACCCTTCCTCATGGGAATAGGGTAATGATGAAAGAGAGCCATGTTTTGTTTCATAATCCCACACCTGTTGCCCCATGAATAACAGGGGACACCTGAGCCCTTTCCAGATAACTTCCTGTCTTATGCTCACAGAATTGTTGAGAACATTACCTGAAGGCCACTCCCTCTGTGCCTAGCCATGTTCCAGAGATCCCTCTATATAAATCCCTTGTTTCCTCACAACTGTTCTGTGAAGAGACTGAATTCTGATTATTGTCCCCCTACCCAGAGCTTTATCTGTGGTCAAGAATCGGCTGCCATGGACTAAGAGTTTGTGATAATCCATCTAAACTGATGACTGAGCATGGCTCTACATGTCTACCATCCCAACTACAGAAGACCAGGCCTGGTGGAGCATAAATGTCACAGATAGGAGGACCACCTGAGCTCAGCCCAGCCTGAGCATATATTGTTTTTTTCTCAGAAATGCACAAGACAAAAAGGTGGCTCCTCAGAGCCAGGGAGAGGAAACAAGCAGGTGGTCATGGTGCTTTCAGAGGGGTTTCTGACCCGAGTTGGGAATGGTGTTGGGGCGGCCACTCACCTGTGCTGCTGGGAGACGCTGTTGGCAGCTGATCCAGGTAGAGCGAGCAGGGATGGCGGTGGCATGGCAGACATATGGGCCCAGAGCAGAGGACCAGGGGCAGGGACCAGGTCAGGGCCTTAGGCTGGCTGCGATTTGAAATCCAGCACCACAGGAAGGGGGGGAGGGGGCTGGGACATGTAAATTTCCTACTATTCTCTAAAGTTACCTTGAGTCTCTTGCTCACCACTCAGCCACCTCTACCTTCCTTAACTGCTGGTAGTGGTGTACTAAAAGAGGGAATCCAGTTGCTACCAGGCATCATGGAATGTGGGCGTTGCCACCATTCTTGTATTCCATTGGTCAGAAAGAAACATGAAAGAATGGGGGTGTGGCTAGAATCCTGTGATGCAATCAGCATGGGCAGAGTCAAGTTGACAGGGACTCTCCCAGCCCTTTTCCCATTCAGTTGGGGACAAGAGGGACACCACATTAGCTGCATGGCTGCACAGATTGTTATTTATGTCTGTTTGTTGCCAGTCTCGAACCTTGAACTCAGGATCTGGGCACAGTCTCTGAGCTGCTTTTGCTCAAGGCTGGCCCTCTACCACTGGAGCCACAGGGCTTCTGGCTTTGTTGGCACTGAAGTTGGACAGGGGACTCAAGGACTTTCCTCCTGAGGGTGACTTTGACAATGATCCTCCCATCACAGCCTTGTAAACATCAAGAAGGACTGTTGAGAGCCACTGGTGCCTGCCTAATCATTGGTCTTGCTGATGTTCTTGGACAGACCAGTGAGTTCCCTATCCTCAGGTTTAAGTGGTGGG
Source organism: Dipodomys spectabilis (assembly GCF_019054845.1). NCBI lineage: Eukaryota > Metazoa > Chordata > Mammalia > Rodentia > Heteromyidae > Dipodomys > Dipodomys spectabilis. The sequence continues at coordinate 4,927,549 of NW_024871098.1, read as the reverse complement.
AGCTGGAGCCCACAGTTTGAATCCTGGTCCTGCCACCTCCAAATGGCAGGAGATCCTAAGATACTCATTTATATCCATATGAATACAAATGGATGGGATGTATTTCATGATTGAATGGGCAGTTCTTGAATGATTCTAGGATAAAATTATACATAATTATATTATAGGACACTTATCGATTTTATTTAATACTTTATTAAGATGTAAACAATCACATTCATAAAATGGAGGAATAATGAAATACCTAAGAATTGGGCCTCACATACTATAAAGGTGCCATTTTTCTGCCAGGACTGGGATTTGAACTCATGGTCTGGGTAACACTGTTGTACTGTGTAGGAAGGGGAATCTGGCCTCCTTGAAGTCAAGAAATTCAAGTCTGTTCCTTAGGCCTGAAATCAATCCCCACGTATTCATGTACAATTTACATATATGATTTATATTTATATACATATGTTGACTCCATATTGCATTCAGTGTAGTTATTTTATTAATTTTTTGTTTTATTTATGTATTGACCATTTATTTTATTGACTATTATGGCACATAGAACATTGGTTACATTGATTACATAGGATATAGGCCTGCATATGTATTCCACTTCATATCTGACACCCAGGACATTCACAGAAAAGGAAAACGTGTCAGCATCAGCTTCTTACTCAATGATTCATTGTTTGGGAGTGCTGGTATCTGAACTCATGGCCTACAGGGCCAAATTCATGAATGGGCGAGTGTGAACACGCCTTCCTGGGGCAAACTGAGTGATAGGCTGTTCCCAGGACCTGAGATCGAGCCCAGGAGTTAACAAAATATGAACAGATTGACATGCAGATGACAGTACACTAATAAATATATATCTTTATAGAGTGCCAGAGATGTCTATACATTATTCAGTTATATAGACTACATTCCTACCAATTCTTGGGTATTTATTATGCGTCCGTGTAATTAATGTTATTGTTTTCATCCTTACACTATTAATGAAATTAATCAGTGTACTGAAATTATTGCATTCCTGTAAATAATAATATTCTTTTAATGCTTCAAAAATATTAAATAAAATCAATAAGACTCATGAAAACATGCTGTCTAATTTTATAGGAGCATCATTCACGATCAACTCATTCAACTGTGACATTGACAAGAATCCATTGTTATTCCTATGGATGGGAACCAGTTTCTTAGTATCTCCTGCCATTGGTTGGTCAGATCCTATGTTGCCACTTGGGCCTATGGCTTCCCTAATAGTCTGCCAACCTTCAGCAATGCAAGGAGCAGTACCCTTTGCAACATTGTCATTCAGACCCAGGAGGGTCACCATGCAAAGGAAGAAAACGTAAAAAGGCCACATTTTTTCTGTGCATTGTTTTCCCTGAAAGGCCTGAGTGTCTAGGATCCCATCAGCAGCTGGGGGTCCAGTGGCTGCACCCCAGCCTAGAGTGATCAAAGCTGAGGTAGAATTGCCACAACCTGAATTCAAGCCATGTGCTTGAAAAAATAAAAAAAAAACTTACATACATACATACATATATACATACAAAATATTAAAAATATTGTGAGGATCCTTGGCTTGTAATTCTTGCCATTTTTTCTGCCAGGCCTGTGATTTGAACTCAGGGTCTGGGGAAATCTGCAGTACTGTGAGGGATGGGAAGATCATCGTGTTGGAGACAAGAAAGAAAGACTTGTTCCTAGGGCCTGAATTCAAAAACAATATTCGTATACATTTTAAATACATGATTTATATTTACATGCACAGGTTTACTCATGTTGTGCTTAGTGTATTCATTTTTTATGTTTTATTTGTTTCTTTTGCATTTGAGTATGATTACACATATAACATTTTTTGCATCCTATTACATGAGACATAGACTTGCTTATGTATTCTACATCATTCCTGAGGCCCAGGACTTTCACCGATAAGGAAAACAAGTGGGACAATTGGCTTTTCCACCAGGCTTAAGTTTTTGCCAGTTCTGTGACTTGAACTCAGGCTCTAACAGGCCCCCTTCATGAAAGGGTAAATGTTAGCACACCAGTCTGATGCAAGTGAAGTTACTGGGCAAATTTGAGGACCTGAGATCAAGCCTAGGAATGGCCAATATATAAACAGATAGATGTTTAGATTGCAGTGTGTGTGTGTGTGTGTGTGTGTGTGTGTGTGTGTATTAATAAATGTATATGCATCTACAAAGTTATACAGAGACAGACATTTATGTAGATTCTAGTGTATAATCTTATACAAAAAGTGATGTCTATATCTTATTTTTACATATTCTATTACTACCAATTATATGGTGTAAAATTATGCCTCCATTAATTAATCACGGTATACTAAATAAAGAATTAATCAATGACCTATATTTATTGCATACAATCTTATACTGGAATGAGTATCTAATTAGTAATTCAGTTAGTACATTTCAAACATTCTATTAGTATTCCTATAGATAGGAACAAGTTTCTAAGATCTTCAGCCATATGTAGGTGGCAGGCCTAGGATCGATCTCAGGGCCTAGGTATCTGGGTTGGACTCATGCTTCACTGACAGCCCCCCATACTTCATCCATGCTAGGTCACATACAATTTTCAAGCCAAGTCATTGAGCCCTAGGAGGGTCACAGTGCCAAGGAAACAAAAGTAAACCTGTTGTGTAAAATTACCTAGTTTTCCTTCTCCATTTTTGTTGGTTTGCTGTATTTTTGCCAGTGCTGGGAATTGAACTCGGGTCCTAGGATTCCTGAATCATCTGTGGGTGTAAAAGCTGCATCCCAACCGAGGGTAATCATGGTTTAAGACACAAGGAAGCATTTTCTTACTTGAGCAAAAGTAGATCAGGGAAAATGTCTAGACTCACAGTTCCAGCCTCAGGACCTGCCACAAAAAAAAAGCCAGTAACTCCATGTGTCTGTGTATGTATACATGTATTTATATTTGTGAAGATCCAGAGTTGCTATTCAGAAAGGCACCTAGCTAGGAAATTTGCTTTGAATAGAATGAATTCTTAGCACAGAGTGTGCATTCAAGACAGTGCATGATCCGGGGCTCCCCTCACTGTTCCCAGTTAACCTGAGGGAGTCCCCATACCCCAGGCTGCTGAAGGAAATCTGCCTCATTGTTGGAACAGGCAGACAAAAAGCCTCACTTCTGTGCATCTGGATAACAAACAATTCATCCAAGCCAATTAGTGAGGATGAGTGTGCTCAGGCTGTTAAGGCTGTTAGGAAAAAAAAAGACCTCTTTGTACAACAAGCAATCTCTGTCCCCTGTGCTCTGTTTTGACTGGAAGCTTTCATTTGTGCCACCTGCCATGGCAGACCAAGTTCCCTACACTCATCCTGTCTTTGTAAGACTATGTTTCAGTGTTGAAACAACCTGCTACCATTAATCCAACAGTCCTTCTGTTAGGCAATTAGGGAGCTGAACACAATGAAATGATTCATTATTGGCAACGGTGCCTCCGTGTGTGTGTGTGAGTGTGTGTGCGCAAACACCGTCTTGGTGATTGAACTATGGACCTAACCACTGTACCTGAGTTTCTGCTATATAAGGACAGTACTCTACCACTTGAGCCGCACAGCCACTTCAGGCTTTTTTTCTAGGGATGTGGTACTGAGGATTCAAACCCAGGGTTTCACACACACAAAGCAGTCTACCCCTAAGAAACATTCCCAGCACTCCAGGTTTCTTTCTTTCTTTTCTTGTAAATTGGAGGAGTTGAAGTCTGGGCCTGGGTGCTGTCTCTGAGCTCTTCATCTCAGTCTAGCACACTACCACTTGAGCTACAATGCCCCTTCAGGCTTTCTGGTGGTTTATTGGAGATAACCATCTCAAGGAATTTCCTGCCAAGGCTGTCTTTGGACCGTGATCTTGGATAGTTTTGAAATGAGATCCTCAGCTTCCTGAGCAAGCAGAATGATAGACCTCAGCTAAAGACATCTAAGCCATGACACTTTGCTGCAAGTGGGTCCTTGGCTCAGCATGGTAGAAAATTAGCCATGAGCCCAAGAAGAAAGTCAGCGCCTATGCTCTGCGTTCAAGGTTCATGATGGAGAAACCTAAACCAAAACAATTGTCTGCAGGAGACAAGTCACTAGAGTTTAGTACATACATAAATTTGGCCCTGCCTTGGGGACATATCTGAGCCTCAACTTTCTCATCTGCACATTCATCTCACTTGTGTAGCTCTTATAAGGACCAGATTAAAGAATACAACTCGTGAAGGACTTAGCACATAGCACCCTGTGAAGGACTCAGCACTCAATACCCCATGGACAACCCAGAAGTACTCAACACCCAGCACCCCAGGAAGGACTCATCACATAGCTATATCCCACAAACTGTCATTAGAATTAGGGTGCTTTCATCAGTATCACCATTGTTTCAGATACATGCCACAAACTGCACAAGCTCACATCTAATGGTTCAAAGGGGTGTTTTGTGAGGGAGAGTCATCAGCCTCTCATAGGTTGGAGGGACTGTCCTAAGATCTTTTCCTCAAGGCTAGATCTCTACCAATTTTAGGCACAGCTCAGAGTCTACCAGACTTCGTGCCAGGGCTGAGTTTTCAACCCCGAGTGTCTGATCTCACCCCCTGAGCAGCTAGTGGTGAGCCGTCAGTGTCTGCTTCCATGATGCTGGGCTGCAGCTATTGACCTCTGGATAAGTTAGGTTAGATGACAGCCGTCAGTTTCAGACTCACAGCTTGCTCTGTGATGAGGTATTTGAAATCCTGCCTTTCTATAATTGCAGTCAGAACATTCTAACTTGTTTTTGGTTCCAGTCCTGGGGCTTGAGGTAAGGGCCTAGACAGTCCCTAAGCCTTCATGCTCAAAGCCAGTGCTCAACTGCTTGACAGCACTACTTCCGGGTTTTCTGTGCATGTAATAGTGTGGAATTGAACCCAGGTCTTCATACATTCGAGGCGAGCATTCTACCACTGAGCTCCAGGAATGACAAGTGTAGAAATAGATATGTAGATTGTAACATATATATATGTATATATATATATATGTATATATATATATATACATATATATGTATATATGTATAAAACAAGACAGAGATGTCTGTATATTATTTAATTATATATATTATATTACTACCACTTATCAATAAATTATTCCTTCCTGTATTGAAGTATTATGGTTGAATACATAACAAAGTATTAATTGAAAATTATTCAATATAGTATAATTATTGTGTATAATTTTATAATATAACCATACAATAATGTAATTGTTACTTTACAACATTCCATTCATAAGGATGTATATCGGAATGCATTTCTTAGAATATCCTACCATTCATAGGTGGGAGTCCTGGGATTCACACCCCAGGCCTAGGTTTCTGGTTTGGGCTATGGCTTCCCAGATAGCCCACCAAAATTCAGCAGTGCAAGGTCATGTACACTTTCCGAGCCCTGCTTGCAATGCAAAGGAACAAACAATGAAAAACTGCCTCTAATACTTCCCAGTTTTAACCTTCTCCTTTTTCCCCCTCTCTTTTCTTCTTTTATCTTTTTGGTTTTGTGGTCAGAACTCTGGGTCTCAGTGCTGTTCCTCAACTCTTCAGCTCAAGGCTATCGCTCACCACTTGAGCCATTGCGCTACTCGTGACTTGTTTCTGCTTATGTGGTACTGAGGAATCGAATCCATGGCCTTATGCATGCAAGGCAAGGACTCTATTACTGAGCTACCTTCTCAGCACTTCTCCTTTTTTTTTTTTTGCCAGAGCCAAGATTTGAATTCGATTCCTAGGATCTCAGGATGAACTGTGGGTACAGAGGCTGCAACCCAGCCTATGATGATCGAAGGTGTCACATGCAAAGATGCACAATTTTATTTCTTCTTTCCCTATTTGGATCCCCTTTATGTTTGCATCTTTTCTTATTGGTGTAGCTAGGCATTCTAATACTGGATTGAAAAGAAGTGGACAGATTGGACATCCTTGTCTTGTTCCTGAGTTAAGAGGAAATGGCTTTAGTTTTTCACCATTAAGTATAATGCTGGCTGTAGGTTTGTCCTATACAGCCTTTATTGTATTGAAGAATGTTCCATGGATTCATAATTTTTCCAAAACCTTCATCATAAAGGGGTGTTGGATCTTGTCGAATGCTTAATCTGCATGTATTGAGATAACCATGTGGTTCTTATTCTTGCTCCTGTTGATATGATGAATAATATTAATTGATTTGTGTATATTGAACCAGCTTTGCATCCCTGAAATGAATCCTGTTTGATCATGCTGTGTGATTTTTTGGATGAGTTGTTGACTTGGATTGGACAAAATTTTGTTGAGAAGTTTTGCATGAATGTTCATCAAAGAAATGGGTCTATAGTTCTCTTTCTTTGATGAGTCCCTGCCTGGTTTTGGGATGAGGGATATGATGGCTTCATAGAATGTGTTCGGTAGTGAACTTTCTCTTCAATTTCATGGAATAGTTGGAGGAGTATTGGTGTGAGCTCTGCTTTAAAGGCCTTGTAGAATTCTGCTGTAAAGCCATCTGGTCCTGGTCTTTTCTTAGCTAGGAGGTCTCTTACTGATGTTTCTATTTAAGTGCTTTCTATTTCAGGGCCTGTTAAGATGGTTTAACTCGTCTTGGTTTAGTTTTGGCATGTCAATATTTGCTAGGAAAAGGTCCGTTTCTGTTAAGTTCTCAAACTTATTAGCATGCAGGTTTGAGAAATATTCCCTTATAATGTTTTGAATCTTGATTGTTTCCGTGATGATGTTTCCATTCTCATCTCTGAGTTTATTTATTTGTGTTTGTTCTCTTCTTTTTCTGATAAGATTTGCTAAGAGTCTGTCAATTTTGTTAATTTTTTGGAAGAACCAACTCTTTGTTTTGTTGATTCTTTCTATAGTTTTTTTGGATTCTAATTCATTTAATTCTGATTTAATATTAATTAGTTCGTTCCATCTACTGGATAGGGGTTTTTCTTGCTGCTCTTTTTCAAGGAGGTTCAGATGTCTCATTAAATTGTTCGTTTCAGATCTCTCCAATTTGTTGATGGAGGAGCCCAGAGCTATAAACTGGCCTCTGAGTACTGCATTTTCTGTGTCCCAGAGGAGCTGGTAATTTGTGTGCTCGTTTTGTTGAATAGCATGAACATTTGAATGTCCTTTCTCATCTCTTCCATGACCCACTGCTGATTCAGCAGTGTGTTTTTCAGCCTCCAAGTGTTACCGGACTTTCTTTGGAGGCTTTTGTTGTCGAGTTCTAATTTTATTCCCTTATGTTCATAGAGAATGCAAGGTATAACTTCAATGTTTCTGAATTTGGACAAGTTTGCTTTGTGGCCTAAAATATGGTCTAATTTAGAAAATGTTCCATGTGTTTCTGAGAAAAACGTGTATTCTGATGCTGCTGGGTGAAATGTTCGGTAGATGTCTGTTAAATCTTCTTGATCTATGCAGCTGTTTAATTCTGTGGTTTCTCTGTTGAGTTTTTGCTGAGTTGATCTATCTAGTGGGGAGAGTGGTGTGTTAAAATCTCCAACGATTAATGTCTTTGGATCTACGTGGGATTTGAGGGAAAGTAGTGTTTCTTGGATAAATTTGGGTGTTCCATTGTTTGGTGAATAGATATTTAGAATCATAATATCCTCCTGAATGGGAAATCCATTAATTAGCATGTAGCGACCTTCTTTATCTGTTCCCATGAATTTTAATTTGAAGTCTATTTTATCTGATATTAGGATTGCAACTTCCGCCTGTTTATGGGGGCCGTTTGCTTGGTAGATTTTGTTCGAGCTTTTAACATTGAAAATGTGTTTGTTGGTATGGGCAAGATGTGACTCCTGAAGACAGCAGATAGAAGGATCTTGTTTTTTAATCCCAGTAGACAATCTATGACCGTTAATTGGAGAGTTAATTCCGTTAATATTGATAGGTAGGACTGAGAGGTATTTGGGAGTTTTTGCCATGTTATCCAACTTCTTGGGTGCTGTGAAAACTGGGTTCTTCTTATGGTTCTTGGATTCTCAGTTTGGGTGCTGTTTCTTGGCCTTTAGTGTGGTCTTGTTGGTTTTCTATGTTTAGGACATCTTTAAGAATCTTTTGTAGGGCTGGTTTGGTGGAGATGTATTGCATTAATTTTTCATTGCTATGGAAAGTTTTTATTTAGCCTTCAGTTATGTAGGAGAGTTTAGCTGGGTACAGTATTCTTGGTTGATAGTTGTTTGATTTTAGGGCATGGCATACATCATGCCTGGCTCTTCTTGCTTTGATTGTCTCTGCTGAGAAATCTGAGGTGATTCTAATTGGTTTGCCTTTATAGGTGATTAATCTTTTCTCCTTGACAGATTTAAGGATCTTTTCCTTGGTCTGAGTTGATCCTGTGTGGATTATAATGTGACTGTGGGATGTCCTATACTTGTCTGGTCTATTTGGGGTTCTAAAAGCATCTTGTATCTGAATAGGCCTATCTTTTTGCATGTTTGGGAAGTTCTCTGCTAGGATCCTGTTAAACAAATTTCCTAGACCATTAACTACTTTTTCTAGGTGCTCCTCTACACCAATTATCCTTAGATTAGGCCTTCTGATGGTGTCTTTCAAGTGTTGGATAGAGTTTTCATATTTCCTGGGCTTGTCTTGGATGGTTGTATGTTCTTTCTCTATAATATCTAGGCTGTCTTCAATCCCTGAGATTGGATATTCTGCATGGTCTAACCTGCTGTCGAGTAGAGTGATGTGGGAAGGCACAGGGAGAGTTAACTAAGTCCTTATCTCAAAGCAAGAAATAGGTTGGGTTGGATGAAAGTAGAGAGAGAGAAAAAAAGAAGAAAGAGAAAGGGAAAAGAAAAGAGACCTGAAAAGTAGAAAAGTAAAAATTAATAATATTATGCAGTTGAAAACAATCTAGTTAGAGAAGAACGTGAATATAATGAGAGAATGGGAAGAATAAAAAGGAGATGTGAAAAACTTAAAACTAATAGTGCTTAAAATAGTATATATGTGTAAAGAGGTAGTACTGCTATTAAGGAATTTAATTCTCAGAGGTTTTGAATTGAGCAATTAATTTGTGGTTTAAGTATGTGCACAATGGGGGATATGGTCTAATAGTCAACTACGGGTATATCTGAGGATGTACAGGACAACAATTAAGTCCCATAAAGAAGACTGAAAGAGAAGAAAAGGTGAAAAGGATAAGAAAGGAAGAAAAAAAGATCAGAAGTTCAGTAGAGCTAAACAAAAAACAAAAAGATAATTTAAAAAAGAGAGAGAAAGAAAACAAGAAGAAAGAAAAAGACACACACACATGTATCCTTAAAATAAAAATTATAAGAGGAAAAAAAAGTTACTGGAAAAAAGTTTTTTTCAAAAAAGGCAAAAATTAAAGATTAAAAAAAGTTTTAGAAAAGAAAAAAAGGTTTTTTTTTATGTAAGGTACCAAAAAAAAAAGAAAAGGAAGAAGAAAAAAAGTTTTTGATTTATTTTGGGAGTGGTGGGAAAAATCGTCTATATCCCTTGTGTCCATAACCAGCCTCTTTTTGGAGTCTCTGGTCTGCTTGTGGTCCTGTGGCTTGGTTGGTTTCTTACGTCAGTTTGTTCAAATAGGCAGAAAAATGCTGTGCTTTACCCAGGATTTTGTGATCCTCCTCCCAGGCTAGTTCAATGGGAGGGATATCTGCTTTGAGTATCACAAAAGAGGGAAATGGCTTTTTTCTCAAGTTTGGAGATGCTGTGCTGAGGCTAGGTTCTGGGTAGGATCTTTCAACTAACAGTAGCTTTTCCTGGGGGCTGGTTTTTGAGAAACTCACAGAGCCCAGCCTGGAGCCACTCTCAGGGTTTCTGTTTACTGAATTTCAATTGATTGTAGAGGCTGCTAATGGGAGGGACAGCCTCTGGCTCTGATTACCCAGTGAAGAAAGCCACTCCTAAGGCTGGCGCCCAAACTGGGTGACTTTTCCCTGGGTAGAGCTGAGTCTGGCAGGTAATGCCATTAAGTTCTTGTGACCTGCTAAATGACTCTAGTTTTTTTTTTCCAAGGCCTGAGTTGGAGCTAGCAGCTCAGCCGAGATTTGTCGGTATCCAAGATGGAGATCTCAGTGCTGGGGGGGAGGGTTGGCCTTCCCTCCTCTGCTCCCTGAGAAGGAGTGAATATGTCAGGCTTCTACTCATGCCGAGTCTTGGTTAATGGGTCGTCTCTTGTCTGTGAACTTCAGGATGAAGATATCCACTCCTTGTAGGTTCTTGCTGGTGTTGAGTAGAATCAGCTTGCCCCTGCATCTGACTCCTTGGTCCCGGAATCTCTGTGATTCAGGTACGGCGTCTGAGGCAGCCGCCGCAACCGCTGCTGCAGCGGCGGCAGCTGGTGGCAAGAACTGAAAGCTGTCTCCTTGCCTGGATTTTCCCTCTCTGGCCTAACTCTCTGACCTGTGATCGCACACTTGGTGTGATTCTCTGCCTTAGGACTGTTCACTGGAACTCTAAAACTGCTTTCTGTGGGAGAGCTTGGTTAGCCTCTAGCTTCTCCTCTGACATCTTCCCGGAACTCCTCAATTTTTATTTTTATAACATTCCATTATACATTCACATGAATAGGAAAGAACTCCCTCCATTTGTAGGTGGCAGTCCTGGCATTGAAACTCCAGGCCTGGGTAGTTTACTTCAAAATGCAAACCATTAGAATAACACTGTGAAGATTTCAGTTTGTCACAATGAAAAAAGAACAAGAAGAAAAGAAAGCCAGGTGTCATTTTTTCCTGCCTGTAATCCTAGCTCATCAGGAGTCTGGGACATAGAGAATACCAGTTTGAATTCAGCCAGGACAGGAAAGTCCACAGCACTCTTATTTCTGAGGGATCAAAGGAATAAAAACTCGTCATGAGTGAGGCTGTGGCTCAAGGAAAGAGCGCTGTCCTTGAGCAAAAGGAGCTCAGGGACAGTGCCTGGCCTCATAATACAACCCCTGGACCTGCCAAAAAAAAGAGCAAAATAAAAAACAAGTAACTCCATGTTTCCCCATGTATGTATGCATGCATTTCTATCGGTAAAGATCCAGAGTCACTATGATGAAAGGCATCCAGCTAGAAAATTTGCTTTGAATAGAATGATTTCATAACACAGACTGTGCTTTCAAGACAGTGCGTGTTCCGGGCTCCCCTCACTGTTCCCAGTGTAGCCTGAGGTTTTCTGCACACACCAGGGTGCTGGAGGAAGTCTGCCTCATTGTTGGAACAGACAGACAAAAGGCCTCACACCAGTACAGCTGTGTAATAAACAACTCCATCCAGGCCAATTAGTGAGGAGGAGTGTGGGCAGGCTCTAAAGGCCAGGAGAAAAAGACCTCTTTGTACCCCAAGCTATCTCTCTCCCCAGTGGTGTTTTGACAGGAAACCTTAATTTGTGCCACCTCCAGTGGCAGGCTAAGTTCCCTTCATTTATCCTGTCTTTGTTAGACTATGTTCCAGTGTTGAAATAACCTGCTACAATTATTTCAAGGGTGCTTTTGGCAGAAAACAAGGAAACTGAACCTAATGAAATGATTCATTATTGGCAATGGTGGCTTCCTTGGTTTCTGAAAGCTTGCTAAATCTAAGCACATGTGGAATATCACAATGCTCCCTGTCATTTAGGGCTGGTGATGCTCATCAATTTTTGAAACCTTTGACCTCTCCTAGTTTGGATCCGGATGGCTAGGGTTTGAGGTTGAACACAGGGCCTCAATGTTGACCATGAGCTCAGAATAGAAGCTCAGTGTTCTACCATTTTGTGTCACACCTTCACTTCTGGTATCTGTGTTTGTTTGTGTGTATCTATGTGTGTGTGTGGGTGTCTGTGTGCACATGTATGTGTGTGCATACACTTGTCCTGGAGCTTGAACTAAGGACCTGAACACTGGACCTGAGTTTCTCCGGTACAAGGATTGCATTCTATCACTTAAGCCACATAGCCACTTCAGTCTTTTTCTAGTATGTGGTACTATGGAATCAAACCCAGGGATTCATACAGGCAAAGCACTCTACACCTAAGACACATTCCCAGCACTCCACTTCAGGTTTCTTTCTTTCTTTTTTTTTTTTTTTGGAAGTTGGAGGAATTTATATCTAGGCCTGAGAGCTGTCCTTGAGTTCTTCAGCTAAATCCAATTGCTCTACCACTTGAGCTACAGCATCCCTGGAGGTTTTTGGTAGTTCACTGGAGAGAAGCCTCTCAAGCAATTTCCTGCCCTGCCTGGCTTTAGACTGTGATCCTCAACTCTCAGGCTTCTGAGTAGCTAGGATGACAGGTGGGAGTCACCAGCTCCCAGCTTCCAGTTCAAATTTCTAAGTGGTGAAAAGGAGATTAGAGTCTCATGGGACCTTTTGTGTCTGGGATAGTTTGGAACCGAGATCATCATATCTCAGCTTCCTGGGTAAGCAGGATGACAGACCTCAGCTGTAGATACCTAGACTGTAACACTCTGTTGCAAGGGGATCCTTGGCTCCATGTGGTAGAGGGCTAGCCATGAGCCCAACAGGGAAGGGTCAGGGGCTAGGCTCTGAGTTCAAGGTTCACGACTGAGAAAAATAAACCCAAACAATTGTCTGCAGGAGACAAACATAATTTTGGCCCTGACGTGGGGACATATCTGAGCCTCAAGTTTCTCTTCAGCACAATCATCTGACTTGGGGAGCTCTTACAAGAACCAGATGAAAGTAGGACTCAGCACACGAAACTTCATGAACGACTCATCACATAGCTGTATCCCACAAACTTAGAATTAGGGTGCTTTCATCAATATCACCATTCTTTCAGAAACACATCAAAAAGCACACAAAGATCACATCTAATGATTTAGAGGGGTTTTGGGGGGGAAAGTGGAGTCAGCCACGGGGATTGCATTGAAAGCCTGGTTACTGTCCTAAGATCTTTTGCCCAAGGCTAGAGCTCTACCACTTTGAGGCACAGCTCAGAGTTTCGCAGACTTCCTGCCAGGCTGGGTTTTAAACTCACCAGTGTCAGATCTTAGCCCCCAAGTATCCTGGATGACAGAGGTGAGCGAGCCAGCAGCATCTGGTTCTGTGCAGCTGAGTTGCAACGGTTTACGTCTGGCTAATTCAGGTGAGACAGCAGCTGTCTGCACGAGACTCCAGACTTGCTCTGTGATGAGGTATTTGCAGTGATATCCTTATATAGTTGTAGTCAGAACATTCTATCTTTTTTGGTGCCATTCCTGGGTCTTGAGTAAGAGTCTTGACACACAGTCTCTAAGCTTTTATGCTGAGCTAGTGCTCAGCTGCTTGAGCAACAGCACAACTTCCAGATTTATCTATGCACACAGTAGTGAGGAATCGACCCTAGGACTTTGCATGTACTAGGCGAGTACTCTACCACTGAGCCCCAGTAGTGACAAGTGTATAAACAGATAAATGTGTAGATTCGTAGATAGATAGATAGATGTAGATGCATAAAACAAGAGACATATGTCTGTATACTATGAAATTGCATATACAATATTACTACCGATTATTGGCAATTAAATTATTCCTTGCTTTTTTAACTATCATAGTTGAATACATAATAAAGGAATAATTGAAAATTAGTCAATGTAGTATAATTGTTGTGTATAATTTTATAATCATAAACTAACTACCAATTTAATTGTTAATTTTATAACATCCATTTGTATGGATGTATATGGGAATGGGTTTCTTAGAATCTCGACTATTCATTAGTGGCAATCCCGGGATTCAACCTCCAGAACTAAGTTGCCAGTTTCAGTATGGCTTCCTTAATAGCTTGCCAAACATCAGCAATGCAAGGTCATGTACACTTTCTGGGACTTGTCATTTAGACCCAGGATGGTCACAATACAAAGGGAAAAAAAAGTAAAACCACCTTCTTGAACTTCTCAGTTTTATGCTTCTCCTTTTTTTTTATTTTTATTTTTTTTGCCAGCCACAAGATTTGAACTCGGGTCCTCGGATACAAGGGTCTGCTGTGACAGAAATGCCAAGACCTGAGTGCAAGCCCTGTGCTCGGCTAATAATAATAATAATAATAACAACAATAAAGCCCTGGTTTGGAATTTGCACCATTTTCCTGGCAGGCCTTGTATTTGAACTCAGAGTATGGATAACCCTGTAGCACTGTAGGTGAAGGGCAAAGGCTCACCGTGCTTGAAGATAAGAAATTCAGAGCAGTTATCAGGGCCTGAATTGAATCCCCAGCACTGGAAAAAGGAATATTAATATATGAGATCTATTTACTTGCATATGTTTACTGTGTATGACGCTTATTACCCTTATTTATTTAGTATTATTACACATATAACATTTTTATTACATCATATCACATAGGATATATCCACATATGGATTATGCATCATATTGAGACCCAGGACTTTCTCAGAGAAGGAAAAAATAAATATGTCAAAATTGGCTTCTTAATCCACAAATAAATTTTTGGCCATGCTAGGATTTCAACTCACGGTCTTCAATGGCCAATCCATAAATGGGGTCACAGTCTTAGCACACCAGCCTCTAGCAAACTGAGCTGCCAGGAATTCTGAGGACCTGTGATCAAGCCATAGGAGTGCCTTATAGATAGATAGATAGATAGATAGATAGATAGATAGATAGATAGATAGATAGATAGATAGATAGATAGATATGTATATATATATATATGCATACATAGAGAGGGAAGGTGAGGATATTAAATTATATATGTATATATAATTACTAATTATTCATTACTAAATAGTGCCTCCATTTAATGAAGTATCACGGTTGAATACTTACAAAAGCCTTAATTAAAAATTAGTCAATAGACTTCCATTAGGGGAATTATACCATGGTGCTGGAATGGAAGATATATATATCCAATAATTTTTGTGTGGCATTCTAAAATAGAATCATGGATTAGCTGCAAGTTTATTGCTTTCATAATATTCCATTAGTATTCCCATGAATAGGAAGGATCTCCTTCCATTTGTGGGTGGCAGTCCTATTATTTGAACTCCAGGCCTGGGTAGTTTACTTTGAATGCAAACCATTGGAATGACACCATAAAGATTTCAGATTGTTACAATTATACAAAAGAACAACAAGAAGAAAAGAAGCCATGCATGAGCCATGGGCTCATGCATGTAATACTAGCTCCTCAGGAGGCTGAGATGTAGAGATTGCCAATTTGAATTCAGCGGGGGCAGGAAAGTCTGTGAGACTCTTATTTCTAAGATATCACATGAAAAAAAATGAATGGAGTTGTGGCTCAAGGGCAGAGCACTACCCTTGAACAAAAGGAGCTCAGGGACAGGGCCTAGGCTCATATTAAAAACCTGGAACTGCCCCCCCCCCAAATGAGGCAATAACTCCATGTCTCTGTATATGGATGTATGATGTATGGATGATGGGCAGTCAGCAGGTTGCCATGGCCAGCCCCCCAACCTGGTCAAGCTAGGAAAAGCCCTGAAGAGTCCTCAGTCTGAACCTGCAGCTTGACCAAAGCATCCCTCTCTGCCATTTAAAAATTGAAGCCTTATATTCTGGCTGAAGTCTACCATCGGGACACGTAGCAGCCAGCCACTGCCTCCAGGGAGACCACAGTTCCTAGACTGTAGGAGTTGTCGAAGTTTCTGGCTCCATAGTCTCTATCCCTCTGTAGGATATGAGCCTAGACCTCTGGGGCCTGGTGGCTATCACTCATTTATCATTAGTCATTGCCAAGTCTCAGGCTGGTCCCAAACCTTGGCAAAGATATTAAATAGCAATTTCTATGCCAAAAGGGGTATGCCAATAAATCCCACCCTCATAACTCCCATGAGAAGTGAGCCTTGGGCTGTGAATGTGGCTTAGTGGTATAGTGCTTACCTAGCACACACAAAGTCCTGGGTTCAATTCCTCATTCCAAAGAAATAGAAAAAGCCAAAAGTTGCACTGTGGCTTAAGTGATAGAGTGCTAGACTTGAGCAAAAGGTGATCAGGAACATACCCAGACCCTGAGTTCAAGACCCAAGACTGGCAAAAAGAAAAAAAATGAGCCTGGTATGACATATTCTTGTGGGACTCATAGGAGGGCCATGGTTATAGGAAAGAAGTAGAGTAGAGGGAAGCTGCTGATGGCTCACCTCTGTAAGCAACTCAGGAGGCTGAGATCTGAGGATCCCAATTGGAAGCAGGGAAGTCTATATGAGACACTTTTCTCTAATTAAACACTCATAAAGCCAGAAGTAGAGATATGGTTCAAGTAGTACAGTGCTAGCCTTGAGCACAAAAGCTCAGGGATCGGATAGAATTCAGGCCATGAATTCAAACCCCAGGACTCACACACACACACACACACACACACACACACACACACACACACACACACACACAAACATCATGATAGAGCATTTGCCAGTCACCTTTCACAAGTTCCATCTCTAGCAACTCATTATTTAAAAAAAGAGGGATAAGGGAAGATAAGACTTGCTCCAGGAGGTGCTATAATCAATGCCAAAATTCCACAGGAGTTCTAAGATGTGGATACAGGACAGAGAGCCTCAGGCAGAAGGTACAGCATGGGCAAAGGTCTTGAGGTGTGCTGTAGAGCAGGTAGTGTGGGTGGAATGAAGGTTCTGTGGCTTCAGAAGAGTCTGTCAGGACATTCATGGCTGGGCCAAGGTTTGTACTTGAGTCACAGGGCAGAGGTTGGGGTCCAGGAAGGGGGCCCAGGAGAAGAATAGCTTGGCTTTTCACCACAGACCCCTGCCATTTCTGGTGGCTGGAAGCCTATTTTTCACAGCTCCTGACCCACAGAATTCCTTTGCCTGGAGGAGTCAGTGCAAATGCAGGGGAGAATGCTTGCTTAAGAAAAGCTTCTAGCCCAATGCCACCAGTGGCTCAACCCCTGTAAATCCTAGCTACTCAGGAGACTGAGATAGAGATCGTGGGTCAAGCCAGTTCAGGGGAGGAAAATTAGTGAGACTCTTCTTGCCGATGAACTACCAAAAGCCAGGAATGGAGTTGTGGCTCAATTGGTAGAGAGCTAACCTTGAGGGAAAAAGTTAAGAGACCAGAACCCAGACCCCTGAGTTCAATCCCCAGTACTGGCACCTAAAAAGTAAAGAAGAGCTTTCAAGAGTTCCTAGTCCACTGTGGTGAAAGGCCAGATCAGCCAGGCCCCAGTAGCTCACACTTGTACTCCTAGCTCATCAGAAGGATGAGATGTGTGGATTGAGGTTCAAAGCCAGTCTGAGCAGGAAAGTCTGGGAGACTCTGATCTCCAAGGAACCTCTAGAAACCAGAAGTGGCTCTGTAGCTCAAGTGGTAAGCTGAAGAGCTGGGGCACAGTGCCCAGGCCCAGAGTACAAGCCCCATGACCAACACCTAGCCTGCTTGGTCTTACTTTGTGGCTCTAGGAAGAGTATTTTCCAGTGGGCCCCTGAGGGTCTCCCAATACCTAGATCTCCTACAAGTCTTGAGAGCAGCCTGTTTGGAGGCCATTACCTACAGATATTTCTCTTGGGTATTTATTGGAACATTACAGGATGGAATAGGAAAAACCCTAGGTCTCCTTGGTACAGACCAAAATTTTCTTAATGCAAACCCAGAAACACACACACAAAAAAAAAAAATCAAAAAAAGGTTGGACAAATGGGATTGCATGCAATTGCAGATTTTCTGCCTGGCAAAGGACATAGCTAGCAAGATCACTAGAAAGCTCATGGATTTGGAGAAGATTTTCACTAGCCATACAATGGATAAAGGTCTCATATCTAAAATATACCTGGAACTTAAAAAATTAAATCCCTCAACAACAAATCTTCAAAGAATCAACTGCCCAATAAATAAGTGTGCTAAAGACTTAAAGAGAAATTTCTCTGAAGAGGAAAGAAGGATGGCCAATAAAAACATGAAGAAATGCTCAAACTCTCTAGCCATGAAAGAAATGCAAATCAAAACAGCATTGAAATACCACCTCACCCCAGTTAGAATGGCTATAATCAAGAACTCTAATTACAACAGATGGTGGAGGGGATGTGGACAGAAGAGAACCTTATTGCACTCTTGGTGGCAGTGTAAACTTGTTCAACGATTTTGGAAACCAATATGGAGATTCCTCAAAAGACTCCACATAGAGCTCCCCTATAACCCAGCAATCCCACATTTGGTCATGTACCCAAATGTTTACAAACAAGACCACACTAAAGCTACCAGCACATCTATGTTTATTGCAGCATTATTTACCATAGCTAAGATATGGAACCAACCCAGATGTGCTTCAGTAGATGAATGTATCAAGAAAATGTGGTATATAATGCCTCCATCAGAAAGAATGACATTGCCCCATTTGTTAGGGAATGGAAAAACTTGGAAAAAATTATATTGAAAAGTAAGCCAAGCCTGTCTCTGGTATGGCATGTTCAGAATTTGAAAATGAGTAGTTAGTAGTCATAGGAATGTTGAGGAACAGATATATTCTGTCCTCTTAACAATTAGTCAGTTTTCAAATTTAGGAGTTTCCATAGAATTGAACTGTTTTCTGTTTTAGTATGAGACAATACTAAAATAATGTTTTTTTCAAAATAATGGCAAGTCTATTCTGAAAATATTGTATACTTTGATAACATTCACGTTGAATTCCCTCCGATAAAGAAAGAGCTAATTCAAATTAGCAGGCAAAATGTTCATTTTTTAAAAGGTAATACACATAGAATAATATTTATTATACCAATACAGTGAAATTATATTTTATGCAGCTCATTTTAACTTAATTTTATTGTCAAGGTGATATATAGAAGTCTTGCAGTAATTGTAAGTTAGTGAATACATAATATGTCAAAACTTTTACCCCTCCCTCATTTTTCTCACACTTTTCCTTCACCCCAATACTCCTCACAATTCGTAATGTAAATTTCTAACATGTTGTCTTGTGAGTATTGCTATTGCATTGATTTTCCTTTAGTCCTTTGTCTCGCCATTTTATTGTTCCACTTCCCTTGTCAAATGAAGATATATATATATATATATATATATATATATATATATATATATGTATATATATATATATATATATATATATACAATAAACAGGATACTGAAATCAAATACAACAGTGGACACACCATAGAGGAAAACACAAAAGAAAAAAGAAATCACATAGTACATTAAAAACAACAACCACAAAGAAAAACCTCTCTTTCCATATCTAGGAGTTTATTTTGCTCAGTATCATTTTTTTGTGTTCATTTATGCATAGCTATTGAGCCATTCTGTTCATCTGCTAGGACTACCCTAGATATTTCCTAGTTATTACAAATGAGGGAAACCATGGAATCTGTCTTTGTGTCTTGCTTATTTTTCTTAGGATTTTTTCAAGTCTTTCCATTTCCTTATGAATTGGAAGCATAGAATTCCTCCGTACATATATAAACCACATTTTGTCAATTCGTTCATCTAATGAGTGATATATTGGTTTAAAACATGATTGCGTGTAAGTATCACTTGAAGCCATTCAAAAATGACAGATGCCAACTCACCAGATATACTCATGTCATGATTTCCAAGTAAGATAGTATTTTATGGTGGTACAAGTGTTAAGATATCTGAATGAGTCTAATGTATATCTTGCACTGAATTAGGCAAGAAGATATCCAATATCATATAGGATAAAAATGGTAGTGAAAAAATATTTCCCTTGAGAAAGATATAGGAGGCTGCCAGAAGTATGAATTAGTTCAGATAATTTTGAAGAATTTAGAAATGCAAGCTCAATTATGTCTCTTTAAAGAATAATTATGTAAGTGGAAGGGAAAAAGAAGGGTAAGAGAAGAAAATAACTGACAGCAGATCATTGTCCCTAGTTAGAGTATAAAATGATATAATCTATAACTTCCAAGTTAAAAAGAGACCAGTTATGATCTGTCAATGGCGATTGAGGAATTTTCTATTTTAAAGAAGAATCAATTCGAGGAGTCTTCAGTCACATCAGTAAAGCTGTATGTGCAATCTAATACTTGGTGTTACTTGTCCTACATTTATAATGAGTAGGCTGATAAGATATCCAAACATATCTAAATATATTTCAATAACATCCCAAACTGATATGGATAGATGGGTCAATAATTGGAACTATAGGACAAAGTAGACTTGTCTGAGTTTTAGTTCAATCTATAATCTCCTGGCTAAATAAAGTTTTCAAAAATGTTCAGAGAATACCTCTAAAAAAAGTTCATGAGTTATATCTGTATAATATTTCTAAGGTCAGGATAAAAGCATTTGTTCCCAACATTTAGAATCAACAGGACCTGTTGAATTTATGGATCCAGAATTTTATGTCTTCACATTCATATCTCAATATTTTATTAATATGACTTTCACCAAAACATTGTTCTTATTGAACTTGTCTATGTCCTTTTACTTTTCAAATCCAAATAGTAGATTTTCTTCAATATCTTCCTGAAAATTCTTTCCTTCCTTTTCTTCTGTAAATCTGTGTTTATTACTTTTTTGTTTCCTTATTTATCTCTTTCCTCCAATCTTATCCACACTGATACTCACATTGTTCACACTTTCAGCAGAACTTTCCTTTTCCTCTTCCCTTTAATAATGTCCCTGATTTTATTATTATTTTTCATATTCATGTTCGTGGATATTTTGATGATGTTCAAACAGACCTATCTTTGCATCTGTTTACATAAACCTTAGAACAATCAGAGAGTTTTTTCCTCTAAATCCATCTTTTCCACCTGTAGTCCTTATCATCAAGAATGTAACTAACATAGTTAGGAGACAGACATGTGGAAACACTTTAGAGTTCCTCTTACCCTACCTCCATCCATTAGATGAACGATCAAGATTTTCTCAGTTTCTGTAACTAATGTAATTTCTATGTACTCCTTTTTATACCCCTGACACCAGCCTATTGCAAATACTCATCACCAGTCACTCAGTCCTAAAACAACTGTTTACAAAGTATGCATTTTTCCCCATAGTCTTTTCATATTGGTCCTCTCCATCACCAAATGGCTCTCCTTGTAAGCACACAGTGTGAAGAACTCAGACAAAAATTCTAGTACCATTATTTACTCACAACATCGACTGTTGGTCTTATATTTCTCATCTGTAAATGGATGTAATCTACTAGAAATATTGAAGAATATAAATATTGACTTCTAGAGCAAGGAAAAAGAAAGTAAACAGTCCTTACATTTTCTACCTTAGCTTACAAATAAGGAAAGAGTCAAATTCAGTTTGTTGGTATAAAGTCAGAAATAGTTTCATGAAGAAATAAAAATAAATTTTAACTCCTGGCTCTGCAGCTTGTGTCCTTTTATGGTAACTGCAGATAAGTAAGTGGTATTATGTATATTGTGTCATGTATTTACAGCTGTAATGAAGAACATACTCTTAATATATCATTGGAAACATTGGTTATTGAGTAGTGTCTATATGAGAAAGTTATTTGAACTAATCACATTAAGTTGAAACCTACATCTTAGTCCATCAAAATATGTAAATAATAGATTTTATTTATAAGAAAATAATATCACCAAGAACAGTGAGTATACATTAGAAAGACTGCTGGCATAACATTAGGGTTTTTACTGTCTCTACCTGTTTATGTGATTGTATTTCTTGATATTGAAACTCTCCTCTTTTTATTCTGGTTTTTTTTTTTTTTTTGGTTCATCATGGGGCCTGGACTCTGGGCCTGGCACTGTCCCTCAGCTCTTCAGCTCAATGTACACTACCACTTGAGCCACAGTGCCACTTCCCGCCTTTTCTGCTTATGTGGTGCTGAGGAATCAAACCCAGAGCCTCATGTAGGCAAGGCCAGCACTCTGCCACTGAGCCACCTTCCCAGCCTTCCTCTTGTTATTGTATGTCATCCAACGCTGTTTATAACTATGCACTCAATGTGGGAAGTTTAGCTTCAAAGATAATTAAAGTTTTTTTTTTTCCTTTTCAATCACAACACCGTCATTGTTAGGCTACACTCCATCCAAATTATTATTAGCATCATAAGTGCTAATTATTGAACGTCGGATATGTGTCTATGATTTT
This sequence comes from Dipodomys spectabilis, assembly GCF_019054845.1. NCBI lineage: Eukaryota > Metazoa > Chordata > Mammalia > Rodentia > Heteromyidae > Dipodomys > Dipodomys spectabilis. The sequence goes on along the minus strand of NW_024871098.1, from coordinate 4,905,563 downwards.
ACTATTATTTGTCTATTGATTAATAATTTTAATGTTACCACTGTGCATGCATCCATATTGAAATTTTGAACAAATAATCAAAAAAACTAAACCATATCAGGTAACTTGACTGTGTGCTTATAACAAATTATGGAATAGATTTTTTGAAGCATTGCAAATTCCTAATCAGTATTAATTAACTTCCTCTCTCTCCTTAACTACAAACAAATATTTAAGAGTTTGGGCAGAACCTTTTCAAGTAATATACTGTAAATGTAACTACAATATCATGTGTATACCTAAAATTCCCTTGAAAGTAATAAACTCTACTTTATATTGAAATATTAGTTATTTTATTCTAGGAAACTTTTAGAAAAATAGACTGTATATCTTTGAAATGAAAAAGGTAAAAATACTAACATAAATGTTTTAGAGGGAGTCTGTCATATATATGTTATGTGTAGAATAGTTCATTTTTAGAGATTATTTGTCATCAGAAATATATACATATATCTAAATTTATTTGCAGAATGATATACATCATAGTGAAACAAACATCTTAAAACATAATTATAATTAATAAATAACTTCATGAAACCAAGTGCCGGTAACTCACCCTTATAATACGAGTTATTCTGTGTGCTGAAATCTTAGAATTGTTTTCGAAATTAGCCCAGACCGAACAGTACTTGTTAGATTCTTATCTCCAATTAACCACTAAAAACAGGAATTAGCTCTTTTCCTCAAGTTATAGAGTGTTGTCTTTGACAATAAAAAGGCTTAGGGACAATGCCCAGGCCTTGCAAACAACACCCACAACACCAATTGTATCACATTAATTTCACAAAAGCATCTTTTAACTGCTGTGAATATTTCTTAGAAACATGAATACATACCCTTGAAAAATGTTAAGTAAAAAAGTATAGAATATTTACGTCTATGTTAAAGACATGACTATTTAGATTGTTTAAGATATTTAGGTAATGATTACAAGTTAATAATAATGATAGGTAGGTCATATATTGGGACTGGTTTTTTTATTCTATTTTACAAAAGTAATAAAATGATATTTATAATGATTATATAAAATTACTCTTGCTTGGTATTTGAATTATCATTTGATAAATATTTTTAAATGGTTTCCAAAGCAAAGGAGTCTCAATTCTTTTGTAATTTCAAAACAATTAAGAAAATTATTTCAAGGCTGGTTCACTCTAAGTCTATGTTTGTTTTCTTCTTCTAGTTTTCATATGTTAGTAGAAATTAAAATTCCAAAAATTTAATGGATATTGGCATTCAGGAACATCTTCACATATACTAATATTGGAGTCGCTTGAGTGGAATTGTTTTATTTCATTTGTTATTTTCACAAATAAATCAAGATGATTGTGTATTTTGTTCTTTTCACTGCTTTTGGCTCTTATCTTGATAATACGTTTTTCCTAGTAAGGAAGAGATAAGCCATTTGATTGAGCAAGTAACATATGACTTTCATAAAATGCAGATGCATAGATGTCTTCTGTCATTTCCTAAAAGTTTCTTCCAGAAAAGTTTCTCAATTACTTAGAAGTTTTTCCCCTTCCCCTCTACAAATTATACCGACATCAAATACAGTGAAAGCAGGGGTTATACTGTGGGGGAGGGACATACAAAACAACAAAGAAATAATCTTATAAATGTTTTAGAAACAATTGCATGAAAGAAAAAAAACATTTGAATACATATCTTAGGGTTAATTTCCTTAACATCACCTTATCTGAACTTTCTGCTTGACTCAGACATATACTAAATATTGCAAATAAGGGAAACCATGGGAAAGAAATAGGGATACAGGTGGACCCATTGCAACAATGAGATATACAAGTCCTTATGCCAAAAAATGAACTTTACAACTTTGGTGGGGGGTGTAGGGAGGAGGATTGGGTGGCGCGGCGGGGGAGGATGGGAAGGAATGGGAAGGGGAAACAAAGGAGGAGGCTACAATGCTTGATAAGAAATATACTCATTAAACTGTCCATGTAATTGTAACCCCTCTGTACAGTATTTTCACAATAAAAAAATAAAAATAAAAATAAATTACTTAGAAGTGATGCATAATTCCTAGGTATAGGTATTCCAGTTATCACATATACTTTTGGATTAAGTTATCTCTGTATAAATTCAAACGGACAAAATACCTTCAAAATAAACAGAAATCACATATTTGTTTTTTGGTTTTGTTTTTTTTTTTGGGTCTGGTCGTGGGGCCTGAACTCTGGGCCTGGGCACTTGAGCTCTTCATCTCCAGGGTAGCGCTCTACCACTTGAGCCAAAGCCCCACTTCCGGCTTTTTTTGTTTTGCTTATGTGGTGGTGAGGAATCGAACCCAGGGCCTTGAGCATGCAAGGCAAGGGCTGTACCACTGAGCCACGTTCCCAGCCCCACATCTTTGTTTTAAATGCAGTAGTTTAGAAAGAGTTTTTAGCCAACACCAAAAACATCTTTTTAGCTATTCTGCATTTTTTTAGCTATTCTGCATTGTGTGAAGAAGTTTTAACAATAGTTTTGTTTTTCCTGACATGTAATTCACTTACAATATATTATCACCTTTTATTGTATACATTTTAGTGCTTTGGAAGTAAATTGTACCTTCATAGGTTTTCAAAGCCTAGTTTTCACAAACTTGCATTTCTTCAAATAGAAATGCTGTAAATTTTAGAACAGACATTAAAATAGATATAAAATTCAGTTACCGGAATTTGCCCAGCATACATCCTCTATATTTGGGGGATCATTTCCAGGGTCTCACACATACTATACAAGTTCACTGTCAATTACATTCTCTGTCCAAAAATGTTTTTTACTTCTGTTTAATACATTCATAGAAGTGTAATGCGTGGATCCTATACAATTCTTTTTCACCTTTTGAAGGCTTGAAAACTTGTTTGCTAAAATAACTGCAGTATTATACAAATCGATCACAATGAGAAATATATCAATTTCTCCACAAATGCATTACTATATTTTGCCTCCTCTTTTTATATTATAGTCATACTAGTGAGTTTTCTTTTTATTATTTCTTAGACACTAAAAAGGAGCTTAATTCATATGCTCCTCCTATTGGCTATTGATTTACATATGTTATTTAAAGAAATATCCTATTCAGGAAAAATTTATATAGATTAGAAGATATAAAAATACTTAAGTTTCAGAATCATTGTAGCATTAACATTGTAGCATTAACAAATACGTACCCTCTGTTGGATATGTTTTCATTTCTGTTATAGTGTCCCTTGAATTATGAAAGGTTATCACTTGATATAATCCAGTTCTTGCTTTTCTTTAGCCAGTAATATTTTCCATGTCAAATTTTTAGAAACCTTTACTGATCAATGTCATGAATTTTTACATTTAGGTTTTATAGGTTTTTACATCTCACATTTAGTTTGATAGTCATTCTTTATAAGGTTTGAGGTAGGCCAGGTGCCGGTGGCTCACGCCTGTAATCCCAACTACTCGGGAAGCTGAGATCTGAGGATCGTGGTTTAAAGCCAGCCCGGGCAAGAAAGTCCATGAGACACTTATCTCCAATAAACCACTACAAAACTGGAAGTTTTGATGTTGCTCAAGAGATAGAGTGCTCACCTTGACCTGAAGAGCACATGGATAGCGCAAAAGCCCAGAGTTCAAACCCCATGACTGACATACAAACAAAAAAACAAAGGATTGAGGTTGTAGTCTAAGATCGTTCTTTAAATCTAGAGAGGCAATAGTGCCCATACAACCATTTAAGATTCTGTTTTTATTTCATAAAATCATAACATCCTTTTCAAAATCTGTGGACCATAAAACTAAGAATTTATTTTTGACAAATCTGTTACCTTATTCTATGTGTCTGTTCTTATAGTTGAACTATGTTGTCTTCACTACTAAACATGGTAATACTATTCAATCTAGTATGAAGGCTCAAGCTACACCATTTTACAAGATTGATCTGACTGACCTGTATTCCTTGAATTTACATACGAGATTATTGAGCAGGTGGACCAATATTCTAGAGATATCTAAATATTTCATAGTCACTCATATTTCACACCTTGTGAAAATACACACCCCTGATATTATATATAGAAAATGTCTTTAGAGACTGCTCAATGCAACTAAAATTAATTAAGGAATGAGATAAGATTTAGATAACAGTACAGCATAATAAAGCTGAATGATAACGACTTGAGCTATACTGCAGAAGAGAGCGAGAGGGGGACCACATAGGAGCTGTATGTCATTGGTATTGTTTCAAAAAAACAGAAAGACTTCAGAGAAGACAAGGAGAAAAATAAAGTGTCCTGAATCTAGTTTCTTTTTAATCCACCTGATAGTTTGGACTGAAAGTCAGATAACATGGGAAAAATAAAATAGAAAATAAAGCATTGTATAAAGCTGTTACAATGTAAAGAAATTGTAATAGTAATATAATTCATTTTCAAAGAAATAAGAGAAAGAATAACAATAACAATTGCTAATGTGGATAGAAGATGGATCACATTTTATATACAATTTTGAAAAAACATACTAGGAATGAAAATTTAAAAGTCATAATTTATAATACAATTTGTATTATAACTTGATAGAATAGCTCAGTGGTAAAACATTGGCCTAACATATGTGAAGCAATTGTGTGATCTCCCAAGCATTGCAAAGTAAACACAAAGCACACACACACAAAATTCACATAAACACACACGCACACCACATACACACATTTGGAATATTGTTATTATATTAAACAAAGGAAATTATCACAAATAGTAAAAGTATTTTAATATATGAAATCATAGTATTGCTCATACTATTTAAAAGTTTAGTAGAAATAAAATAGTCACAAGATACTTGGATTCTTATAGATTGAGTAACTTGAAAATTAAGAAATAAAAGACATGAGAACTTTACAAACAAGTTTTAAATAATAAACATTTTGAAATATTTGTCCTTTTAGTTTGACAAAAGATTGATGTTACTGGTGTTTTAACTCAAGATTTAGAAGATGATAACCAAGTGCTCTATATCTTGCTAGGGATAGCTATATCTCTAATCATTTCACTCTGGAAATTTTATGATAAGGTCTCATAATTCCTCAATCTCTCCCGAATTACAAACCCTATTTACATTTCCCACCATAGTTAGAAATTTGAAACCACAAATTGCTATGCCCAGCTCAAACATTTTTTTTTTAATTCAAGTACAAATATTTCCAAAAAGTGACCAGGTAATAAGGCCTTTTTAATAAAGTATGTGCTTCTTGAAAATACAGCATTTGTTACATGGACAAATATGTTTAGGACTATAACAAAATAAAATTATTTAAATTCACCAACCATATAAAATTTAAGAAAATAATTTTTTACATATTCACATGTTAACTATTTTGAAAGCAAAATATATGTCTGAATAATTTACATGTGTTATAATTATGCAAAACTAAATTAACTAATCTACAACTTTGAAAAAAGAATTACACTAAAGAAACAAAACAAAAGAAGTTCAAAATTTGAAATTTAGAAAATAAAGTGTATTCTTTAGTTGACTTAAGTAACGGTAAACCCTCTGTATATCAATTTTATAATAAAAAATGCATGAACAAAGAAAGAAAAGTATCCATTGGTCAATAACAACAGGAGAAACATCAGTAGTTTTTTTTTGTGTGTTCAAAAAAATCAATGGAAGAGATAACAATGTTCCTTCCATAATAAATGTAGTCATTACCTTACTTAAGTAACTGTATCCCCTCTGTACATTACTTTTACCATAAAATTAAATTGAAATTAAAAATAAACTAAATAATATACCAATTAAGAATTTGTAGAGAGCTAGGAAGTTGGTTAACTGGTAGAGCGCTTGCCTTGCATGCTTGAGGCCCTGGGTTCGATTCCTCAGAATCACATAAACAGAAAAAAAAAGCCAGAAGTGGCGCTGTGGCTCAAGTGGTTGAGTGCTAGCCTTGAGGTAGCCTTGAGGGACAGCGCCCAGGCCCAGAGTTCAGGTTCCAGGACCAGACACCCCCCCCAAAAAAAAAACAGAATTACTAGAAGCCATTGGTTAAAAACTTTTTAGAAAACTGCCCTAAGTACCCAAGTAATAAAATTTGATAATAGTATTTAAATATTTCAACTTCAGCAGAGAAGCTAAAAGATTAAAAACTGTTACAAACTAAAGTAATAAATCAGAATATATCACTATTTATAATAATCATAAGATGAATTTATAGTGGTAGTTAAGTATGTAAGAAATGAGGCAATTTGCCATTCGTTTGCACTTAATAAGTGAGAAAGAATTTTCTAGGTCTTTTTAAATATATAATAAGTTTAATGAAGAAACGATTCTTTCACATCATATGATAATCAGATGAAGCTGATATTAGAACAAAGAGCAGATTGTAGTAAGTTTTGGATGTTAATGTATATACTTATTTTGGTTGTGAGAAATTGTGTTCAACTTGGGGTATTGTTTTTGTTAGACTGGTTAATTTTAGGATAGGGGTTCCCTTTCCACAAGAACAAGCACCTGATCTGTATTTTTAGCCTTCTCATTACCAATGGCATAAGAGTTGCAAACCAACTTGTCTAGATTCCTACCTTGGCTGGCCTGGATTCTGCAGTCCTTCCAATCTTAACCTGTAAATAGTGCAGGATGGTGGAAATAATACAATGCAGCTAGCTATAGATTGAGAAGGAAGTCCACTAAACTTTTGGCCTGGGTTCTGTTCTCAAGCCTCCTCAATAGTTAGTTCAGATAGAAGCCCCTACTGCCAAGCAGTAAGAGTATTTTTTTAAAGCAACTAGACATATATATTATTTAGGCATGTGAACACCTCAGGACAAGAATGAATAAAAGAGCATTGACGCATAGAGGACAGGCCCAATGTTAACTAGCTACTTAGAGGCTGAATAAGCTTAGCTGGCTACTCAGGAGGCTGAGATATGAAGACCACTATTCAAAGCCAGTCCAATCTTGAAAATAAATGTGATTATCTCAAAAAAATAACAGTGGAACAATGGCTCAAGTGTTAAACCACTATTCTCGGTGACAGAAGCTTAGGGAGAGTGCCTAGGCACTATCAAGCCTCAGGAATGATGAATGAATGAATGAGCACTTGCACATGCCCCTGCGTGTATATGCGTGCATGTGTACACACACACACACTCTCTCTCTCTCTCACACACACACAAACACACACACACACAAATGAGTATTTCAATGCGAAGTTCTTTTTTTTTTTTTTTACCTTGCTGTAATCTATTTCCCAGTATTAGTTTACAAATTAACAAAATCAGCTAAGAAGGTCTTTACATACAACTCATCTTGTTTCTCAAAAGTCAACTCTCTTTTTGGAAGCAGGCTTTTATTTGACCCAAATGTAAATTATTCAGAAGGTCGATTCATCTCCCTCAATTCTGTAGAATTAGATGATTGTTTAGCTTCCTCCAAGCAATATAATTTTGTGAAATCCTGCATCAAGCAACGTATTTCTTTCACTAGAAGGGAAGCCTCTGTCAAATAATTAGTAATAGGTTTTCCTTCTCCTTGCTAGCATCTGTAGTTTTATTATCTTCATACGTTTCATGGTCTGTCTGTGTATGACAAAGACTGCTGTGAAAATAAAAAGACCCTTCACAGCACTTATCATTTATATACCATTCATAGATATGAAGGTGTTTAAATATTACTGAAATCGCTTTGGAATGCAGCATGTTCACATTGACTATCGTGAAAAATAAGAATTGGTTTCTCAGAACTTTAGGTAAGAACTTGATTGAAAGAAACAAAGGGAAAAGTGAGGAACAACTCAACACATACATTCAAATGAAACAAAACAACCCAAGGAAACAAATTAATTCATTACTCAAGAACTTGCAGGAAATAAAAGACTTAAAAAAACATCAGCTATGACAAGCTTATGAAAATCCTGACTACATGGGAGTCTACTCTTGTGAGGATAGAGGTTAAAGCTCTGTCCTCTGGACAGAAAGATATGTACACAATGCCATGCACCTGTTATTCTAAATTCCAGGAAGAATAACATAACGTGGACTGAGCCCAAGATCATACACAAGTATCTGAAAGATAATCAGGATAATTTAGGGCTGGAGACATGACAAAGTGATAAGAACACCCATTTAGGGGGCACAAGACACTCAATTCAAACTTTAATATTATGGGTATTAAAGTAAAAAGCTATGATTTTAAATAATTGAATAATTTTGAGATTTGAGTATTTGAATGGAAAAATGCATGAGAGAGAATGAACCCATGGTGCAAAGCTTTCAACTTAAGTGAAAATGTTTTGGGGTACTTTAGACAAAACAGAGTTACCTTGCAAATGAGCATGGTTGTGCATTTGAGTGATGGAAATATTTTACTTACACAAGTGTAAATTGAATAGATTTTATTTGCGTAGATTGTTTTTCTTGAATTACGAGCCTGGATGATGTCCCTGAGATTGTTCTCTCAAGGCTACCACTCTACTACTTTGAGCCACAGTTCCAATTCTGATTTTCTGTTGGTTGTTTGGTGATAAGAGGCTCCTGGAAATTCCTGTCCAAGATGGTTTCAAAACATGATTGTCAGATCTCAGCCTCCCGAGCAACCAGGATGCCAGGCAATAGCCGCCGATAGCATAATAATTTAGTAAATTGTACAGTTACTGAAGTTATTCATTATCATTATAACCTGTGTAATATATGTGTGTGTGTATATATATATATATCAATGCATATGGATAGAAATATTTTAACATATTTTTGTATCTACAGTAGATTATAAAACCATCCATTATAAAATAAAATGGAAACAAAAGTTAATACGGAGCAAAACAAAGGAAATTATCACATGTTTCTTGTTGCTGAATGGAATACGAATTGCGAGAATAAGTTTGGGAAAACCATCTCTACATTAACAAAATGGATAAGAGGTATTAATTCCAATCAATTTATTTGCCCATATTGTGCAACCTCACACATGAGTGTCAAAATCAAGCCACACTTTTTGTCTTTGCTTTTAACTCACTTGTTATAATTTACGGGTTAGTTGAAGTAATCAAATAAAGATTAAAATAATATTATGTGAGGCTATGAATTAGAGCTGAAAATGATTTTAAATGTGATAATACCTAATTAAATTGCATATTTCTTACTTTTACTCTGTCATGTCCCTCATTTCCACATTAGGAAAGTACATAGAAGGTTCTCACTAAATTATATGAACATTTATGAAATAATGTATTGAAAGAATATGGGCACAGTGTGGTTTTAGCTTATTGAGACCTGTAAGAGGAATTGTGTTTCTAAAGACTTGCAATACATTGTGATGAAGGTGAAGGGAGGGATGTGCTTATTCTGGAAAACTGGCTAGAGGATTGCTCCCATAAAGGCAGTGATGAATTCTTTCAAAAAGTTACAGTAAAATCACTTTCACAACCATGTTCACTGCTGCAATATTCACCAAGTTACAGAAACAGCCCAGATGCTCTTTGGAGGAGTGATGGTTGGAGAAAGTGTGGCACCTATACAAAATTGGATTGCATCCATCCATTATGAAGACTGTTACATCATTTGCAACAAAATGGATAGATCTAAAACTATATCAATTAAACTAAGTCAGAACCAGACACACAAAGGACCCATGTTCTGTCTCATATTTGGAAGCTAGAACTTTAATACAAGTTTACACAAAAATATTAACCAAAGCATGCTATTTGCGGCGGAGTATTTCAAAGGTGTAATTTCTTATAAAAGTGAACTTTTAATCCAACAAAATATATATCAGGAAACTATCACTTGGAAGATGTGAGGGGAAGTCAAAAGGAAGGAATAAAGAGAGTTATGGAGGAAGAGAGGGAAAGTATAATATTCAATGTACATAGTATGAAGCTAGGAAAAATTAAGGTGGGGTGAGGTTTGGAAGGGTGTGGAAAAGTTATATAAAGATCCATTATACTTAAAAAAAAACTGATTTGTTGAATGGAAATTCCATTGTCCAAGTATTTAAGATAATAAAAATATAATTAAAAACAATGGATACATCTGATCTTAAATTTTATTTCCATCTCTTTTAAAAAATAAAATTGTTTGCTCTATAAATTCATCAGAGGGATGTATTTTGTGGCTAGCTAGATCATTGCACATCTGTCTCTCTCTTCTTCTCTCCCTTTCATGGTTCACATAGGTAATATGATTGCTCCATAATTATCCTAATTTATTTTGCTTTTATGTTTTTGGTTGCATCATTTCACTTTCTGCTCTGCCATTTCCCAACTAATTTACGTAGAAGGTTTTATTTCCTATTTTCTCATTCCTAGAATAAGCTGCACATGAAGACACCACTGGTCCTCATTTTCAGTCTGTACCTTTGAATACGGAGGAAAATCTTTCCTCTGCTCTCTACCAATTCCCGACTCTCCAGTTAGAATAATTTAGAATAGTAAAAAGGATAAAAGAGAAAATAAATAATAGTGAAACAAACAGATGCAGAAAATTCACCGGATTTTTTTGACCAGTTCATCCAATGTGAACTATTGGGGAAATACATGGACACTTCATTCTCACTGGCACTCAAAGTTTCTGGCTAGGCAATTCTGATGAAGATGAGGAACAAGAAAAAAAAGTGAGAAATGGTATCAATTGCAAGAAAAAATGGAGAAGGATTCAATCAAATTTCTTCTTTGGTCTGCCGAAAATAATTGCCTTACTACAGTGCAGAGACAACTTTCCAAAAAGGCCACTCATGTGAATACTAGGGATAACAATGAGTATACCCCTCTTCATCGAGAAGCCTACAGTGGACACTTAGACATTGTCCATGAGTTGGTGGCTCCAGGTAGATATTCATGTAATAATTGTCAATGGCTGGACACCCCTGCACAATACTTATACATGGAATAATACTAGAGTGGTTTCTTTATTTCATCATGATGCAGATACCAATGGAAAAACTAAAGGCCTCTTGACCCCCTTGCATCTTGCTGCTGGGAATAGAAACAGCAAAGTTATACTAGATCTCTTTCTCTTGAACCATTATATCAAACCAGGTCTGAAGCACAACTTGGAAGAAACTGCATTTGATATTGCCAAAAGAATAAGTATGTATCACTACTTCTTTGAAGTTCTGGAAGGCTGTACAAATTGTTCTCTAAAGTCCTAATGGTTTGGTTAAGTTTCTTAAATTTCAAAATTGCCAGTCCATCCTATGTGTCCATACAAAATATTTTAACAATACAAAGCAAAAACAATATCTTACTTTAAAAATTCATGGATTGCATGGTATTCTTCCAAGTGAATTGCCTGAGTTTGATGTCAAAATATATTCGAGTTGTTTGTATACTAATGATTTCTGTAGAGTTTTTTATTTTTTAATAAGAAATAATTTTAACTTATCTGTTGAAATGAGTAGTACAGAAACTAAAGATATTTCTGATGCTTGTCTGAAAAAAGTGTATTTTAAAATATTTAGTATTCTGTTTGTATAATATCCATAATCTGTTTCATTTTCTCCTTGATATAATACTTTGAATTCGACATTGTTTTATAATATATAGGTTCTTAATAAACGTGTCCTTTCAGATTGCATTCGATATAGAAACAGTTAAAGATTCTTTTAATTCCTAGGTCCTTATGGAATTTTATTTCTTTGGAATAAAATGACAATGTTATCTTATTTCAAAAGTTTTATAAAAGTTATGCTATGTAAAGGCCTTTCTGAAAAGGTGAAGATTGAATACATTGATGTCAAACTAACTTTTTTTCTATGAATTACATGTATTATTACACTTGTATATTTGTAATCAACTTTTTAATAACTGTTTTTCATTTCTTGCATTCTAAGAATGAAAAATATGGAATATTTCACAAATTTTCATATCATTAACATGGCTCTTGCACAAGAGCATTGTAATTCGGGTAGACGTGCTGCTGAAGCATGTAGTATCCTGTAAATTTAAGTAGTTAATGATGCAATCTTAAGACAGGCATATATCTTTGGTTGCCTATTTGTAACAAGGAAACCTTATTGTTACCTAAATTGCTTGTTATTTTTTGTTCAATTGTTCACATTTGCAATGTTTGTCAATAACTATTTTAAGTCTTTTTCATTTGAAATTTGATCATACTTTGAAGCCTTTATAGCTAGGTCCAAAGGTGATGGCTTTTCAAGTACTTACTTATCAACTGATTTAGCTTTGTGGAGCTAATGGATTCAAAGTAAGCCTTGCTTAAGAGCTACTTCTAAAATTCTCCAGCTTAAAAATGTCACAAATGAGGTCTTACTGGCACAAATGTCTGCCTGACCCATTACCCTTCTTCCATGTAGGAACAGACCAACCAGAATATCTTACTCTGACAGCATAGCTTGTCTTACTGGAGCAAAACTAATCTTAGTTATAAGGGATCATAGAGAGATGAACAGTTCAGACAGAACTGTTCAGACTAGAACGTATTTTAGTCAAAATATAATTATTTATTATCCCTACCATTTCAAAAGTAGCTAAAGCCAAGAAGGTGAAAAAATTTTCATATGCATGATTACCTAGTGTCCTGGCCTGTCTAAAATCCAACCAGGCAGGAACTTACACCACTGATTTTCTATCACCAAATATATTCCATAGTTCCAGGAGAAGTCCATATGTTTCTTCTCATTATTAGGCCTTAAATTGGTAATGTTTTAATCACAGTGTTTCCTCTTGCTTCTAGGCTGTACATGTCCAAATGGTAAAGCTTTAGGTCTAATTCTACCAAACACTGAGGTAGAGGTAATGGAAATATATTTTAAAACAGTTGCCTTTGTTACCTTAAACACAACAGAATAATGTAAAACATTTTCTTATATTATATATACTTATATATTTTATATTTATATGTGCTGATTTTATATTTCACACAGTGAATCTTACTGGAATTAATTGATAATTTGACAAATTACTTGATATTTATTCCAATAAATAGATTAGAATATAAATAATCAGGATTAGAATATATATTAAAATATAAAAAGTATCAAAACAATATTTTCGGTATAAACTGTGATACCTTCTAAGTGTTCTTGGTTTCTGAATTCACATGTTAAAAAAAAATGTTGTTTTCCTCCAATCTATAAGGGATTTTACTCTGCTGCTCTATTTTTTTAACTTGCTGATCCCGAACTGTTTTTCTCCATATTTCTGAAGCATTCCTACTGATTATACCCAAATTTTGCTGATATGATACCTAAAAGGTATTTTTCTTCTACAGGATCCATGGGTCCTAGGATGCCAGGTCCCAGTTATCTGCATCATCAGATAACTAGGGCAAGAGTTCTTACCTAGGCCCATGCAACATGCCAACAGAAAGTAATTGAAGACCCATCTCAATTTCTCATTTCCTATATTTCAGGGCCCCAATTCCTTGAAATGCAGGAATTAGCAGTAAGCAATTGAGAAATGCAAGGCAACTTAAAATGCAAGATGAAATCACAAAATGTGAAAGTACAGTAATTCAAACTTTCAATTTTCAGATGACCATCCCATGTGAGTGAACAAGACTACAAAAGTCACAAGATTATTTGTAATACCCCTCTCCTAATGATTAATGAATGATTTCAGTCCAGCATCATCAGGCCAAAAAATAGTTCCTGGAATGATAGATCCATAATTGGTCTACAAAGACTAGGAAAACTTGACATAGAAGTCAAATATAATTCAGAAAAACATTAATTGAGAAGATCCTTAGTGCTTCAAAACACTGGTACTTCAGTAAAACTTGGTTCTGTAGTATAAAAATGTTGTCATTCTCAAACAAATGATAACCTACATTTTATCTCCTGAAAGTATATGCCTTTTTAAATAAACTTTTTAAAATCACATTTGCCAAAATAACACTTTACAAGTAGATAATATTTAGTGACGTTACAAGTTTTTCAAGTGTAGGGAGCAAGTTACAATAGAGTTGATTTATTTACCCAGCACTAAGGCCAAACAGGTTCAACCATTCATTAAAGTGTAGAAATACTACCCCCCACCATTTGTGTTTTTCAGTAGGTGACATCGAAAATTTGTTAAATACATCAGCCTCCCATATTTCAAACCAAAATATTAGCTAACAAAGTAAATTTCATCACATAATAAGTACATTTAAAAAAGTCATGAATAGTTGCCTTATCATATGGTGTTTTATGTATTCCCTATGTGTCTAACATAATAAGAAATATGACTTTAAGTCTTAATATGGGTACTCATCAGAGATTTGACAAACATAAAATATGTCTTCTATTTCTATCATATTCCTCTGCAGTAGTAAATTTTCATTTTCTTCATTTTCCAAAACTTATAGGTAGTAGAAAATATTATCCCATGTAAAATAAAATAATCACAAACCATTGTACAACACCATTTACAAAACTTGTAGTTAGGAATACATTCTAAGCCATTTTTAAACTTTCTTGTTGACTACAGATTAATTTTCCAAATGGAGGGGAATAAAATCATGTCTAGGTGCTTCATGTCTCCACTTTTACAAATTGTTACTTCAGATGAATGAATTATGGAAATATAAGCTGACATCAGTTCAAGTATATGCAGGATATAAACTCCATGGAATGTATATAAACAAGTACTAGCAGACAGTTTAACAGAATGACTATCAGGAAGTTGAAACAAGAGAGGAATAATAGTAAAGACATAGAATGAATGAAAATGGAACAAGGAGCAAGTACAGCTAGAATACTCAATGTGCACATGTGAGAAAGGACGTGGTAAATCGGAAATAAATCTTGTAGAAGGGGTTGGTTGAGAATGATAGAAGGAGTGACTCTGATCCCGGAACATTGGACAATTAGATGGACATCTTTAATTGTAACACACTTGCATAACCTTTTGAAATTCAGTGAAAAAACACAACAAAAAACAAAAACACACAAAAAGCACAACCAAACAGCAATCTCTATAAAGTATGATTATGACCTCTCAAAATTTTAAATAGTTAATGAAGGACAATCTTGGGAAAAGCATACAAAGCTGTTAAAAGTAGGCAGTTTAGGGTAGAGGAGAATTTTTAACAGATTTAAATAGATTGTCTAAGTTTATAAATGACCTACATCTGCTGCAAATATTTTCTTCTGCGAATTCTCTTGGCCTCAACTGGATACTCCAGTCCTGAGCCACACTTGATAGCTTGTGAAGACAGAATGGAAGAAACAATATCAAGAACCCATTACTCCACTGGAGAGAAAACAGTCCTCTATGTTTTCTCTCATTTCTCTTGACTACTTTTATTCATAATTTTAAGTCAAGTGATTTTTAATTATATTTTTTCCTTCTTCGTTCTGGCAAAGTAATTGTTCTAAGTAAGTTAATAAATATTATTTGCCATTTTTTTCTATCATGCTGTTTACTTGTCCAAGTGAGTCTATTAAACTTTCCCCTTTCATTTGGGTGCCACGGAAACTCAGCATCAATGTTAATGAGGACAATCTCTATTGTAAAACTTTGTCTCCAAAATACCAGTCCAAGAAGCTGTGATCACAAATATTTAGCTTTACTTTTTTTCTTTTTTCTTTTACCTTAAAAGTCTTCTTGTGTCTAAAGTGCCCTCAAAAATAGGAACTCCACCACTTTTTGGTTCAATCCTTCTAACCTCAAAGATGTAATTTGCTAACAAGATGCTTAGAGGAAACCGAAGAATACTTCACTTTTATCTTCTCTCTTTAGATTTCTCCCTAGATACCATATCAGGATCAGTGAAGTTATTTTTCCAAAATTATTTCAATAGATCATCTTTCTCTCGGTCTTGCATTTGCTCAGAAGGATGTATGGAAAAGAATAGAGTTAAATCATCCATACCTTGGATGACAGTGTCTGTTACAAAAGGACAGTGCTCTTATGTCCTATTGCTCTGTCCTCCTCTTAGCTCTTGCTAAGAGGAGTGAGCTAAATAGTGAGCTAAATAGGCTCTGTAAAATCACTTTAGGTAGCAAAAATATTAAGACAATATATCAAAATTTTGGCCTCCCTCCACTGATGAAGCTAATATGCTTAGCTAGGGCCTCTAAGAACCCGTTTTCTTGCCTTTTCAATTTGCTCAATTATTTTCTCATCCCAAAACTTTTTGGCTTATGTAATAAGGGAAGTCTTCACTATCTCATGTTAATAAGGATATTATATATATGAGCTACTAAGAAATGTGAAATCATTGGTTTCAAGTATCCAATCAGTTTTTTTCTGTAGTTCAGTGCTTCACATGCAAAGACATTGTAGAAAGTATTACAAACAGAAAAGTGTAAACCCAATAACTACTTTAATTGTTGAAGGCACTTTCTCCCTAAATATATTGACCCAAATTATCTTTTTCAGAGAATTATTGTTTGCTAATTAAAGTCAATTCACAAATTTTGATGTCTTTTTTTAATTTAATTTAATTTTATTTTATTTGTGAACATACTGTACAGAGGGGTTACAATTACATGGGCAGGATAATGCGTACATTTCTTATCAAGCATTGCAGCCTCCTCCTTTGTATACCCTTCACATCCCTTCCCAGCCTCCCCCCTCCCCGCCAATCCCAATCCTTCTCCTTACCCCCCCTTCCCCTCCCCCCCCCCCGCACCGACGTTGTAAAGCTCATTTTGGACATGACAACTTGTACTTCTCATTGTTGCAACACGTCCACCTGTTTCCTTAAACAACTGGTTTTTCCCCATCTCTTCCACAAGTTATACTGACATTAAATATAGTGAAAGCAGAGGTTATACTGTGGGGGAGGGACATACAAAGAAACAAAGAGATAATCTTTTAAATGCATTAGAAACACATGCATGAAAGAAAAAAACATTAAAATACATATCTAAAGGTTCATTTTCCTGACATCACATTATCTGACCTTTTCCTCTTGACTCATACATATACTAGATATTGCAAATAAGGGAAACCATGGGACCTATGTTTCTTTGGGCCTGGCTTACTTCACTTAATATAATTTTTTCCAAGTTTTTCCATTTCCTAACAAATGGGGCAATGTCAATCTTTCTGATGGAGGCATAGAATTCCATTGTGTGTATATACCACATTTTCTTGATCCATTCATCTACTGAGGGGCATCTGGGTTGGTTCCATATCTTAGCTATGGTAAATAATGCTGCAATAAACATAGTCGTGCTGGTAGCTTTAGTGTGGTGTTGTTTGTAAACATTTGGGTAAATGCCCAAAAGTGGGATTGCTGGGTCATAGGGGAGTTCTATGTGAAGTCTTTTGAGGAACCTCCATACTGCTTTCCAAAGTGGTTGAACAAGTTTACATTCCCACCAACAATGAAGTAAGTTTCCTTTCTGTCCACATCCCCTCCAGCATCTGTTGTTGTTAGAGTTCTTGATTTTTGCCGTTCTAACTGGTGTGAGGTGATATCTCAATGTTTTGATTTGCATTTCTTTTATGGCTGGGGATGTTGAACATTTCTTCATGTGTCTATTGGCCATCCTTCTTTCTTCTTCAGAGAAGTTTCTCTTTAAGTCTTTCACAACTGCCCAATAAATAAGTAGGCGAAAGACTTAAAGATGTCTTTTTTTTAAGAAGGTTGAATTTAAATTCTACTACAACCTTGTTTCACACAGTGAGTAGATTTCCTGGGTAAGGACAATTCTCAAGGCAACCTACAGGATTTATAGCATGGTTTCTGAGGTTTGTTTGTTTAGTGTGAAAATGAGCCATCTTCACCCACTTTGCTCCATCTCAGCTAAGTCTCCATTGCTTACTTTGCATGAAAGCCTATTTTCCCAAGCAATTTTAAATTTTCATAATAGGCTAAGTTGTTAAAAAGTTTGAACAAATTAAAATTTACCTGCCATAATTTTTTGGGGGGTCCAGTCGTGGGGTGAACTCTGGGCCTGCGCGCTGTCCCTCAGCTCTTCATCACAAGACTAGCGCTCTACCTCCTGAGCCACAGCGCCACTTCCGGCTTTTTTTCTTTTTGCTTATGTGGTGCTGAGCAAGTGAACCCAGGGCCTCATGCATGCAAGGCAAGCGTTCGACCACTGTGTCACCTTCCCAGCCCCACCTGTCATAATTTTAAAACTCTTTTGAAATTCCTTTATTGGAACCGTGAATTCATCAATCCTAACTCCTCCTTTATCATCAAAAACAGTTAACATGTTGTTTTCATGATATAGTGTCCATGAAACTATTATTTTCCAGTCTCTTTGTTATGCATATACATAACCTTATAAGCTGATGCTAAGCAAAATGAACTCCAAGATATGGAAATAGGAAGTTTTATTTGCGGTTGTTGTTTTTAATGTACTATGTGATTTCTATTTTCTTTTGGGTTTTTCCCCTATGCTTTATTCCCTGCTGTATTTGATTTTGGTAGCCTGTGTATTGGGTATATATTTACCTTAATTAGGGAAGGGAAAAGGAACAACAAAATGGTGAGACAGATGACAAAGGCAAACCAATGCAATATCAATACTCAGAAGACAATATGTTAGAAATGTACATTACAACTTGTGAGGGCTATTGGGGTGAAGGAAAACTGAAGAAAATGCGGGAGGGGGTAACAAGTTTGACAAGTTATGTATTCACTAACTTAAAATTACTGTAACCCCACTGTACATCACTTTGACAATAAAATTAAATTTAAAAAATAAGCTGCATGAAATCAAATTTCACTGTATTGGTATAGTACACATACTATTTGGTGTCTCATTTGAATTAATTACCCCTTTTTAATTAGAGGACCATCAACTTTAATGCTCTCCGACTAGACAATATTTTCACAATATACTTGCCAATATTTTGAAAAAAGAATATAGTACTTTCTCATACTAAAAGCAGAAACAGTTTAATTCTATGGAAACCAATAACTTGTAAAAGTGAATAAGTTGTTAAGAAGACAGAATATATGTGTTCGTCAACATTCCAATGACTAGTAACTACTCATTTTCAAATTCCGAAGATTCCATACCTGAGAGATTCAAAACAATACTGGCTTGCATGTTATGTAATTCTGCAATAGATGCATTTTCCAATGGGGTGTTACAGATTGAGAGTCAACAGAAAAATAACCACATTCTGGTAAAGGATAAAACAATGTAGCATCGGTAATAATTAATTCTTCAAGAGTAAGCAATTGTTTATCACAATAAGCTATTATTTTTATGACCAGCAATACCAATATTTATGATATAGAGTCATCCTAGCCCAAAATTTTCCAACTTTTAGGGTGCACCTCAAACTTCCCTTAATTCATATCATGAATAGCTTATCTCTATTATGAAAAAATACAACTCTGCTAATGTGATGCCATACATGTTCTGGTAAGAACACCACAATAAACTGGGTTGCATCATTTCCCCCCCACTGGTATTCTTGAGATCGGAACACTTGCAAATATTATTTATATTTATACTTTTTTAGCTATCATATAAATTCTGGATGCTAAAATTGGAAGATTAGACTTGAAAGCCCACCCAGGCAGGAAGATTCCCCAGATTCTTATCTTCAATAAACTTCTCAGCAAAAGCCAGACGCAAGTGGCACTGAGATTGAAGTGGTAGGGCACGAGACTTGAGCATAAACAGACACAGAGACAGTGTCTAGGCCCAGATTAAAAGTCCTAGGACAAACCAATAAAACAAAAAAAAAATAAAAACAAACTCCAAACCTAACATTTTTCTCAGTGTATACAGGAGCAAATAATTAAGGAAATTGCTTCCTGTGTTACATACAGGTAGAAGAAAGAAGATGTCACACGATTATTCTCTTCATAACATGTTATACCAAAGACTCCAAAAATTGCTCTTATTCTAAATTTATAAATTAATATCATCAATTTGTTGACAACTCTGTCTGCAACCTTCACATTATCATTTTATACATGAACTGTTGGAATTATCTATTAACTAAGTTCTAATTATAACTCTCTTGAAAAAATATTCTAGGCACATAGAGTGTAAAATCATTTGTGAATGTCAATTAAACACTCTACTTAAAAAGAATTTTGTAGAATCTTATAGAATATAAAATTACAAACAAAACCAAAATATTTATTTTAAATCTAAATTCTAATTTAGCAAGATCTTCAAAATCCTACATTCGACGAACTTTGCTATTTTTCCAGGCTTAAGCTTTTATAATTCTTCATCATTGTTTTGGGATACAATATAATGATGATAACTTACTTTTTCAAATTTTGGATGGGAATCATGAGTCATTTTGCATCTAGGAATGTTCTGTAATGAAGAGAAAATTTAAAACACAAGTGAGGATTAAGTATGAGTTGCATTTCAAAAGGAAATTTGACTTCTCAAAACATAATGACAAAATTAGCCCAACCGTCCAACTACGTATTCCTTTCTTGTTTGTTTTGTTTTACTAAGACAAAATTTTACACCTTGGTCCAGGGAAGGTATAACTATGTAATTCCATTCTCTAATCTCCTGTCTTAATCTCAGTGCTAGAATTCTAGGCTTGTATAACAATGTCCTGCAATAGTTTCTTGTTTTATTTAATCTAGATACAGACTAGCAATTCTGAACTTCTCCAGTGATATTAAACACCAGAATGACTACTTTGACTTTATCTACAATTTTCAAAGATGTTCTAACATTTGATACAGGATATGAACATTTTCAGACGCCCCTGCGGGATCTCTGATTCATTCCTCCATGGATCCTATCCCTTTAATAATGATTATTGACTCTCTTACTATCTCTGATTCTTACCAATGTAATAGTCTCAAACTTATTTGAAGGAAGTTCATTTGAGGACTTTCTAATATTAAAAATTATCACTTGATTCTAGTCTTATTCA
This sequence comes from Dipodomys spectabilis, assembly GCF_019054845.1. Classification (NCBI taxonomy): domain Eukaryota; kingdom Metazoa; phylum Chordata; class Mammalia; order Rodentia; family Heteromyidae; genus Dipodomys; species Dipodomys spectabilis. The sequence goes on along the minus strand of NW_024871098.1, from coordinate 4,884,784 downwards.
GGACATATATTTATTGTTTTCTAACTTTTCTATACATTCTGAGAGTTTTTTTATTTGTGTGTGCACATATAAGTGCCTCTGGGTGTATGCGTATGTTTGTATGTATATATGCAAAAGCCTCAAGCTCTTATTCAGCAATCTTGCTCATGACTGGTATTCCATCACTTGAGCCATTCTTCCAATCCAGATTTGGACTGCTTAATTTTATATACTGTTGCAAAGAATGTTATGCCCAGGCTGGATGCACATTGAACTTCCCAGACTCCTTCAAATTCTTAGGTTTTATTTCTCCAGGAGTATCAACTTTTAAACTACAAACATTTTTGTGAGGGTAACGTCTAAGCTGTAGCCCAGATTTTTATCTCAAGAATTCTTTTTCTTTTTGTTTTGGTGGGGGGTCTGGTCATGGCGCCTGAACACTGGCCCTGGGCTCTGTCCCTCAGCTCTTCATCTCAAGGCTAGCACTCTACCACTTGAGTCACTGCGCCAATTTCGGCTTTTTTCTTTTTTGCTTAAGTGGTGCTGAGGAATCGAACCAAGGGCCTCATGCATGTGAGGCAAGCGCTCTACCACTGAGCCACCTCCCCAGCCCCTAACTAAAGAATTCTTATAAAGATAGATGAACAGACACATTACATATCTTCATGCTGAGATATGAGGATTGAGGTTCAAAGCCAGCCCAGGTAGGAAAGTCCAGAGACTCTTTTCTCGAATTAACTAAAAGAAAAGTGGAAATGGAACTGTGGATTAAGTGGTAGAGCATTAGCTTGAGCAGAATAGCAGAGACACAGCTCACAGGCCCATTGTTCAAGTGCCAAGACCACCGCCAACAAATATAAATATATATATATATATATATGTATATATATGTATATATATATGTGTGTGTGTGTGTGTGTGTGTCTGTGTCTGTGTGTCTGTGTGTCTGTGTGTATGTGTGTGTGTTTTAAAGAAAAAAAAGAAATGTAATCTTAGCCACCAGTTCATTGCTAGCATAACCCCTGCTCTCACAAGATGGACATTTTTCCAGCTAAATCCATGCTCTTATATCCGACTTGCATTGGAAACAGAATTATTCTTCCATTCTACTTTCTACAAAGTTGCATGATTAGCAAGCATGATTTAGAATGGGAGTGGCCTCATACTTCTTGTTCCATGTAGGAGTCTTGCTTTCTTTATATCACTCCCATAAATCTACATACTGGACTTGGCTTTATTGTTTCAATGTTGTCTTATTTGTAGAATCTTCTACAGTGTATTGAACCCTTACACTTAAACACAGAACTTCTCTTTCTCCTATTATTGCTATTGTTTCCCTTACTGTTAGCTCATGTACACTTGGGAAATAAAGAACAGCACGTACACTCACAGAAAGAATGTTCTGAAAACCTTCTTCCCATTTAAAATTCGCCTTAATTTACAGAGAACTTACAAAGTTTGAACTCAATGTACTCATGTATAATGTATTTATAAGCAATATAAATTTCATATTTTCTCTTTACTAAGTTGTGTCTGAAACACGTGTTACCTCAGGTCCATAGGTGTTCTAGTGTTATTGCAGTGAAGCCAGAAAACATTCATTAAACCTCAAGCAGCACCATCGATTGTTACTGGAAGTAACTGTTACTGGATGTGGAAACTGACCCGAAGAGAGGAATGGAACATAGAGGAATAACAAAGTTCAAGTTACCTTGTGCTTTCCTTTTTACTGTACAAGAAAAGTATCCCAAGGCTTGAAGAAAACTCTGTCCCCGGCTTTTTCGAGTGTGTTCTTTACTCATATAAATTTTTTCTGTAAACTTCTAGTTCATAGTGTTATAAAAAGAAATAATGTACCATTTGAAGGCCAGCATAGAACAAAAGGAACTAACGTTGTTTTAAAGGGTTCTCCTGTAAAGGAACAAAGACATGGAGGTTTTAAAGTGTCTTATGGATGGATATTTCACGCCTGAGATGATTCTCTTGATGCAGGAGTGAGTTATCAATTCCTTTGTTCTGTACTGAGTTCTCCAGAGCAATAAGGGTTCCAAAAAAGCAGGATCCAGTCAATATGATCAGCAAAAGAAGCCTCTTCTCTGACCAGTACACCTTTAAGGAGGGTCCCAAAGAACTATCTGGGATTTTTGTTTGCTCATTCTGGGTCTTGAACCCAGAGGGTGGATCCTGTCCCTGAACAGTTGTCTTTCCTGCCCACCTGCCCCCAAAGCTAGTACTCTACTGCTTGAGCCAAAACTCCACTTCTGGTTTTTTGGTGTTCAATTTGTGATAGGAGTTTGACAGATTCTCCTGCCTGGTTTGGCTTTGAATTAAGATAGTAAGAAAGCTAAGTGACATCAACTGTATAGACTTCTCTTTTGAAACAAGAAATATTAGATGAAGCTTATTGTAAAGCTAATATTTGACTATTTATAAAGGAAGAGAATATATCTAGCAAAGAAGCCATAACTTAAATAACTCAGCAAAAGTAGGTGCACTGAATCATTTTGAAATTATTTTTTCTCCTTGAGAAGATTATTGATCTTGTCCTTCCTTTTGGGAAAATTTAAAGTAATATTTGCAATTTTTGTTGGTTGTGGGGCTTGGACTCTGATCCTGGACACACTCCCTCAACTCTTCAGCTCAAGTTGAGTGCTCTACTGCTTATGCTACAGCACCACTTCCGGGTTTCTGGTGGTTAATGGAAGAGTCTCGTGGACATTCCTGACCAGGCTAGCTTTGAACCACAATCCTCTGGTCTCCTGAATAGCTAGGATTCCAGGTGTGATCCACCAGCACCCAGCTCATATTTGCCCTTATGTGCACTGAATGACACTATGTAGACAAATAATGGAAATTTGAATCAAATGATGGCATTGCAGCTTTTCAGAAAATTTGAGGTAACAATAAATATGTCCTCCTTTTCCACGTTGTTTCATTAATAACTCATGAGCTATGGGATCCTCAATAATCATTCTCTGCCATCTGTGTAGGTGTATTTAGTATCAGGAAATGTTCATAGAGAAATATAGAAAGACTGAGATTTTTAAAAACTAAAGAAGTTAAGGTAAGATAAAACAGCACAGAAGGAGATACATTTATTACACAGAGATTAAGAAGTAGCCTAAGAGATTTAGAATGATAAAGGTAATGAGGTATAAGACTAGTTGATAACTATTTGTTCAATAACCAAAAATGGTTCTCTAAAAAACTTTCTGGTATAACTTAGTTACTATCATTTATTACTTAACTTTGGAGTTATTCCTTCTCTTCTGTCACAACTGTTAATTTGCCTCTGCCGTTTTGGGGCCATGAATAACCAAAAGGATTTCCAAATCTCACTTAGACTACCCTTCTCATTGTGATTGGCAGTGACCATTCAAAAACCTGGAATCTTCGAATTTCCAGAATTAATCTTCACCTGACATCTAAGCACATTCATGACATTAATTACTGTGACCTAATGAGCAAAACTTTGTTTCAACACAATATCCTAATACAAGTAAAAGTACATGAATTAGGGACTATTGTCAGGTGTCAGTATGACAGGAGCAATTATATATTCCAAGTATGGGTTCTTTATTTTGCATTTACTAATTGAATGTTTTTTGGTTTTGTTTTGGTTTGGGTTTTTTTTGCTTTTTTTCTCAAGGATATCACTGTACCACTTGAGGCACAGCACCATTTCCAGTGTTTTTCTGTTTAAGTGGTACTAAGGAATTGAATTCAGGCTTTTATGCATGCTAGGCAATCACCATATCATGAAGCCACATTCCTAGTTTCCTAAATGACTTTCTTAATTTGACATTATATTTTCATTCAGTAACTATGTACCATAATATTGGCCAGGTGCTAGAAAATAATGTAGAAAAGAATACAATAAATCCAGTAAGGCTAGATGGAAAATGAATAACCCTCACAGTCTTGCAAGGGCACAGAGGGCTTATCTCATGGAGATGTATCAATACGCTGAATGAGACAGCTCCTGACCCACAGCCCACCTCCAGAATGAGTGGGCCATCTTGGGTTCCAGCAACCTGGGGAGGTTGGCCCACCTCCTACAGCACCCATTCTACCAGTTCCTGAGAGTGACAGTGACAGAGAGAGAGAGAGAGAGAGAGAGAGAGAGAGAGAGAGAGAGAGAGAGAGAGAGAGAGAGAGAATCAGTGGCATAAAACTCTAATCCTAACTACACTGGAGGCTGAGATATGAGGCTCATTGTTCATAGACAGCTCAGGCAGGAATGTCTTTGAGAATCTTATCTCCTAAGAACCACCAGAAAACTGGAAGTGGCACTCTGGGCTCAAGTTATACAGTGCTAGCCTTGAGCTGAGGAGCTCCGGAACAGTGCCCAATCCTAGAGTTCAAGACCCACGACTGAAAAGAAGTGGACTTCCCACCACAAGAAGTGGACTGAATAGCACCCATTGTCCTAGGGAGCTTGGTAGAGAAGTCAGGCCAAGCTTCCTGTGAACTTGAGGTCATAATTAGGTCACATGGTTTCTCTGTGCCTCGATTTCCCCAGATGCAAAACTGAACAAAGTGAAGGATCCCCTTCCTCATTGGGATAGGGTAATAATGAAAGAGAGTTATATTTCGGTTCATAATCCCACACCTGTTGCATGATTAATAACAGGCCCCACCTGAGCCTTTTCTGGTATCTTCCTGTCATATGCTCACAGAATCGCCAAAAACTTATCTGAAGGCTGCTCCCTCTCTGTCTAGCCATTTTCCAGAGATCGCTCTGTATAAAGCCCTTGTTTCCTCACTACTGTTCTGTGAGGAGACTGAGGTCCAATGGTTGAGGCCCTACCAAGAGCTTCATGTGTGGTCAAGAATCCACTGCTATGGACTGAGTTTGGGATAATCTATCTAAACCGATGACTGAGCATGAGACCACATGTCTACCATCCCAAATACAGAGGACCAGGCCTGGTGGAGCATACCTTTCACAGGAGGACTGCGATCTAGCCCAGCCAGAGCATATTTTTAGTTTCTATCTTAGAAATCCTCAAGACAGAAAGGTGGCTCATCAGAGCCGGGGAGAGGAAAAAAGCAGGGGGGTCATGGTGCCCCCAGAGGGGTGTTTGACCCAGGGTAGGTTGTTGTTGGGGCGGAAACTCTCCTGTGCTGCTGGGAGAAGCTGTTGACAGCTGCTCCATTTGTGAGAGCCTCGATGGCAGCAGCATTGTGGACATATGGGCCCAGAGCAGAAGACAAGCGGCAAGGACCAGGTCGATGATTTAGGCCGCCTGGCAGCAGGACATTGCTTGAGGTTTGAAACCTGGCACTGTGTGAAGGGAGGGGAGGGGCCAGGTGGCCTCGAGTCCCTTCCTCACCTCTCAGCAACCTCTATCTTCCTCAACTGCTGGTAGTGGTGTAAACTAACATAGGGAATCCCAGTGGTACCTGGCAGCATGGAATGTGGGCGTGGCCACCATTCTTGTATCCCATTGGTCAGAAAGAAGCATGAAAAAATGGGGGTGTGCCCAGAATCCTGTGAAGCAAGCAGCATGGGCGGAGTCAAGATGACAGAGATTCTCCCAGCCCTTTTCCCAGGGAATTCTGTCCAATTCAGTTGGAGACAAGAGGGTAACCTGCTTTAACTGGATGGCTGCACAGATTGTTGTGTAGTTCTGTTTGTTGTCAGTCTCAGACTTTGAACTCAGGATCTGGGCACAGTTCATGAGCTGCTTTTGCTCAAGGCTGGTCTTCTACACTAGAGCCACAAGGCTTCTGGCTTTGTTGGCACTGAAGTTGGACAGGGTTCTCAAGAATTTTCCTGCTTAGGGTGACTTTGACCAGGATCCTCCTATCACAGCCTTGTAAGTATCAAGGAGGACTGCTGAGAGCGACTGGTGCCTGCCTAATCATTGGTCTTGTTGACGTTCTTGGACAGACTGGTCAGTTCCCTATCCTCTGGTTGAAGTGGTGGGAGCTGGAGCCCACAATTTGAATCCTGGTCATGCCACCTCCAAATGGTAGGAGATCCTAAGAAACTTCTTCCTGTCCATATGATTACCAACGGAATGTGATGTAAGTCATGATTGAATGAACAGTTCTTGAATGTTCTAGGATAAAATTATACACAATTATATTACACGACACTGATTGATTTCAGTTAATATTTTATTAAACATTTAAGCAATCATATTCATCAAATGGAGGGATAATGAAATACCTAAGAATTGGGCCTCAAATACTATGAAGGTGATGTTTTTTTCTACCAGGACTGGGATTGGAACTAATAATCTGGGTAACTCTGTTGCACTGTGTGGGAAGAGGAAGCTTGCCTCCTTAAAGTCAAGAAATTCAAGTCTGTTCCTTAGGCCTGAAATTGATCACCAGCACTAGAAAACCCCCTATTCATGTACAATTTACATATATGTTTTATATTTTTATATATATGTTGACTCCATATTGCATTCAGTGTAGTTATTTTATTTTTTGTTTTATTCATGTATTGACCATTTATTGTATTGACTATTATACCACATAGAACATTGACTACATAGGATATAGGTCTACATATGTATTCCACTTCATACCTGACACACAGAAGATTCACAGAAAAGGAAACCATGTGTCACCATCAGCTTCTTACTCCACAATTCATTGTTTGGGAGCACTGACATCTGAATTCATGGCCTGCAAGGCCAAATTCATGAATGGGTGAGTGCAAACATGCCATCCTGGGGGAAATTGAGGTGACAGGTTGTTCCCAGGAACTGAGAACGAGCCCCAGGGGTTAACCAAAGAAGAACAGATTGACATGCAAATGGAAGTATGCTAATATATATATATATATATATATCTACATATATATCTATATATAGATATAGATATATATGTTTATAGAGTGCCAGAGATGTCTATACATTATTCAGTTATATAGACTATATTCCTACCAATTCCTGGGTATTTATTATGTGTCCATGTAATTAATGTTATTGTTTTCATCCTTAAAATATTAATGAAAGCACTCAGTGTCCTGAAATTATTGTGTTCCTGTAAGTAAGAATATTCTTTTAATGCTTCATAATTATTAAATAAAATCAACAAGCCTTCTGAAATGATGCTGTTTAATTTTATAGGATCATCATTTACGATCAACTCATTCAACTGTGACATTGACAACATTCCAGTGTTATTCCTTTGGATGGGAACCAGTTTCTTAGTACCTCCTGCCATTGGTTGGTGTCAGTACGGGGATTCAAAATGAGGGCCTATGTTGCCTCGTGGGCCTATGGCTTCCCTGATAGTTTGCCAGCCTTCAGCAATGCAAGGTGAAGTACCCTTTGCAACAGTGTCATTCAGACCCAGAAGGGTCACTATGCAAAGGAAGAAAACATAAAAGGCCACATATTTTCTGTGCATTGTTTTTCCTGCAACACGTGGGGGTGTAGGATCCCAGAATCACCTGTGTGTCCAGTGGCTGCACACCATCTTAGGGTGATCTAAGCGGAAGCAGAATTGCCACAACATGAGTTCAAGCCCCATGCTGAGAAAAGAAAATTAGCTCCCTGGCTTGCAATTCACACAGTTTATTCTTACAGGCTTTGGATTTGAACTCAGGATCTGGGTAAATCTGCAGCAATGTGGATAAAGGGGAAGATCACCTTTCATGAACATAAAAAAGTCAGGCCTGTTCACTAGTCCTGAATTCAAGACCCAGCCTTGGAAACATACTATTTCTATATATTGTAAAGATAGGATTTATACTTACCTATAGATGTTCTGTCCATACATGTTTGGTGTGGTTGTACCTTGTATCTTTTGTTTTATTCATTTATTTACACATTCTGTTTATTACATTGATGATGACCTATGACAGAGAACCTAGATTTGTAGAAATGTTCTCCATCATGCCTGACCCCCAACATTCTCAGAGAAAAGGAAAAAAAGTTTCACACTCTCCTTCTTACTCCACGATCCACTTGTTGGTAGTGCTGGGATCTGAAAACAGGGCAGAGCAAAACCAATTGGCCAATCAGTCAAGGTGATCATACGAACTTGTGAGCAACTAAGGAATGTGGCCATCCCAAGAATCTGACATTGATCCCCAGGGTGGTCCACTATAGTCAGAAATTCATAATTTAAACATAGGATCTAAATTGACATACATGTGTAGACAGCATCTTGTGTTCAGTGCAATTATTCTCCTTATTTTGTCTCTAATCCATGGAGATATTGTGTATTTTAATAAGTATGTTGACAGATATAACAGTGCTGATATGGATGACAAACTATTCCTAAGGTTACAGTGTTGTCTATGCATTCTCTATCGTATTTGAGACCCAGGACTTTCACAGGAGAGGATGAAAGGCACAAAGACTGTCTTCTGACATCAGTATGAATCTTTTGTCAGTGCTGGGATTTTAGCTCAGGTCTGGGTAACTCTGTTGCACTTGGGAGAAGGGGAAGCTCACCATCTTTGAAGAGTAGAATGTCAGGCCTGGTGCAGGGCCTGATTTGAAGCCCCAACACTGGACAAAATAAAAAGCCCACATTTTTAAAACATAGGATTTCTCTTTACGTACAGGTGTGGTATGCATCTTGCATTCAGTGTAGTTATTCTTTCTATTTTGTGTCATGGGTGTATTGTGTATTTTATTGCGTATGGGGTGACAGATATAACTGTGCTGACATGGATGACAACCTTTTCCCATGGCTAAGAGTTGCCAATATAGCATTCTCCATCCTCAATGAAACCCAGGACATTCACAGGACAGGAAAACCTGTGCCACCATAGGCTTCTCACATCAGAATGAATCTTTTGGTAGTGCAGGAGTTTGAATTCAAAGCCTAGCAGGCCCAATTGGTGAATGGGTCAAAGTGAGCACACCAAGCTGTGAGCCTCTAAGGAACTAGGCCATTCCTGGGACCTGAGATGAAGCCCTGGTGGGGGCCAATATAGTAATAAATTCATAATTAAACAGTGGATATATATTTCCAAACATGGGTGGGCTGCATATTGCGTGTGGTGTAGTCATTCTCTTTGTTTTGTGTTTTATTCATTGATGTATTGTGTACTTCCTTGAGTATAGGATGACAGATATAACTGTGGAGAACTGGATGACAACCTATTCCCATGAGTATAGAGTTGTGTATACATTCTCCTTCCTAGCTGAGCCCCAGAACTTGCACAGTGTAGGAAAACATGTGCAACGACTGGCTTCTTACATCATGGTGATTTTTTGGCAGTGCTGGGATTCGAATTGTGGGCCTAGGAAGCCCAACTGCCCAATGGGTCTACGTGATCACACCAGCCTGTGAGCCACTAAGGAGCTGGGTCATTCCCAGGAACTGAGATCGAGACCCAGGGAGGCCAAAATAGTCCTCAATGATCATTGAAACATGGGATGTATATTCACATCCGTATGTGGACTGCATCGTGCATTGAGTGTAGTTATTCTCTTTATTTTTTTATGCTATTCACGGGTGTATTGTGTATTTTTTTGAGAATATGATGACAGGTATAACTGGGCTGACATGAATAACAACTTATTCCCATTGCCATAGGGTGGCCCAAGCAATGTCCATCCTAGCTGAGATCCAGGACTTGCACAGGAAAGAAAACAGGTGCAATGTTTGCCTTCTGACATCAAGATGAATCTTTTGGCAGGGCGGGGAATCTGAACTCGGTGCCTAGCAGGACTAAGTGGCAAATGGGTCCACATGAGCACACCATCCTTTGGAAACTGCGATTGGGCCCCCCCTCCCCCCGAGGGGACAGCGGGGAGCACAACAGTCATCCATTCATAAACTGAAGGAAGTATGCAAATAAGTACATATTTGTATAGAGTAGGAGAGATGGTAACCTGTTGTGGAATCCAAACTGCGTGACTACTGATTCTTGGTTCTTTCCTGATGTGTCCATTTCATGACTATGATGATTATTGTCATGCTTCATCAACTTCTTTACATATAATCGATACCCCATAAGTCTTGCCTATCATTTCCTACCTGCATCATGCAAAAACAATTCATTCAAGGATGAGATTGATCACATTCCATGACTCCTCCCAGGCCAAAAATGAGTACCTCAGGATCTCCCGCCATTCCCTCCGCATAGGGGGACTGAATTCAAGCCTCAGGCCTGGAAAAGATACTCCTTATATAATTTTTTTGGGGTCCACTTGTGGGCCTAAACTCTGGGCCTGGGTGCTGTCCCTCAGCTCATCATCTCAAGGTTAGCGCTCTACCACTTGAGCCACAGCACCACTGTTGGCTTATTTTTCTGCTTATGTGGTGCTGAGGAATCGAGCCTAGGGCCTCATGCATGCAAGGCAAGAGCTCTACCACTGTGCCACCTTCCCAGCCCTCCTTATAGATATTTTAAAGATAGTATTTATACTTCCTTACAGATGTTCAGTCCATATTGTGTTTGGTGTGGTTATTTATTTTATTTCTTGTGTCATTCATTTATTTAGAAATTATTTTATTGACTCTGATGACATCTATACCATTTATTACATTGTTTACATCCTGTCACATAACCTCTAGATGTTAGATGTGTTCTCCATCATGCCTGGCAATGCCAGGATCTGAACTTAGTGCCTAACAGGCCCAATTCATGATTGAGCTTGGCAGCCTCTAGCCAATGAAGATATCAGGTGGTTCCCAGTCTCTGAGATCGACCCCCAGGTTTGGCCAAAACAGCGATAGGCAGACAGAGGTATACAAATAAATATATATATTTGTAAAGAGTTCCATAGCCATCTATGTATGATAGATTGACACCCACTATGTTCCTACCAACTCTTAGGTATTTATTAAACCGCCATTGAAGGAATATTGTTCTTTTCATGCTTAATAAACTATTAATTAAGCTCAATCAGCATTCTAGGATTACTGCATCCAACTTTAGAGAAGACCGATGTATAAACTACTCTTTCAATCAGTATTCATATGCATACCAATAGTCTCTTGTGATCTCCTGCGATTGATGTCAGAACTGCGATTTCAACCCAGGGCCTATGTTGACAGGTTGGCCTATGGCTTCATTGATAGCCCACCAGCCACCAGCAATGGCAGGTCAGGTCCACTTTGCAGCTTTGTCTTTCAGACCCAGGATGGTCACTGTCCAAAGAAAAAATTCGTAAAATCCCAGCTCTTTACAGTTCGCCACTTTTTGTGCTTTCCAACCATTTTTTCTTCCTGAAAGCCCTCTTGGCCCAGGATCCCAGGATCGGCTATGGGTCCAGAGACTGCACCCCAGCCAAGGGAGATTCAAGGTGAAGTAGAATTTCCATGACATGTGTTCAAGACCCATGCTTGGCCAAAATCAATACATATAGATATAGGTATGGATATAGATATATAGATATATATAATATAGATATATATGATATAGATATATATAATATAGATATATATACACACACACACACACACACACACACACACACACGTGTGTGTGTGTGTGTGTGTGTGTGTGTACAATTATTTAACTAAATTAAAAAAAATAAAGCTCCCTGGTTTGGAATTTCTGCAAGTTTTCATTTCTAGCCTGGGAATTGAACTCAGGGTCTTGGTAACTCTGTAGAAATGTGAGCGAAGAGTTGCCATTACTTGAGTTCAAACCCCATGCCAATCAAAAATGAAAAAATAAGTCACTGACCTCTGAGCAGGGGGAGGTAGTTGTGGAGATGAGAGGGAAGGGATGGTAGGGGGAAAACACAGGAGGAGTAAACAATGCTTAATAGGGAATGTACTCATTACCTTGCTCCAGGAACTGTAACCCCTCTGTAGAACATTTTTACAATAAAAACATACAAAAAAAAAAAGAAAAACAATGTAGTTCTCAGAGAAGCACTTTGGAAGTAAGGGAAGGATGTTTGAATAGCTGTACAAAACTCTACACTGCTTTTTTTAATGTTCAGTATGGAACTGAGTAATCATAACTGCTTCCACTAAAAAAATTAAGTCACTTTCTTGGAACTGGGGCCAGTATTTCTGCCATTGCTGCTTTTTGAGCTCACCATCCAGGTAACTCTTTTGTACCATGGGTGAATGCGAAGCTCATTGTCCTTGAGGAAAAGAAATTCAGGATAGAGTTCCCAGGGCCTGAATGATGGCCCTGCAATGGAAGAAATATTTCTATACATGTGTAATACATGATATATACTTATATATGTATGTTAATTTCATATTATGAATTTTATTATTGATTTTGTATTTGATTTTTCTTTGATTCATTTATTGATTTTTGTATTTAGTATTATTATACACATAATATTATATTTTGCACATCTATTATAAAATTGTACACAATAATTTAGGACATTGACTCATTTTTCATTAACATTGTATTAAGTGTTGAAACATGATACATAATTAAATGGAAACATTTGTCACAGTCTTCACATGTTTAGAGTCTCTCCCAAGTATGAGCTTTGAGTTCAAGCACCAAGACTGACAAAAAAAAATTGAGCCTGGTGAGACATATTCTTCTGGGACTCAGAGGAGGGTCGAGGTTATAGGTAAGAGGTAGGGTAGAGGGCAGTGCTGGTGGCTCACCCCTGTAAGCTACTCAGGAGGAAGAGATATAAGACTCCTAATTGCAAGCAGGAAAGTCAATTTAAGAAAATTTGCTCCAATTAAAATTCCAAAAAGCCAAGAGCTGTGGTTCAAGTAGTACAGTGCTAGCCTGGAGCACAAAATCTCAGGGATACGATAGCATCCAGGCCCTGAATTCAAACCCCAGGATTGGCACACACACACACACACACACACACACACACACACACACACACACACACAAACACATACACACACACACACACACACACACACACACGCACACACACACACACACACACCAATATAGAGCATTTGCCAATCAGCCTGCACAAATTCCATCTCTAGCAACTCAATATTAAAAAAAAAAAGATGGAGAAAGGAAGGAAAGACTTGCTCCAGGAAGTGATATACCCTGTGCCAAGATTCCACAGTAGTTCTAATATGGGGTACAAGGCAGAGAGCCTCAGGCACAAAGTATAGCATGGACAAAGGTCCTGAGGTGTGTTGTAACATAGGTGGTGTGAATGGTATGAAGGTTTTATCGCTTCAGAAAAGTCTGGCAGGATATTCAAGGCTAGGTCAACGTTTAAATGAGTCACAAGGCAGAGGGTGGGGTCCCAGAATAGCGTCCAGGGGGAAGAATAGCTTTTCTTTTCGCCAGGGACCCAAAGCCATTTCCTCTGTTTGGAAACCTGTTTTCACAACTCCTTTCCCTCATGACGCCTTTGCATGGAGGAGTCAGGGCAAACGCAGGGAAAACCTCTTGCTTTAGAAAAGCTTCTAGCCCAATGCCACCAGTGGCTCAACCCCTGTAAATCCTAGCTACTCAGGAGACTGAGATATAGATCGAGGGTCAAGCCAGCTCAGGAGAGGAAAGTTAATGAGACTCTTCTTGCCAATTAACTACCAAAATCTAGAAATGGAGCTGTGGCTCAATTGATAAAGTAGTAACCTTGAAGGAAAAATTTAGAGACCAGAGCCCAGACCCTGAGTTCAAGCCCCAAAAACTAGCACAGGAAAATTAAATAAAAGATTTCAGGAGCTCCTACTCCACTGTGGTGTAAGGCCACATCATCCAGGCACAGGTGGCTCACGCCTTTCCTCCTAGCTCCTCAGGAGGCTGAGATGTGAGGATCACGTTTCAAATCCAGCCCAGGCAGAAAAGTCTGGAAGACTCTGATCTCCAAGGAACCTTCAGAAAACTGGAAGTTGCTATGTGGCGCAAGTGGTAAGGTAAAGAGCTGGGGGACAGCGCCCAGGCCTAGAGTTCTAGCCCTTTGACAAACATCTGGCCTGCTTGGACTTTACTCTGTGGCTCTAGGAAAAGTACTTTCCAGTGGGCCCCTGAGGGTCTCCTAATGTCTAGGTGTCCTACAAGTCTTGATAGCAGCCTTGTTTGGAGGCCATTGCCTACAGAGCAGGCCACAGTACCAGATAAGTATCAAACTGCTTGGACTTTACTCTGTGGCTCTAGGAAAAGTACTTTCCAGTGGGCCCCTGAGGGTCTCCTAATGTCTAGGTGTCCTACAAGTCTTGATAGCAGCCTTGTTTGGAGGCCATTGCCTACAGAGCAGGCCACAGTACCAGATAAGTATCAAACCTTGGGGCATGAAGATCATCAGAATGGCATATGTCATGGGTGTAATGTGGATCGGAATAGTAAATCACTGTCTCAGACCACGATTCTGGGCCAGGAGGGGCAGGAGCTGCAAGATGTCACACCAGATAATACCCACTCACGGGAGTATCACAAGAGTGCAAATTTGTCAGCCAGACCTTGGACAGGTGTTGAGTTGGGCTCATGAAAATTTTGTAGGAATCCACAGCCAACTGGCTGCTGCCTGTAGCAGTCATTATCCCAGGAGTCCGAGGGCTCGGTGCCCTGCTTTCCTCACCAGTGCTTGGGGAAGGGAGGCAGATGAAGGTCTGCATACATGGGCCAACTACAAAGGAGCATCCCTAGTGTCCTTCCCTTGATCCTGTGGCCCCGTGTTGAGATCGAGGGGCAGGATCCATGGAACTTACTGCCATGGCCCAAACCCCTCAGCCCAAGAAGGACTTAGGGAGAAACCACTTGATCTGGCTTGAGAGTTTACTGTGACTATGACTCAGGACTGCCCCCAATTCTAGCTCAGCTCATCCAGGTCAAAAATAATGCCCCAAAACATTGAGATACTGGCCATACCAATCTCTCATCCCTCAGTTCCCTGACCCTGGAATCTAAAGTATATGCCTCTCTATTATGGGCATCCGGAATTGTCTAGAATGACCTGAGAGGCCCACCTGGGGCCAGAAGAGAGATTTGCCTACGATAAGGTACGTTGACATTTCCTAGGCATCCAACAGTATATCCAAGCCACCTTGGCCTCACCTCTTATGTAGCCACAGATCATCCTTTATTGGGGAGCCTTCAGTCAGGTATCAAGGTTGAGGTGGCCAGAGCCACTGGCAACCACCCTTCCCCCACTCGACTGCCAACCTGCTGGGAGTGGGACATGCAGCCAGGGGCCCAGCTGAGAAAAGGACAGGACACAGCATGACTGACCCTGCCCCCGCAGAGGCAGGAGAAAACGTATGCCAGCCAGCACTGCTGACCCAGAATCCCCTGGATGAGGACAAATATATGGACAGCCGAACTTGTGTCCCAAGGAAAAGCTGGAATATGCACGTTTCTGGCAATTTAGGACTCATTGTAGACAATGATAGGGGGCTATAGACAAGGTTTCTATTGAGGAAGGGCACCATCCAAGGTCAGGAACAGGCAGACAAGCATCCAGGAAGTGGGCAGAGAAAGATGAGGGAAACACACACACACACACACACACACACACACACACACACACGGGTAGCCCAAGGCCTCAGTAGTCCCTGAGCAACTGAACATCCCACCTCCGAGAAGATGGCACTACCATCCTCAGACCAAATGTTGACAAAACTCAGAGCCTCTCACACATCTGGAATGGCTCATAAAACAGCATGACATTTCCTACTATACACACCGCTATGAAGAAACCTCAGCCACTTTATTTTTGGTCGTCGGTCATGGGGTTTGAACTTTGGGCCTGTGTGCCATCCCTCAGCTCTTCAGCTGAAGGTGTGTACTCTACCACTGGAGCCACAGCACCATTTCCAGTTTTCTGGTGGTTCACTTGAGTTAAAATCTCACAGACTTTCCTGCTTAAGCTGGTTTTGAAATGTGATCCTCAGATCTCAGCCTCCTGAGTAGCTAGAAGGACAGTTGTGAGACACTGACAGTGTCCGGTTTCAGCCACCTTTATACAACCAGGGGAAACCCAACTTGTCAGGCCATAAAGCACATGTAACCCTACACTTTCAGACTTTGACACCAGCATCCAAAGCCAGTCTTCCTTGGTTGGAGAGAATATAATTGACATTAATCTCCCACACCTGCTCCCATCCGCCCACTCCCTGCTTAAGACAGGCCACAAGCTCTGCAGTTCTTGGTAAGACAATGCCCACCCTGCTGTAAATTCACACTCGGGCAAACTTGGGGAGTTCTTAGAAATGGGTGTACACTGAGGCCAGAGCCTGGTGTCCCAACCACAGCAACCCCACTCCTTCACCATCTCTGGCAAGCAAGTGGTGTCTTTCTTTCTTGGTTTTTTGGATGAGGGGCTTGAACTCAGGGCTTGGGTACTGTCCCTGATGATGATTTTTGGTCAAGCCCAGTGCTCTTCCACTTGAGCCATGGTACCACTTCCAGTTGGAGATAGGAAATGAGACTCTCATTGGACTTTCCTCCCTGTACTGGGATACAAGACCCTCTGGATCTCAGCCTCCCGAGTAGCCAGGATGACAGGCATGAGCCATCAGCGCATGGCCTATGGTGTCTCATTCTTTACAATTTCCAACTAGTCTGCCTCTAGACACTACCACCTAGACACTCCTCTACCTCCCTCAGAGACAGCAAAGGGAGCTTCAGAATCTGGGAAGGGCCATAGGCATAAAAGGGGCCCCTTCACATCACTAGCCCTTTCTAAGCTCCCATCCGCTTCCTCTGGATGGCCTGGATGTTTAGGACTTCTTAGGCCTGCCCTGTATCCCCCCGTCACACCCAACTGGTACCTGAGGATTTCTGTGGCCAGCTGCTCCATGTCCCAGTGGGAGACTTTGGGTGGGTTGCTGATAACTGGGTCCAGGGGTGCCTAGGGCAGAAGGAGTGTCCAGATCCTCTTTGTCAAAGAAGGAGACACAAAGCATGAATGGATCTACTAAGAGCTACAGGGCACAGCCATCTACCTGTCACCCAGGTCCCTTGGAGTGCAGTTTTACATTGAAAATGCTGGGGCTTGAACTCGGGGTCCAGGCGTTATCCCTGAGCTTCTTTTGCTTGATGTGAGCACTCTTCCACCCAAGCCACGGTACCACTTCTGGCTTTTTCTGTGTATGCGGGAACTAGGAATCGAACCCAGGGTTTCCTGTGTGCTAGGTGAGCCCACTACAGCTAAGACAAAATCCCAACATTGAATAGCTGTTCTTCTGTGATCCCTTGGGCCTGTCTCGGACAGTCTTGCCCATCTTAACTGAGTTTCTAAACAGCAGCCCTGTCCGAGAAAGAACACGCTCCCCTATGTTGTCCTTTATCTATGGCATCTTTTCTCTTTGTGCTTCCTGTCACATTCTCCTTGTTAAGCAAGAACTCGTTTCAAGTGCTGCCTCTAAGAAGCCCGCTCCAATCACCCTGGCAGAGGGGGATCTTCTCCGCTCTGCAGGCCGTTGGCCTTGTCATGCTCTGCCTTCCAGCTGGTGTGGGTTGAGAGCGCACAAAGGCGAAGGCCTGGCTTTCACCACGAAATTTCTGAAGGCTCTGATACACGATCCAGGAACCAGTGTGGCATCACACTCTGTGAGAGGGCACTTGAGGATCAGGCAGTCTGGGGGCAACAAATTTGGCCATTTCTTGTTTGGGCTTGAACACGTCTGGATTTTTGGTGATTCCATACAGAGAAGAGTCTTATCAGCCTTCCAGCTTATGGCTGGCTTCAATCTTTGATCCTCACATCTCTGCCTACCGAGGAGCCAGGATGTCAAGTGTGAGCCTGAGCCAGACAGGCTCCAGAACCTTTCCTTTGAGCTTCTGTTTATCTTGTGTCAACTAGCAAGCCCTAGTTAAAATAGTAATTTATAGGGAATCAAGTTCCTCTCCTAGGTCAGATAATCCAAGGAGATTAAGTATCTTTAGAAAAGGCTATTCAGAGTGGGCCTAGGTGAGTGTGTGTGTGTGTGTGTGTGTGTGTGTGTGTGTGTGTGTGTGTATGTGTGTGTGTGTGTGAGTATGAGTTTCAAGGATACCTACCTCCATCTCTCTGGTGCTTATTTCACCCAGTGGTGAGTACATCCAGGATCTCCACCCCATGAAAGGTGGATAAGGAAGGGTACTTGAGGTCACATCAAGTGGGATGATCTGAATTCTATCCTGCAACTGAAGACAGGGTGATAATAGAGAGAAGGAGAGGTTTAGAGGAACATCAAGGGAAGCCCCTTACCTTTGGCTACAAGTACCAGAGAGAAGAATGAATCCATCCATTTTGGTATTAAGATAACAACTGCCCACTATTCATTTATTTTATTTTTCGTGAGTCCAGGTCTTGGATTCAGGGACTCAGTGTCATCCCTGGGCTTCTTTTACTCAAGGCTGAGGCTCTATCACTTGAGCCACAGCACCAAAACTGGCTTTTTTCGGGGGGGGGGAGTTTGTTTATGGGAGATACGAATCTCACAGACTTGGGGCTGTGAAGGTAGCTCAGTGGCAGAGTGCTTGCCTTGCATGCCTGAGACCCTGTGTTCGATTTTTCAGCACCACATAAGCAAAAGAAACAAAGCCAAAAGTGGCGCTGTGGCTCAAGTTGCAGAGTGCTAGCTTTGAGCTGAAGAGCTAAGGGACAGTGCCCAGGCCCAGAGTTCAGGACACATGCCTGGACCAAAAAAAAAATTCTCACAGACTCTTCTGCTTGGGCAGGCTCTGAGTTACGACCATCAGAACTCAGTCTCCTGAATAACCAGGATGACAGGCGAGAGCCACTAGCACCTGACCGTCACCATCCATTTATAGCTCCCTAGGGCCAATGCTGAGCTACCTGCATTGCACCTCCTTGTTGTGAGTGGGAAGCAGACCTGGGTGTGTTTGATACTTCAACAGCCTACCTACCTTTGAGCATTGTTCTGGCTCAGTCTGATGTCAGCTTCCTCCTTATCCACAAGACTGACTTCGCGCTGTCACAGAACAAATGTCCCCCAGGAGGTGTCCGACCTGGGGTCGTTCCTCTGCACACTGCCTCCACCCCACTCCCCGAAATGACACACTGCAGCAACATGAAGTAGACATAGAGTGAACTCAGTTTCTTATCATCAGGGTCTGGCCAGATAGTGGCAGTGAGGATCAGAGGCTCAGGAGAGTGCTGTGCAGTTGGAAAATGTGATGCCTCCTCATCCACTTTCCTTTAACTGTCTTAGCAAAGGGTAGTGGGGAAGTACTCACCAAACAGACTGACAATGAGTAACCATAACAGTTTATCCCAGGCACAGAGGGGCTTACCTAAGGGAGCTAGTTCTACAGGCTGAGCAAGAAAACTCCTGACCCACAGCCTACCTCCAGATTAAGAGGGTTATCTTGGGTCCCAGCCACATGGGGACGCTGAGGCACCTCCTCCAGCACCTTTTCAACAAGTTACAGAGAGAGAGAGAGAATTACACGTAAGCGGGCTGCCGGTGGCACAGGCCTACAATGATAACTACACAGGAGGCTAAGATATGAGGATCATGGTTCATAGCCAGCCCAGGCAGGAACGGCTGTGAGAGGCTTATCTCCAAAGAAACACCAGAAAACCGGAAGTGGTGTTGTGCCTCAAGTGGTAGAGACCTAACCTTGATCTGAGGAGCTTGTGGAGAGTGCCCAGTCCCAGAGTTCAAACCCCACGATTGACAATAAGTGCACTTCCCACCACAAGAAATGGAGTGAATAGCACCCATTGTCCTAGGGAGCATGGCAGAGAAGTCAGACGAAGCTTCCTGTCAGCTGGGGGTCACGAGTAGGTCATCCCACTTTTCTGTGCCTCGTTTTCCCCAGCTGCAAAGCTGAACAGTGAAAGATCCCCTTCCTCATGAGGAGAGGGTAAGAATGAAAAAGAGCCATGTTTTGTTTCATAATCCCATACCTGTGGCATGATAAATAACAGGCCCCTTCTGAGACCTTTCCAGGTGTCTTCTTGTTATATGCTCACAGAATTGCCAAGAAACTTATCTGATGACCGTTGCCTCTATGCTGGCCCTGCCCCAGAGTTCCCCTTGTGTTGATCCCTTGTTTCCTCACAACTGTCCTGTGAGAAGACTGAGGACCAGTGGTTCCAGGCCGAACCCAGACCTTCAACTGTGGTCAAGAATCGGATGCTATGGACTAAGATTTTGGGACAGTCATCTAAACCGATGACTGAGCATGGAACTACATATCTACCATCCCAACTACAGAGGACCAGGCGTGGTGGTGCATGCCTGTCACAGGAGGACCATGATCCAGCCAAGCCTGAGCATATATTGAGTCTCTATCTCAGAAATGCCAGACAGAAAGGCTTGACTCCCATGGAAGAAGACCTGACTGGAAAGCCTAAGGATTTGACTTCCAACCCTAATATACCAAAAAGAATCCGAGGCCCAGTGCCAGAGGCTCATGCCTATAACCCTACCTACTCATGAGGCTGAGATCTGAAGAACACAGGTCAAGGTTTAAAGTAGGGTTGGCCTTGCCCATCAGACGTCATGATGAGAAGACCCAGAGTCTGATGCATACCAATACGATCCATACTAACAGGACTCAAAGCCTTATTAAGTGCTGACCACGCTCTCTGTCCCCCTGGGGAGCCATCCCTTGTTGGCCCCACCTCCAGATCCATCCACACTCCTCTGCCACCAGCCAGGCCCACGGGAGTAGACAGTTCCAGGGCACAAAGTTCCCTTGCTCTTATAATTTAAGGGTGCTGAGTCCCCTTCAAGCGTTTCACCCTTCCAGAACCCCATACCTCAGCCTCAAAGCCCATGCTGCCCCCAAAGACAGCGCTTAGAAGTTACTAATGGGTCCAGCACTCCTTGTTACAACCAGCTTCTACACACACACACACACACACACACACACACACACACAAAGCCAATACAGGTGCCTCCTGTCTGTCATCCTAGTTACTCAGGAGGCTGAGGTCTGAGGATCACTGTTCAAAGCCAGCCACGTAGGAAAGTTTGTGAAGCTCCTATCTACCCTGAACCACCAAATAGCCAGAGGTGGAGCTGTGGCTCAACTGTCAGAGCTCTAGCTTTGAGCAAGAAACCTCAGGGACAGCATTTAGGCCTTGAGTTTAAGGCCCAGTTCTTCTACCTCCAAACACACACAGATACAGACATAGACAGACAGACAGACAGACAGACAGACACACACACACACACACACACATACACACACACACATACACACACACACACACACACACACATACACACAAACATACGGATAGCCCAAGGATTCAGCAGTCCCCGAGAATAGAAACATGAACTCCCTCAATTATGAACACATCCCACCCATGAGAAGGTGGCAGTACCGACATCAGACCCACTGTAGACAAAACATTGAGCCTCTCACATATCTGGAATGCCTCATACACCAGCACGGCATTTTCTACCATGCATACTGCTATGCGGAAAACTTAATCACCTCTTTTTGTTGTTGTTCGTTAAGGGTCTTGAACTCTGGGCTTTGGTCCTTGCCTTGAGCTCTTCAGCTTAAGGCAAGCACTCAATTGTTTGAGCCACAGCATTGCTGCTGGTTTTCTGGCAATTCCTTGGATATAAGAGTCTCAAGGTCTTTCCTAACCAGGCTGGCTTTTACCCATGATCCTCAGATCTCACCTCCTGAGTACCTAGGATAAAAGCCATGAGCTACTGGTAGCAGGCCAAACATACTTTTCCATTCCTGTCATCCTCTCCCCCCAGGAGACTGAAATCTGAGGACTGCAGTTGGATGACACTTAGCAGCAAAGCCCATGAGAACTCTTTATCTCCAATTAAACACCCCAAAAAGCTGGAAGTGGAGCTGGGATTCAAATGGTAGAGTGCTATCTTGGAGCATAAAAGATAAGATCCATGCCCTAAGTTGGGACATTCAAGTACAATCTCATACTGAAGATCCCCTGACTTTATCAAAGACTCAGGTTCTCTCACTGTACTGCCTCAGCACTGGACAGTGAGGTAAGGTCTAGTTATCCAACCACATGATATGGGACCCAAAGGGATTCCTGGTCAAGGGACGGAGACTGGGGAGATCTAGGTCCCTTTTGGGGAGGTGAAAAGGGCTGCTCTATCCCAGAAATGTTCCTATGTTGTGAGTATTATCAAAGAAACCACCCTGTTCAGAGCCCAGTGCTTCTGGGTTTCCCACCAGCCTCCACCCAGCTCTGCCCCACCTTCAGCCTGCCCTCTCTGAATCCCAGATCTGCCATGTAGACTAAAGAGTGAGCCAGCCAAGAGAACCATTTCCTGCCCTCATTCCCAGGCTGTCCTGTGGCAGTGGAATGCATACCTCAGTCTTTGGTGGAGGAATGAACACCGGGGGTGGTATCAACAGTTTGAGCCCTGGAAAGTCCTAGTCCCCAAGGATGTATTGCTCAGGCATCCTGCAGTGAATGAAAGCCAGGTCGTCAATGATGAGACCAAGGTGCCAGGACATTTAATAGAAGTGTGTCTGGTTCAAACACTGGTAGTCTATTTTGTCAGGTGAGGCCATGGCTCCAATTTCCTGACACACCTGACCTGGGACCATCCTCCCTTTTGAAATTCCTGCTTATCCCTTGGCCCCCCGTTGAAACTCTAACCCCAATACCTCCCTAGCCCTTGGAAACTTTCTTCTTATCTGACCAGAAAATAAACTCGATGTGGCTGGGGTTAATTGAAACCTGGTGACCCACCCTGAGCCCTAGGTTCTACCAGAGGCTGGTTCCCTCTACAGTCGGTGACCACATAGCTCTGGCTGTCATGAAGTTGCTGAGTCAGTGGCTTGGTCCTACATACTGGCTTTAGGTTCTGAAATTGTCCCCACAGAAATTGTGAATAGTTGGCTCCCTTGATCCAGGGACTCCAAACCAAGGCTTGCATGTTCTCCCTTCTTCCTTTCTTTCCTCTTTTTCTCCTTTTGTCCTTCCCTCCTCTCTCTCTTTACTTTCTTTGTGTGAGTCCTAGGCCTTGTACTTGGAGCATAGGTGCTGTCCCTTAGCCTTTTTATTCAAAGCTAGCAGTCTATGGTTTGAGCCACATATCCATTTCTGGCGTTTTGTTTTTGGTAGTTAATTCAAGACAAGAGTCTTACAGACTTTCTTGCCCGAGACAAAAGCCTCAGTTCTCTGATCTCAGCTTCCTAAATAGCTAGGATGACAGGCTTGAAGCACTGGCATCCAGATCAATCCAAGGTTTCTTCATGCTCTGTGGAACCAATCCTGGAACTTTTCATTGTCTGTGACCCCCCAGAGCCTGGTGCACACTGCAATGGTTTGTTGCAAAATAAATGAGCATCTGTCTATGACAATACTACAGAACAGTCCCATCTGATTCAGGTAAGAATCCTCTGTGGGGGAGTGGGGACCAAGCCTGATGTAGCTCTCCCTCAGTTCTCCCTCCTCCCTCTTACCCCCTCCTGGTGCCACCACACTTAACTGTTTTGGCTCTGAGGATGTGAGCCACTATGTACTTGCTACATTCCAGGGCCTCTGGGATGCCTGTCTTCTCAAAGATCTCTGTCCAGCAGCTGACAAGCTCTGTGGCACTCAATATCCCATGTAGGTGCGAATGAGGTTGCTGTGAGCTGAATGCCTGACTCAAGGGGCCTCCTCTCCTCCCCCTGGGGCCAGTCAGGATTACCACATCTGGCCCCCAAGATACATGTTGCAGAGAAAGACTCCTCGAGGTATCCCTGTTTTCTGAATCTCCCAGAGTCCAGTGCAGGTGCTGGGAATCATCTCTGCTCACAGCTGGCAGGCTAGGGATGGTGAGGTCACAATCGCTGCTCCCCAAGCAGCCTTGACTGTGGTGGTCACCCTAGAGAGGGCTGGAGGAGAATCAACAGCTGCCGAAGAAAGTCAGTCAAGGCATGACGTTCATTACAGGAGACCATCTGGCTTGGGAACTCTTCCTATGCTGCTTTGAACGTTGTCCCAATCAAACTTGAAGGGTTCTAAATTCAGTGGTCTGCTTTTCCTTCCAGACAGCATACAGCAGGTTATAGAAAGTAACATTCAGAGAGCCCAAGCTAACTGCCAGGGCAGTTAGCAAGCAGGCTCCAGCAGGGGGAGCACACTTGCTTACCCTGCCCAGCTGGAAATGGCCCAGGCCAAACACAGACTGGAGTCTGCAGGACTCCAAGGAGGACTGCCCACCAGTACCTTGCCCCCTGAGGGAATCCATGCCACCAGAAGGGGCCTGGAATCCCCTGCCCAGATGCCGATGGATACAGTCAATGCCCTGGGTAAGTTTCCCCTCTCAATCTCGGTTGTGGTGAACCATCTGCCATGTCACAGCATTCACCACTTCCCATACCCTCCTAACCACAGCCCCTGCCCTACTGCCCCCCCCCCAATCTGTTCCCTAATTACGTTTGGCGGACACATTCCCAACCCTTGAATTATCTCCAACTATAACACTAGAGCACACTGTCTGGCTAGAAGAGTACGGCTGTGGTCACAGTTGCCTGTCTTCTGGCTGAAGACAGAAGGACAGGTGTCCACTCTGGTCTGTGGTTCACACAGGCCTCCTAGGGGAGACCCACACAGGCCCAGCAGCTACTGTGGGCTACAGGAAAGGGAGAAGAGAGAGGTGGAAAAGAACATGTACTGAAACCTTCCCTAAAGGAGCCATGAAATGGTGAAAGAGAAAACAAATTATTGCTAGACATGTACTTGGCATTGATGAAAAAAGAACAACACACACACACACACATGCACACAAATAAAATGCTTTTGCTCTTTGTAGACACGGTGCCTTAAATATGTTTTCATCTCCCTGTTCTCCCAACACACACACACACACACACACACACACACACACAAACACACACACAATTCCAGAACTGTGACAGAAGATTAGTCCATGCAGCACCTGTAATTTGCCAACAGATCACTCACCTGAGCACAGTCAGGCTGTATAAGGAGAAAGATGATCTGTCTGTCTGTCTGTCTGACTGTCTCTCTCCCTCCCCCCTCTCTCTCTCGTGCTCCCTCTCTCTCTGTCATGCACACACAAACACACACACACACACACACACACACACACAGACTCAGAGCAGTGCCTCTTCTGAGTTTGTTGGTTCCTCCTTTGGGACAAGGTACAAGCTGGAGCATGGGGGTTGCCTGGTCAGAACAGGGGATCCAACAAAAGGGAGCATCACTCTAATAACACAGAACAACCTTGCCTATCCCTTTCTCCAGGGCCAGACACTTTCCCTTGGGAACCACCAGCCTTGACTCCTCATTCACAAAAACCCTAGGCCAGGACACTTGGTGAAGGTGTCCGAGATAGGTGGCTCTTCAGCCGGGGCTGAAAACAAGCCGGGGGTCATGGTGCCCCAGAGGGGTGTCTGACCTGGGTTTGGGGCAGTGTTGGGGAAATGGATGGGGTCTTAAAGGATACATACATGGATGGATTCCCTACTTCCAGCCTAGATGCTTCTGGGTGATTTGGTGGATTCTTGGGAGGGATGAGGAGACCAGATGGACAGGGAGCACCAGCAGATGCTGGGAGAGCTGGGAAATGTGATCACCCTGTGAGTACTGTTTACAGCTGGGATGGGGGGAGGCAGACAGGCTGGGTGTATGTGGGTCGGAGTGGGTATATTCCTCCCAGATATTCACCTTCTGTCTGACTCCAAGTGCCCTCACATACCTAGTGGGCTCTTCTGGGACCCTCCTCAGGTGATAGGGTGACCAAGCACAGAAGACAAGGGCTCACACAGCAAGGAGGGCCTATCTTCTGCATCCAACACCCACCACTCCCAGCAAAAAGAAAACGACTCAAGAAGGCAGGTGTGGAGGTGCTGTTCCCCACCTCTGATTAAAGCCACCAGGTTCCCGCCAGAGAGAGGAAGGGTGCAGATGTGTGGCTGTGTGGCTCCCACTGCTCCAGGCCAGGTGCTCTGTGGCAACCCTCCTCACCCATTCCTGCATCTCCCTGTTTCCTGGGACACTGGCCACTAAGGATCAGGGTGGGATCCCCAGGTCAACACACACCCCTACCCTCGACCCCTGGGATACGTTTTTGACAGGGTCATGCAGACTGGGGGAGGGGGGGGGAGGGTGGACTTGAGGAGGAAACAGGAAAGGGGAGGCAGGAGGTGCAGGTCAGGGTCAGTGGTTGGTTGGCCAGAGTGTTTCCAGGCTGGGGGCCCTCAGATCCACCACTCACGTGTACTAATGGGAGAAGCTGTAGGAGGTGGCTCCAGGTGCACATGGGCCCGGAATCCTAGGACCAGGGGTGGCGACCAGTTCGGGGCTGCAAGCCAGCCAGGGGTTTGCCATCTCCTCTGGGCGACTGTGAGAGGCGCAGCTGGTAGGAGCCAAAAGTGCCATGTCTGAAATGCAATGCTGCTGGGAGGGGGCAGGAGCATCTGTGGGCACATGGCAGGGCTGCATGTGGCCTCTGCTCCTCTTCTTCAGTGAACACCACCCCCACCTCAGCTGCTCCTGTGCTCCCTTGCCGGGACCTCAGTCTCAGGGCCGCCATGGCCACGGTGCCTTCACGTGGCTGCCCGTGGCGATGTGCCTGATGCACCAGCTCCATGTGTTCTGTGCTCCCCAACAGAACCTGCAATATGATCAGCGAGGCTGCCAGCTGATGAAGCCACTTGCCCTTGTGTATACTCGCTCTTCTCTCTGCTCTCTCTCTCTGCTCCCACTCCTCTCCTGGGCTGTGTTGCCCCCGCTGGGCATGCCCACCCCTTCACCCTCCCCTGAGTCGTGCCCCTGGCCACTGCTGCCATGGGAGTGTGCCTTGGGCCCCACTCCCTCCTCCTCTTGACCACCTCCCCCTCTTCCCCTCAGGCCTGGCCCCCACCCCTGGCTGCAAGCCAAGCCCTGACTGGGACCAAAGGCTTCCAGGCCATGGAAATTATAGCCTCACCTCAGCTCATCACTCCCTCCCAACCCCAGTACCTGCCCTGGGTATCAAATCTCCCCTCAGCTCCACAGCTGGAGGAGACTCTCTTCCGTGACCCTCCAACATTCAAACCAAAATCCACACACGGTGACCCTTGTGTGTATGTTTGTGTATGTATGTTTGTTTGTGTTTATTTTTGTGTGTGTATGTTTCTGTGTGTTTGTGTGTGTGTGATTGTTGGGGTAAATACCTCTCAAGGACTCAGAACATAGAACCTTTTTAGATGAGTCAGCACACAGCACACTTCAAAAAACAGCACAAAGAACCCTGTGTAAAGGACTCAGCACACAGCTCCCTTTGAAGGACTTAGCATATAGTACCCTGTGTAAAGTACTCAGCAAACAGCACCCTTTGAAGGAGGGAGTCCATAGCCCACAACGTAATGGACTAAGTGTATGGCATGCTTTGAAAAACTCAATGCTACCATTCTTTCCCAGGGACTCAGTACATAGCACCCTGTGTTAAGATCACACAAAGCCCCCTTTGAAGGGCTGAGTACGTAGCACACTGTGTAAAATAGTGCACAGCACCCTTCGAAAAACTCAGCACATAGCATAATTTTGAAGGACTCAGCACATACTACCCTGTGGAAGGACTGAGCACATAGCACCATTTGGAGGACAGTACAGAGCACACTGTGTAAAGGACTCGGCACATATCACTTGAAAAATTCACCTTATCCATCTCTTCTCAAGGGCTCAGAACATAGCAGTACCTGTACCTTTTGGGATGAATTAGTACACCGCATCTTTTGAAGGACTCAGCATACAGTAGCTGTATAATGGACACAGCGCACAGCACCCTTTGAAAAAACCACCAGGGCCCAATCTTCTCAGGGATTCAGAACATAGCACCCTTTGGGATGACTCAGCAAACAGGACTTTTTGAGGACTCAGCACAAAACCCCCATGTCAGAAGGACCCAGCAAACAGGACCCTGTGAAGGACTCAGCACATAGCTGTATGTCACAAGTTCAGCTTTAATTAGAATTAGGATGCTTTCTTCAGTATCACCATTCTTCAGAAACACTTGAAAAATCCTACTAGTTCATATTTAGCTAAACTGGGGGAGGGTCAGCTGAGGGTCTTGAACTCAAAGCTTGGGGGCCCTGTCCCTGCGCTCTTTGATTCAATGCTAAATCTCTAGCATTTGGAGGCACAGCTCCAATTTTTTTGTTTTGTTTTTTGTTTTGGTTTATTCTTTGACAGTTCTTACGGTGATTCGGAAGGCCAACTTGGGTATCCGTGGGCAAAGGCTCTTAGCTCGGCCTGGAGCTGACCTCTCCCTTCCTTGTGCCTCTGGGAGCCGGGCCTCCTGGAGCTCTCTTGGCCTAGGGTGGAACATACCTGCTCTGGAATCAGCACTCAGGGTGAGCAAAAGTCAGCTTGGCCCTGGTCACTTACCCCAATTGAATTCTAGAGGATGATGACACGGGGCTGCATGTCCCGCGTCTGGCCACGAGGAGGCAGGAGTCACCCACCATAGGGATTGTACCTGTGAGTTATGTTTACTCTTACTGCTGTGGGGCCCGCATCAAGCTTTGAAGCCACCCTGGACAGGAAAGTCCTTGAGATTCTTATATAAAATTAACTATCAAAAATCAAGTAGGGTTGTGGCTCAAGTGGCAGAGCACTAGATTGAGCAAGAAAATTCAGGGATAGAGCCTAGGCCCTGAGTTCACACACACACACACACACACACACACACACACACACACACACACACACACACACCACATGCAAGCAAAATCAGAGATTTCTACAATGCAATCTTTAGGTATTCTCCACGTTTTCCCAACTAAGGCTCATGGGTGTTGGCCTAGGTGTTGGATGCATACAAAACCACCTGGCATCTTTAATTTTGGGGAACAGTATGGCTAGGTCAGCCTTCCCCCATCCCAGCTCCTTGATTGGGTTGTGGTCTATCCAGGCCCTTTGGGGGGGGCTCCTTATACAGACTCGGCAAGATGCCTTCAAAAGGCATCACATGCTGGGCACTGGTGGCTCATACCTGTCATCCGAGATACTCGGAAGCTGAGATCTGGAGGATTATGGTGCCAAGCGAGCCAGGACAGGAAAGTGTGTGAGATTCTTATCCTCAATGAATTATCAGGAAACAAGAAGTGTCCCTGTGGCTCAAGTGGCAGAGTTCCAGCCTTGAGAAAAAGAGCTCAGGGACAGTGCTCACAGCCAACAACAACAAGGAGAGGCATTGCATGTTGGCTTTGGGATTGGTATGGGTTAAATATAATTGGAATTTTCAAGTGCTCCAAGACAAAGCAATACCTCCTTTAGTCCTGTCTTCCTCCATCTTCATCTCACACTCTGACCTTGGCCATACTTTGGTTAGCATGACTCTGGCTTGACAGGAGGGCTCCAAGAAGGAAGATCTCAGAGCAATCACCCCCACCACATCCTTCTGCCCTACTCACTCTGTTGCTTCTGCTCTTTGCTACACACCATCTTCCTGGAATCTATACATGAGGTCATTGCCACCAGCATTATGGTGAGTGGTGAGTCTGGCCTAACTCAGGGCAGTCAGAGATGGAAGTTGGTCTGGGACTAGGAGCTTCTACCCTGTGTGTGGGCTGAGTCCAGGGCCGACATTTATTCATCCTGAGCATTGAAGAGATTAGGAGACAGTGTAGAAACCACATTGAGTCACCTAAGTTTGGAATCTAGAGGACCACTTGTGTGAGGTAGGCTGTGAGGTTTGGAGGCCACTGTTCTTGGTACTCCTCTCTCGAGACTCCCCCATCCCTCTCTCATCCCTCAATGGTAGAAGAGAAACTTCAACTAAGTCCAAGAGGGGGCAGGGGAGTATTTCTGTGTGAACCAGACTGTGCTTCATATTCATCCTAGCCCCTACTTCCTATTTATCTGAGGAATGTCCATATGGGTTTGGGACAGGGGAATCATCCTAGCTGAGAATGTGGCTCAGTGGTAGAGTGGTTGCCTAGCATGCCTGACACCAGTGGTTTCATTCCACACAGAAAAAGCTGGAAGGGGAGGTGGGGCTCCACTGGTAGAGCACCAGCCTTAATCAAAAAGACCTCAGGGACAGTGGCCAGGCCCTGAGCTCAAGCCCCAGGACTGTAAGAACAAATCTTTGTTGGAGGCTTTTCTTCCCTTTGAAAACAATTTATTCTTTGTGATAAGCATAACATGGGCCTCTTCCCTGGCCACCAATGGGCCATTAGATGTCCCTTGAATTTGGGCAGCTTCCCGGCAGCCTCTGCCCTACCTGGCCCATAGTTTATCCCCATCTTGTGGCAGATGGAGGCCTGAGAAAAGGCCACCTGCCACCTACTTCTGGTGGCTGCCGAGGCTTTTGAGAGTCAGTATGTCACATAGAGAGTTATCATCCACATCAGTCTACAGAAGAAAGGGAGGGAGTGCTCCTTGCTTGAGCCCTCAAGCTGTAGGTGGCTCTGGATGTGAGGCATCTGCTGCAGGATGTGCTCCATCAGGGAGTCATCTATGGGGTTGGAACCCCAACCTCTCCTCTGGCAGTTTCCAAGCTGACTTGAAGTTACAATTCTTCAAAACCTTTCTGCTCCTCCCTCATTTCGCCTACCCTAGTGCCTGAGGCGTCTGAAGCAGTGGGGGAGGGGGGCTCAGCCTGTGCTGGCATCTGGAGCCCGCTGTCCGTGCCTTCACCTGCGAGGACCCACAGCAGCTCCTGAAGCTCTCTCTTTTTCTCCATCTTCTCCTGGGAGAGCCAGCACATGTGCTCGGCTTTCTCCTGACACAGCTTATCCAGGACAAAAATCTGCTCTTTACATGCCATGAGGGACTCCACGGTGGTGCAGATGTGTGCCGACAGCTGGCTACATTGATGGTGGAGCTCATCCACTGGACTCTGGAAGTCCACCTCATCAGACAGGTCGTAGATGAAGCAGATTTTCTTCTCGGATGCCCACGTGTCCCACTTGCCATCCCCATGCCAGCTGTGGTGGCAGCTCACAGATCAGGGGGCCTGTAGCTCCAGCTCTGTCTGGTACTGAGCTGCAAGTGGGCTGGATGCCCCCAGCAGGGCCTCTGCTCCTGCAGCAGGAGATTTCCCCTGTGGATCTCAGCTTCTGAGAGGGCTCGCAGATCCTGTCCCTCTAGGTCTGGGGCATGTCTCCATCCTCTGGGACGGTCACGTCGGGGGGGAGTAACCTCCTCTCCTTTTCTTCCACAGGACTCACACTTTCCACTTCCCCAGAGAAAGCCAGGAAGCTCAGCTGGACTTGCAGGCGCTCCTCCTATGGTCTGGTCACTTCCAGGCACTTGAGAGTGTCCTGCCACTTTGGGAGCACCACCTGGCCCCCCCAGTTGTTCGGGCCCTGCACTTGTTTCAGCAGCTCCAGCAGCTGGGTCTGCCTCTGCAGGTGATGCTGCAGGGCCTCCTTCTCAGAGTTCAGCCACTCATTGGAGGCAATATGCTGCTCACAGGTGGCTCTGAGCACCTGCAGCTGGGCTAGGGACTGCTCCTGCTGCTCCTGCAGTTCCCATGATGCTTGGCACTCTCTCTCTCTCTCTTTCTCTCTCTTTCTCCCTCCCACTCCCTCCCTCTCTCTCTCTCTCTTTCTCCCTCTCTCTCTCTCTTTCTCTCTCCCTCTCTCAGCTACCTCTTTCCATTCCTCTATCTTCTCCTCTGAATGGTCTAGGTGTTCTCACAGTTCTTTTTTCACCTGTTGCTCTGAGTCCAAGATGTTGGTGAGCTCTTCCTTCTCACCGCTCGCCTTGTGGAGAGTGTTCTACAGCAGGGCCAACTCTTCCTCTGGCTATGGGTCACACACACACACACATGTGCCTTGTGGGGTCTAGTGTATCTCCTGCAGATCCTTGGCCTTATCCTCCAGTCTCTGCAGTTGCTACTGCTGCTCTGTGTTCTGGACACAGAGCTTCTGGTTTTCCTGGACCTGGATGTGAACTTGTTACTCCAGTTTTTTCAACTCCTTCTCTGTGCAGTAGGCCTAGGCCTGCAACACAACTGCAGCTCCACCTGAGATGGTCCTGCGGGGTGCCATGGCTCTGTCATCTTCTTTCTCAGTTCCCCCAGCTCATTCTCCAGCACCTGCCTCGCCCTTCTCTCCTTCTCCTCTGTCAGTTGGTTCACCTGCTCGTTCAGCTACTGAGTCTCCTCTTTACATGCGGACCTCTCAATGCTCAGGTCCTCTGTGAACGTGTCTCTCACCAGACTTGCTGAGGTCACCATCCAGCTCAGGTTGTCCACTAGTCTCTTCAGTAACTCATGCCCCACCAGCACTAGTTGGAACTTGCAGATTATGTTCTTCTGGTGCTGTTCTCTGTCCAGAGCACTTCCAGCTTCTCCTACAACTCTGTGTTCACTTGCTGCAGGTCATCGAATCTTGTGGTCTTTTCCTCAAGGTGAAGGGTCACATCATTCAGTCGTTCAAAGAACATTTCAGTCTCCTTCTGTGCAGCAGTGACCACAGAAGCCACCATATGCAGCTCTGCCACACACACCGCTCTGCAGCCTGCAGGTGGCTGGTAATAGCTTCATGCTCCAGTTATCTGTCATTGGCCACCTGCTTCACTTGGGCTGGTGCAGATTGTAAATCTCTTTCTGCTGAAACCAACCTCTGTATGGGTGACTTGTGGATCTCTAGCTCCGTTTGTGGTGCTTCATGTAACTGGGCCATCTTCTCCCTCTGTTTCTCTAGTCGATCCTGCAGGTCTGTCTTCTCCTGCTTCAGTGGTGGAATCTTGGCACTGAGTGCCTAGTTTCTTCTTTGCTGCAGTCCAGGGTGAGCACCATGTGTCACTACCACATCTGCAGATCCTTGATGTTATCAGGACCCTTGATACTCTAGCCCCTGGTGCCTGTGATTGTGTCCAAAAGCAGGGGAGGCCCACGGTCTGCATCACCTTTGGCCAGACCCACTGTTGAATCACACTCCTCAGTGATGTTTGTCTTGGGGATCCCTCCCTTTTCTGTGTTCTTTGTGTTCTTGAATGTTGCAGGTATGATGGGAGGATTCCTTTGCTGGTGTTCTGGAAGTAGTTTCTTGCCTGTAGCTCTTTCACGGAGTCCTGTTATTTCAGACATATGAGCACTGGGATGAAAAAGATTGCCTGGCCATGTTACCAGGCTCTGCGAAATCCTCTATTCTCCCACTCACTGATTAGGACGTCAATTTCCTATTCTACTCCAAAGTCTTTTCGAGTCTCCTGCTCACCACTCAGCCACCTCTACCTTCGTCAACTGCTGGTGGTAGTGTCAACCACCAAAGGGAATCCTGGTGCTGGGCATCATGGAATGTGGGTGTGGCCACCATTCTTTTATCCCACTGGTCAGAAAGAAGCATGAAAGAATGGGAGTGTGGCCAGAATCCTGTGATGCAGGAAGCATGGGTGGATTCAAGATGACAGCAGCTCCCCCAGCCCCTTTTCCAGGGAACTTTGTCCAATCCAGTTGGGGACAAGAAGGTGACCTGCTTTAGCTGGATGGCTGCACATATTGTTGTGTATGTCTGTTTGTTGCCAGTCCCGCAACTTGAACTCAGGATCTGGGCACAGTCCATGAGCTGCTTTTGCTTAAGGCTAGCCCTCTACCACTGTAGCCATATGGCTCTACTTCTGGCTTTGTTGGCACTGAAGGTGGACAGGGATCTCAAGGACTTTCCTGCCTAGGGTGACTTTGACTATGATCCTCCTATCACAGCCTTGTAAGTATCAAGGAGGACTGCTGAGAGCCACTGGTGACTGCCTAATCACTGGTCTTACTGATGTTCTTGGACAGACAGGTGAGTTCCCTATCCTCAGGTTTTGTTGGTGGGATCTGGAGCCTATAGTTCAAATCCTGGTCCTCCATCTCCAAATGGCAGAAGATCCTAAGAACTCATTCCTATCCATATGAATACCAGTGGAATGTGATGTATGTCATGATTGAATGGGCCGTTCTTGAATGAATTTAGGATAAAATTATACATAATTATATTGTAAGACACTGATCAATTTTAATTAATACTTCATGAATCATTTAAACAATTGCATTCATTAAATGGAGGCATAATGAAATACCTAAGAATTGGGCATCACATAGTGAAGAGATGCCATTTTTCTGCCAGGACTTTCTTTAGTAAATTGGTATAAACCATTTTCTGAATGTAGTTTGGTATATGAAACTAAGATATATTATACCTGACCTGATAATCAATTATTCAAACAGTTTTTATCAGAAATGCTTATATCCAAATGTAGAGGGTAATCCAAATTATGTATATTTGAAAACAATATTGGTTAGTCCTCTTCTCATATTACCCATTCCCTTCTTGAGAACAATACACATTATAAGGAAATGCTTAGAATATTTTGGAGAAATTGGTTGACTTCAAACCAGTGAATTACTCTATGCTGAATTTTGTTTACTTTATATTCAGAAAAGCTAAATTCTTACTTTATCATTTTCCTTAGGCTTTATACTCAGATTAAATCTTTGATCAATGACAAATAAAGATATAAATATTTTTAACAGTAGCAAAATTCAGGCTGAGGAATCTAGGTACAATGATACTCATGCAGATAGGCCTCATCAGTCATGAGACCATGATATCAAAATGTTAACCAATGCTTACTGGTGTCATGCTTATGAGATTTTGTGTATTATAAACAGTGGTTATTAGAATTTTTGTAATCAACATCATTTCATTGGATAGGAACTGAAGTGAGACATTATACTCCGAACAAAATTTAATGAGGCATCCAAAATTAGTTACTAATATATACATCATGTAACACAAAGGAAGCTAAAGGAAATAATTAATGAAAAAAAATCAACATTTACAATAAACACAGAATCAGTATGACTGATTTTTCTTTTACCCCAATTGCAATACGGCTTACATAATGATTTTTCTGGTTATATGTTTAGTTAAGTCTTGATATTTAGTTGGAGAAGTTCTTTCATATATTCATTTGTCAGATCGATGAGGAAATGAATTCCTTGCTAGAGTCAACACCCATAATAATGTTACAGATGTATACTGATACTTTGCCAAAGTTTCAAATCTGCACGAGTAACTTGGGGTCTTTTTTTCGATCTAAATAAATAGATATGCAATTTTGTCAGTACTAGAAAGATTTTGACCACAATTTATTAAACTATTATTTTCCAGAAACCACTTCTCTCTTTTCATGAGATTTTTAATTTCATTCATATCATGCATTGATGTTTTCCTTTAGATAAGCCACATTCAGTCTTCTATAAAGTGTAATTTGGAGTAGTTTAAAATTATGTACATTCATGTACAATGCTCAGATTCGACTATTTCCATATTTTTTCTTGTTAAATCAGTAGGAATTAGTTCTCAATATGGATACAATTGGAGTTATTAATTACATTTCTGAATTTTTTAAGTATGTCATGATTTTATTTGATTCTTTTAAATATTTGCAGATCTCACTCCGCATACAGTCACAATTGTTTTAAACAATTTGATCCGTTCAAGGGTTTTGCTATATTAAGTTCATCTAGATGAATTTAATTACAAATTA
Organism: Dipodomys spectabilis; assembly: GCF_019054845.1. Taxonomy (NCBI): domain Eukaryota; kingdom Metazoa; phylum Chordata; class Mammalia; order Rodentia; family Heteromyidae; genus Dipodomys; species Dipodomys spectabilis. The sequence goes on along the minus strand of NW_024871098.1, from coordinate 4,849,580 downwards.
ACACAACCGTATTTCTGAGACACAGTTATCTTTAAGGCTCTATGCCAAGTTAACATGTATTTGAGGTTTTTGTGCTTAAAAAAAAAATAAACTGGGCACAACATGCTTTTGTTCCTGGGCGAGTACTACTTTGTTAGTTTGTTTTCCAATTGTGACTTCAACGTATGTGTGCATTTTATTTCAATTGTTTTGTGTCTATATTTTGTTTCCTATAACAGAAAGTACAAAAAGAATCAATGATTTAGAACTTTTCCAAATAGAATTCTAAGATAGACACTTGGAAGTTTGTGACAATTGGGAATAGGCAGGTCTTCATACAGAGACATTGTTTGACATGATTTGAATTCTTCCTCCTTGCCGGGCACCGGTGGCTCACGCCTGTAATCCTAGCTACTCAGGAAGATCACGGAGATCTGAGGATCACGGTTCAAAGCCAGCCTTGGCAGGAAAATCTGTGAGACTCTTATCTCCAAAAAACCACTAGAAAACCAGAAGTTAGAGCTGGGGTTCAAGCGGTAGAGCACTTGGCTTGAGCTGAAGAGCACAGGGACAGGGCTCTAGCCCAGAATTCAAGCCTCACGACTGACAAAAAAAAATGATTGAATTCTTCCTCTTCTTGCCTCACTATTTCCAATAGTATTACTGCAAAGTCATAAGTGGAAAGAAAATAATTTTGTCTGTATGAATTCAGATTTTTTTGTTTCAATTGGGACACACTACACATTCATACTTCATTTTAACTCGAAAATTTTCTTTCCTTCGTTTAAAATCACAGATGTGAATTTATAATGCTAAAATAGCAGCTACTAATTTATCTGAAATGATCCAAACTATTTTCAATTCACATTATATGTAATATAGAGTGTAATAATAATAGTAAGTAATTTAGTATGTAATAATAGACCTTGGGGAAAGTCAATAACTGGATTTTTGTGAGATACTGAGTAATAGTAAAGATTAAAAAATTCACAGTTTCATCTAAAAATAAATCATAGATATAAACTAATGCTGAAAAAGTAAGATTGTTTATTGGAAAAAGCAAGAAGTTTCAATAAGCTTACTTTTTAAAAATTGTCTTAGGTCTGGACTTTGTTGGCTCATGCCTGTAATCTTAGCTACCAAAAGTCTGAGATCTGAGGATCCTGGTTCAAAGTCAGCTTGGGCAGAAAAGTCTGTGAGACTCTTATCTCCAATATATCTCTTGACAACTAGAAACGGCACTGTAGCTGAAGAGATACAGTGGTATGCTTCAGCCGAAGGGAGGAGGGACAGTGCCCAGGCCCAGAGTTAGAGCCTTACGACCGACAAAACAAGATTGACATTAATTTCACTTTATTAGTTTATGATTTTTTATTGTGAAAATACAAACAGAGGGTTTACAATTACATGAACAAGGTAATGAGTACATTTCTTTTCAAGCAATTTTGCCTCCTCCATTGTTTTCCCTTCCCATCCCTTAATATCTCCCCTTCTACCACCACACCACCCCCTCCACACCAAAGTTTTAAGTTCGTTTTCAACATAATGTCTTGTACATGTCATTGTGGTAATTAGTCCACCTGTATAATAATTTGTTTTCCCCTTGCCATCCCCAAATTATGCCAACATCAAATACAGTAAAAACAGGGGTTATACTGTGGGGGAGGGACATAAAAATCAACAAATAAATCATGTCATAAATATGGCAGAAACAATAGCAAGAACGGAAAACAATTTGAGTCCTTATCTTAGGGTTCATTTCTCCTAACATCAACTTGTCTGACAGTTTCTGTTCGTCTCAGACATATACTAGTTATTGCAAATAAGGGAAACCATGACACTTATGTTTCTTTGGGCCTAGATTACTTCACTTAATATAATTTTTTCCAAGGCTTTCCATTTCCTAACAAATGGGGCAATGTCAGTCTTTCCCATTGACGCATAGAATTCCATTGTGTATATAAACCACATTTTCTTGATCCATTCATCTACTGAGGGGCATCTGGGTAGGTACCGTATCTTAGCTATGGTAAATAATGCTGCAATAAACATAGTTGTGTTGGTAGCTTTAGTATGGTATTGTTTGTAATCATTTGGTTAAATGCCCAAAAGTGGGAGTGTTGGGTCATCGGGGAGCTCTATGGAAGCTCCATATTGCTTTCCAAAGTGGTTGAAAAAGTATACGGTCCCACCAATATCCCCACCAGCTTCTGTTGTTATTAGAGTTCTTGATTATAGCCATTCTAACTAGGGTGAGGTGGTATCTCAATGCTGTTTTGATCTGCATTTCTTTTATGGCTAGGGAGTTTGAGCATTTCTTCGTGTGTCTATTCACTATCCTTATTTCCTCTTCAGAGAAGTTTCCCTGTAAGTCTTTAGCCCACTTATTTATTGGGCAGTTGTTTCTTTGGCAATTTGTTGTTGGGGGATATAGTTTTTTGAGTTCCAGGTATATTTTAGATATAAGACCCTTGTCTGTTGTATTGCTACTGAAGATCCTCTCCGAATCTGTGGGTTTTCTATTGATCTTGCCAGCTTTGTCCTTTGCCAGGCAGAAGCTATGCAATTTCATGAAATCCCTTTTGTCAAACCTTTCTTTGATTTTTCGTGTTTCTGGGTCTCTATTAAGAAAATTTCGGCCTGTGCCAAGGAGACCTAGGGTTTCTCATATTCCATGCTGTAATGTTTTCAGGGTGTCTGCTTTGACTCGACGTCTTTGATCCATTTGTAGTTGATTCTGGTGCAGAGTGATATATGAGGATCTAGCTTTAGTTTTCTACAAGTGATTAACCAATTTTGCCAGCACCATTTACTGAACAGGCTGTCTTTCTTCCATTCTGTTTTTTTTTTAGTTCCCTTATCGAAGATTAGATGGCTATAGGTCTGTAGGTTCATTTCTGGGTTTTCAATTCTATTTCATTGGTCTTGAGGTCTGTTCTTGTACCAGTACCAAGCTGTTTTGATTACTATGGGTTTGTAGTAGAGTTTGGAATTGGTAGTGATATTCCTCCAGCACTGTTCTTTCTGTTAAGGATCATTTTTGCTATTCGGGGTCTTCTATTGTTCCATATGAATTTTTGGATTGCCTCTTCTGTTTTCTTGAAGAATGAGTTTGGAATATTGATAGGTTTCACATTGAATTGGTAGATAGCCTTGGGAAGTATTGCAATTAGCACAATGTTGTTCCTTCCAATCCAGGAGCATGGGAGGTTTTTCCACTTTTTAAGTTCCGTTTTGACTTTCTTTTTCAGGCTTTTAAAGTTTTCATCATAAAGGTCCTTCACTTCTTTGAATAAGTTAATTCCTAGGTATTTTATTTTTTGTGGGGCTATTATGAATCCAGTTGCTTTCCTGATTTCAGCCACACTTCTCATTGTTGGCATGCAGAAAAGCCATTGATTTTTGAGAGTTAATTTTATACTATGCTTCTTTGCCAAAGTTTTTAATCAGCATGAGTAATTTGGGAGTGGAGTCTCTGGGGTTCTTTAAATACAAAACCATGTCATCTGCAAAGAGGGAGAGGTTTACATCATCTTTCTGTATTTGGATCCCTTTTATGTTTGCATCTTGTCTTATTACTGTAGGTAGACATTCTAATACTAAATTGAGGAGAAGTGGGGAGAGTGGACATCCTTGTCTCATTCCTGAGTTAAGAGGAATTGGCTTCCATTTTTCACCATTAATTATAATGCTGGATGTAGGTTTGTCATATACAGCCTTTATTGTATTGAGGTATGTTCTCTGGGTTCATAGATTTTCCAGAGTCTTCATCATAAAGGAGTGTTGGATCTTGTGATATTATTTTTCTGCATCTATTGATATATCCATGTGGTTCTCATCATTGCTCTTGTTGACGTGATGAATTATATTTACTGATTTTCATATATTGAACCAGCTTTACATCCTGTTTGATCGTGGTGTATGATTTTTTGGATGAATTGTTGAAGTTGATTGGCCAAAATTTTGTTGAGAAGATTTGCATCAATGTTCATCAAAGAAATGGGTCTATAGTTCTCTTTCTTTGATGAGTCCCTGCCTGATTTGGGATAACCATTATGTTGGCATCATAGAATGAATTTGGTAGTGAACTTACTCTTTCAATTTTTTTGAATAGTTGGAGGAGGATTGGTGTGAGCCCTGCTTTGAATGCCTTGTAGAATTCCACTGTAAATCCGTCTGGTCCTGGACTTTTCTTAGATGTGAGGTCTCTTATTGCTGTTTCCATTTCTATGCTTGATATGGGCATGTTAATTTGATTTAAATCATCTTGGTTGAGCTTCGGCATGTCCATTTCTGTCAGGCCTTTTCTTGGCCTTTATCTTGTTAGTTTTCTATGTGTAAGATATCTTTAAGTACCTTTGTAGCTCTGGTTTTCTATGTGTAAGATATCTTTAAGTACCTTTGTAGCTCTGGTTTTGTGGATATATATTGTTTCAATTTTTCTTTGCTATGGACAATTTTTATTTGATCTTCAGTTATGAAGGAGAGTTTAACTGTGTACACTATTCTTTGTTGTGGTTTTTCTTTAGGGCATGGCATACATCATTCCAGGCTCTTCTTGCTTTAATCATCTCTGCTGAGAAATCTGAGGTGATTCTAATTGTTTTCCCTGTATAGGTGATTGGTCTTTTCTCATTGACTGCTTTAAGGATCCTTTCCTTGGTCTGAATTAATTCTGTGCGGATTATAATGTGAGGGTGACATGTCCTGTTCTGTTCTAGTCTATTTGGGGTTCTGAAAGCTTCTTTAACCTGAATAGGCCATAGGCCGATCTTTTTGCATGTTCTCTGCTAGGATTCTGTTAAATAAATTTCCTAGACCATTAACTTCTGTCTCTAGGTGCTCCTCTATCCATTATCCTCAGATTAGGCCTTCTGATGGTGTCTTCCAAATATAGAATAGTTCTATCATATATCTTGGATTTATCTTGGATATTTGTATGTTATTTCTCTATAATATATAGGCTGTCTTCAATCCCCGAGATTTGATCTTCTGCCTGGTCTAACCTACTGTCAAGACTTTCTATTTGTTTTTAATTTCTTTTCCTTCTACTTGGTCGGCTTTGATGGCTTCAAATTCTTTGTTGGAGCTTTGGTTTAGATCTTGTATGAGCTTTACTTCCTTAATTGGGTGTTCAGTGTTTATTCTCAGATCACTTAGCTGATTGGTTATGGTTTCCTTGGACTCCCATTCCTTCTGGCAGGTTCTATTCTACATTCCCTTTATGGTCTCCCTGAATTGTTTCAGCTGTCTCTTTTCTCCTTATGGATTTTTTGAATGCCTCTATTTATTTCTGTCTATTCTGATCACACTCTCGCAATTCCTGTTTTACTCTTTGATTAGTTTCCTCACATTACAGCAATTCCTGTAATTTTCTATGACTGTTCTCAGCCTGCTTATGCAATTATTGTATTAATCTTTAAGTAGCTTCCTTATGCTCACAAGATTCCTGTACTACTATTTGGATTGCCTCCTCTTGGTCCCTATCACGCTCACACTGAGACCTTTGCAAATTTTCAATCATTACATTCACCATGTTTACCAGTAGTGTTTGTAGAGCTTTTGGGGGAACTATTTATTATTATTATTATCATTTTTATTATCATTATTATATTCATATCATATTATTCATATTCATATTATTATCATTATTATCATTACCATTTTTCTTGTGTTTTCCAGCTTGTTCTGCTCATTTGGTATGAAAGTAACAGCAATTTTGTGCTAGAACACTATTTTAAGGTAAGCATCAACCAAAGTCCTTCAGTTGCACAACCAGAATGGCTGCAGATACAATCTAGTTCAACAGATACAATCTATTCTAAAGCAAACAACCATGGATTAATGGGTTAAGAATAACGAAGAAGGATTTGGCAAACCAGAAATTAATAGCTTCAGGGAGAAATGTGGGGAAAAATAGGACTAGAGGGATGTGGAGAGGTAAAATGAGAGTAAATGTAACCAATTCCTAATCTCTGAGAGGGTAACGGATTGGACAGAATCATAGGAGAGAAATTTAAAAAAAAAAAGAAAAAAATGGAAAAACTAAAATTTAAATTTAAGAAATGAAACACTTAAAAATTATGTAAGTTTACATAAATGATATTGAGAGAAGAAAAGGATAGAATGAGAGGAGGGGAGGGATAGAAAGGAAACGTGAAAACTATAAAATAAAATTTTAAAAATTAGTTACTTGAAAATTATGTAGGTATAAAGAGATAATACTTCTATGAAAGAAGTTAAGGCTAAGAGGTTGTGAACTGAGTAATAAATTTCTGGCTTAACTATGTACATAATGGGGGAGAAGGTCTAACAATTGATGACACGTATGTATCTGGAGTTGAACAGAACAGCAATTAAGTCATGCAAAAAATAAAGAAAGAGAGAAAAAATGAAAACAATAAAAAAGGACCAAAAAGTCAGAGATTAAACATGCACACACACACACACACACACACACACACACACACACACACACACACACACATATACACCAAAAATAAAAATTATGAGAAAATAAAGATCAAGAGAAAACACTTAAAAAATAAAAATTAAAAAAAATTAAAAAAAAGAGTTCTTTGTTTTGGTGGTTTTTTTTGGAGGGGGAATGGGAAGAGCCTCTATCTCCCCTGTATCTATAACCAGTGTCTTGGTGGAGTCTCTGGTCTGCTTGTGGTGTTTGGTTTTCCTATGACTTGATTGGTTTCTTAAATCAGTTTGGTCAGGCAGAAAATGCCCTGTGTTAGACAGGATTTTGTGATCCTCCTCCCATGCTAGTTCAGTGCGTGGGAGATCTTTGAGTATCACAAAAGTGGGAGATGGCTGTTTCCCCTAGTTTGGAGATGCTGTGATGAGGCTAGGTTCTGGGTAAGGTTGAAGCCTTTCAGCAAACAGTAGCTTTTCCCTGAAGGGCTACCTCCTGAGACACTCACAGAGCCCAGCTTGGAGCAATTCTCAGGGTTGATGTTTACTTAATTTCAATTTTTGTCTAGGCTTCTGTAGGGTGGGGCAGCCTCTGACTCTGTTTACCCAGTGAAGAAAGTCTCTTCTCCGAGGGCAAATTTTACTCTGCCTGGGCAGAGTGAGTTTCCCCTGTTGGAACTGAGTCTGGCAGGTCACTTCTAGATTCTGTGACCTGCAAAATGACTCTTGTTTTTTTCCAAGGCCTGAACTGAAGCTATCTGCTCAACTGGGCCTTTGTCAGTATCAAAGATGGAGACCTCCGGTGGTGGTGAGGGGAGGGGCGGCCTTCCCACATCTGCTCCCTGAGAAGGAGTCAGGAAGTCAGGGTTCTACTCACGCTGGATTCTTGGTTCCTGGACCCTCTCTGGTCTGAAATCTGCAGGATCAAGATATCTGTTCCTTCTCAGTTCTTGCTGGTGTTGAGTAGAATCTGCAAGTCTACTGTGTCTGGCCCCTTTGTCCTGGACTCTCTGTTGTAGGTATGGTGTCTATGGCCGCCGCCACTGCCACCCCAGCCCTTTCAGCCGTGGCTACTTGCAAGTGCTCAGATCTATTTACTTGCCTGAATTTTCCCTCTCTGGCCATACTTTTTGTACGGTGATGGCACACTTGGGTGTGATTGTCTAGCCTAGGACTGTTCACAGGAACAATAAAACTGCTTTCTATGCGAGCACTTGTTTTGAATCCAACCTCTCTTCAGCAATCTTCTTCTGAACTCCCTTAACACATTATTATGACATGATATTGTGACATCACATTGACATTGCGATATCACTGTGCCATTCTGTTTTCACAAACCTATTATGACATCACATGTTAGAAAATTCATGGGTTTTAGGACTTCTAGCTTCTTCCTTGAACTCTTGTCCTCATTGTAAACTAGTAGTAATTGAAATCAGACATGTGATTGTAATATTACAAACTAGTAGTGACATCACTATTCCATGGGTGACCTCATTACCAAAGTGATATCACAAACCTATTGCAGCATCACATTGCCATTGTGACATCACAATCACATTGTGGCATTTCAATCGGTTATGAGCTCTTAGCACCTTTGAAAAAGCATTTGGCCTTTGTGACATCAAAGTTCATTTGTTTACCCATATCATCATTGTGGTCTAACAATTAAGATCAGTTATACCATTGTAATATTACAAACCCTTGGAGGCAGGATCACCAGTGTGACATCATTAACCAGTCCTTTCCTAACTTTGACACGATGCCCTTTTGATACATAGGCCTTTGTGATCTCATAATGTTTTTGACTTCATATTTCAGGTATGATGTGTGATATTAGAAATGCACTCTATCATGAAAATTGTGTCATCACTGTCAGATATCATGAGCATTGTGTAACATTGTGATATCACATAACTGTTGGGAGTTCATCACATTTGGGCCAATGCATGACTTTGTAGATCTCACAATCTCATTCTGAATTCATATTCTCATTGGGAGTTAATGAAAATTGAAGTCCAGCATGCCATTGTGACATCAACAACCCAATTGTGACATCATAAACCTATTGTGAACTCATCAACATTATGGAATCACCAACTAATTATTACATCAAAATATTATTATGACTTGATATTGTGACATCATATTGCCATCACTGTCCCATTCGGATTTGCAAACCGATTATGACCTCATAACATTTTCCAAATTTCATGACCTTTGAGACTACTAACGTGAACTAGTATACTTATGATGCATAAAACACAAGACAATCCAGTGAGGCACATTGAAAATAACTTCATTTACACTCGAAATGGACCTTCATTTACCTTGTCCTGGGTTGTACACTCAGTGACAAGCCAGCCCTAAACATCAAATCTCAGACCTCCAATGGGCAGTCAAACATAGTTAATTGCTCTGCAAAGCACCAACTCCCCAAATTATCATCTCCAAAGCTCCAAACTTCAATAGGTAAGGCTTTGTCCTTTTCGCTTACTCCCTTCTTCTTTATAGACATTCCTTCATTTCCCTTTTTCCCTTGCATCACTTCCTTTTTTTCTTTAGGCCTCTCCACTATCCACAGGCCTACACTTCTCTGGCCTGGTGACCAATTGGCATACTTTCCTTCCTACTCTCCCTCAAATTCCTCTTCTCCCAAGTCTTTCCCCCCTACTGTCTCACCACTTTCTTCCCTTGATTTTCTCCAATTCCATTTCTCTGACCATGCAGCGTATACATAGGTTGAACCCCTCCATCACGCCAGTGGGTCTCCTGCCTAACAGTTTTCAACCATCTCTTCACAAACTGCCCATTCCCCGATCACTTTTTTCACAGCTAATCATGTGAGGATGACATCCTACCCCTTCCAACAACATACCCTTTGGTAGTATGTCCCATGCACTCCAGGGGGCCAGGACATGGGGCCACATTGATTAGTGGGCCCTGCTGATTATTAGGGCCCACTGCTTTATACACCACCCACTGGTTTTCATGTCCAATCAAATCCTTGATTCCTTCTTATCAAATCCTAAAAATTCCCTTCTCTCCACCCAATGAACAGGCTTAAAATGTAAATTTAATAGAAAACAAGTAAATTATAGAAACTAGTTAGCAGTAATTAACACTTAGTAAGTCTTATCCTTAAGGGATCATCTGAGTGTCTCTGAACAGTTCTCCTTGCAGCCTTCTCTGTATATTGGTCCTAGCACCACCAAGTATAGTCCTTGCCACTTTGGTTCTAACTCAGGAGCATGATAAATTTTTACCCACACTACCTGTCCAGGCAAGAAAGAGTGGGTGGTTTTTTTTGTTTTTTTTTTTGTATCTCCATTTGTTACTTTACTTCACTTACTTGAGGTCTAGCTTTTGGATTTATTGCTGAAGGAGACTTGCTATAGAATAACCTATATTACTCTCCCCAATTTGCCTTCCAATTGGATTTAATTTCTTATTTTATATTTGAACTTATCTGTTGCCATCCTGTTTATTTTTTAAATACTTTGTATTGTTATTATTTTTAAGTAGTTGTAGAAAGAAGTTCCTGTTCTACAAAACAGTACATGAATATAGGTGTCTGACAACATTGTCACCCATCCCTCATAACCCTTCCCTTCTCACAGTTTTTTGTTAACATTGAGATAGGTGATTACATATATTTCACATATTTCACAATATTGTGGAATTGTAATACTTAGTTAAAGTCACAAACACATTTTAACCTTGACAAGGCAAATTATCGTTAACATGGTCTAAAGTTTTTGTTATTATGACTCTATAATAGAGCTTAAAGTCCTGTATCATGATCCCTCCTGCATCCTTTCTTTTGCCTATAATTGTTTTGGCTATGCTAGGTCTTTTGTTGTTTCATATGAACTTTTGGAATATTTTCTCTATTTCAGTAAAGTAAGTCATTGGAATTTTAATGGGAATTGCATTGAATGTGTTTATTAATTTTGGCAGTATGGCCATTTTCTCCATATTAATTCTGCCTATCCAGGAACATGAGTAGTCTTTCCATTTCCTGGTATCCTCTAAGATTCCTTTTTTAAGGTTTTTATAGTTTTCATGATATAGACCCTTTACATCGTTGGTTAGGTTACTTCCTTAATACTTTTTTTTGAGGTTATTGTGAATGAGGTTGTTTCCTTGATGTCCATTTCTATTTGTACTTTGTTGGTTTACAGAAAGCCGACTGATTTTTGTGGGTTAATTTTGTATTCTGGTATTTGCCAATTGGGTTTATAAGCTCTAAGTGTTTGGGGATGGAGCTTTAGGGATCGTTAATTTATAAAAATAATACAATCTGCAAAAAGAGAGAGTTTATATTCTTCCTCTCCTATGTGCATCCCTTCAATGTATTTTTCTTGAATTATTGCTTTGGCTAAAATTTCCAGAACTATATTGAAGAGGAGTGGAGAGAGTGGGCATCCTTGCCTTGTTCCTGTTTTTAAGGGAATTGATTGTAGTTTTTCCCTATTAAGCATAATATTTGCTTTTGATCTGCCATGTAACGCTTTTATTGTCTTATGAATGTTCCTTTTATTCCTATTTTTTCCAGAGCTTTTAACATAAATGAGTGCTGAATTTTATCAAAATCCTTTTTCAAATCAATGGAGATAATCATGTGGTTCTTGACCTTGGATCTGTTGATGTGATGGATTACATTTATTGACTTACATATGTTAAATCATCCCTGCATCACTGGGATGAAGCCTACTTGGTCATAATGTATGATTTTTTTATATGTTTCTGGATTCTTTTGGCTGCAATTTTATTGAGGAGCTTTGCATCTGTCTTAATCAAAGAGATTGGTGTGTAGTTCTTTTTTTGTTCGGTCTTTGCCTGGTTTGGGGATGAATGTGATATTGGCTTCATAGAATGAGTTTGGAATTTCTTCCTCTGTTTTTATTTCTCTGAAGAGGTTGAGGAGTATGGGTATTAGCTCCTCTTTAAAGGCCTTATAGATTTCTGTAGTAATCCATAAGGTCCTGGGCTTTTCCTGTTGGAAGATTTCTTATTACTTCTTCTATCGCATTGTAGGTTATTGACATTTGTAATTGATTTATTTCTTCTTGGTTCCGTTTGGGCCATTTGTATTTCTTTTTATTTTTTCAGGCAGGAAAAGAAGTTCATTTACAAAAAGGCTGCCCCCACCATGCATGGTGGAGAACATAACTATAAAGGAAGGGCTGTCGACCCACCCCTGATCCAGGACTTATCTAGGCCAGGGACAGGAAGAGGTGTGGCCAGGTGCTGGAAAATTTTGGCCACACTGGATCCGGATGTGACCTCAGGGTCTGGAACCCTCCGAAGGTCAGATGGGAGGCATGTGACCAGAGGTGGCCTAGGATGTGACCTAGCAGGAGAAGGTGATTGCTTCCAGGTCTGCCAGTTACCTATGTAATAGATATTGGGTGGGAACTTAGCCAAGAGGGAGGGAGGTGTCCCTGTTCAGAACTTACATTCCAGCCATTTGATAATTATGGAAAAAGGTGAAGATTCTCTCTGGCTACTTCCTGTTTGCAAGCATTGACAGTAAGGGTAAAAGGCTGATATGTGGTCCCATCTGGGAGAAGGCAGAAGGCAACAGCTGTCACTTGGGCATTGAGTACTTAGATAAAGTCTGGAAGAGGCAGGTGTCTTGGACAAAGTCTGGAGAAGTATCATGACTCATTGTGGGACTGAAAAAAATACTAGAGAGCAAATAGATGGCAAGAGGAAGGACTTGGGGCTGAAAATGTTAGTAGAAATGTCCCTACCTCCTTCTGACACATGGAGACTAGATAGAAAAGAAGTCAATTAACAAGGGCAAGAATATGAATTCCTGTCCAGTTGAAAGGTAGACAGGTATGGACATTAGATGGGCAGTCTTCTTACTTCTATTGACCTCCCAGCTCTGGTTAATTTTGATAGGGCAGGCACAAAGAAGATGATGTGATATCATCTCCTCTTACTCTTCCTCATGCTCCTTTGTTCCCCAGACTGGTTGAGTCTAGGTGCTCGTTGCTGGGATGGTTAGTCCCAGTTTGTATTCAAGGAGGCTTGAACTCAAGGCCTGAGCATTGTCCCTGACCACTTCTGCTCAAGGCTGGCACTCTACCACTTTGAATGATGGTACCACGTGTACTGTTTGCTGGTTAGAGATAAGAGGATAGAGCCATGTTTCCAGCCTGGCTCTTTGCAGGTTAGTTGGGAGATGGAGTTTGAGGGATTTTTCAGCCCAGGCTGGTTTGCACTGCAATCTTTTCCACAAAAGCTCTTTGTTATTTCCAATTAAAGCAACAAGGAGATCAAATAGAATAAGTAGAGCTTACCTGGTGCTTATCAAGAATTGACCAAATATTCTGCAATGACAAAACTCGTTAGATGTGAGAATCTTAGCACAGATATGCCCAATATGTTAGAATCACATAGTACTAGACTACACAACACAAAACAAAAAAGGCAAAACTCAAAACTTAAAATTTTTGACAACAATATTTAGACATCTTTGCTAACAAAGCACATCAGATGATTGGGCCTCAGTTACCAAGGTCTGTGAAAAGAGCAACTTGTTAGCAATGCATATTAGAATAGATGGATGGAGGAGTTACAAGCTTCGTGGAAGTGTACAGGTTGGATGGGGCCAAACCCTTAACCCACCATGTGGCCAAGGTGGTGAACTCAAGATGGCGAATTTCTGAAAAAATGCAAAGAAAGCCTGAACAAAAAATCAAGCCTAGTTTGGCTAGCCTTTTTGAGGGAACCTATAGGGATTCCCCGGGAACCAGTCCATGTTTCACTCTTCCGGGCACAATCCAAAAAGTTGTAGAGATATAGAAAGTTGGACATGAATAGCAGAGAGCAAAGACAGCCTGATAGTAAAGAGACTTCTGACCATGTACCATTGCAGAGGCATAAATTGTCTAAATCTGAGAACAGCAAAAAATATTAGGTCATCTGGAAATCCAGGGAGCACAGGAGGCATGTCAATGGGGTTTCACGGCTCAGACATGACTCACAGGACCCCATTAAATGCATTAGAGAGTCAGTTTGGTGAGTGAAGGAGAGCTGACCAGGAAGAAGTGGTGTTCCGGCTTGCCCCAGACCCCTATAGAGAGAAATGGTTAAGCCCCCCAAACCAGGCATTCTCCACTTCAGAGATGACCATCCTTTCTGCTAAAGGTTGTAGGAGCTCTCTGGAATGGTGCCACATCTGAGCTGAGATTGAGCAACAGAGAGCCGTGGAGAGTATTTTCATTCACCAGAGTAGAGAAGTGGTGTGGACGTGGATGTGAAGGCCAGCAATGGTATTGGTGGAAAGTCTCACGTGGTGTCTCAAGGCAGTTTGATTTGCAGAAAAGGGGTGTTTAGGAAATTCTAGCATTTCCAATTCAAAAACCTCATACCAGTCATGGAACAATTTGTAAGGTATATTAAATAGGTAGGTTTTATTAAGTAGCCCATGAAGAGAACACTACACACTATTCAGGCATGAAAAGAAGTTTATTTACCGAACTGCTCCCCCCACCATACATGTTAGAGAAGAATGGCTGAAAAGGAAAGGGGGGATAGCAGTTTGTATTTCTGTAGAAATTCATTCCTCTCTGCTAGGTTTTCCTTCCTTTGTGAGTAGAGTCTGGAATTATTTCTTTATGATTGTTTTGATGTCTTGGATGTTTGTTGTAATTTTTCCTGTGGTATCTCTGATATTATTGATTTGGGTCTCCTCTCTTATTTTGTTAGTTACTCTTGCCAGTGGTCCCTCAGTTTTAGTGACTTTTTAAAACAGCTTTTAAAAATTAATTTTATTTATAATTTTCATAGTCTCTGTCTCTTTAATTTCAGCTCTTATTTCGGTTCACTATCTAGCAACTTTTGTTTCAATTTTTTCTTTTTTCTCTAGCAGTTTTAGTTGCATCAAAAGATCATTTACTTGTTCCATGTTTTCTTGATGTGTGCACTGAGAGCAATGAATCTGCCTCTCAGGACTGCTTTTGCTGTATCCCATTGGTTTCTTTGTGATGTATCTTCATTTTCACTAAATTGCAGGAACTTTTTAATTTCTTCTTTAATTTCTTCTGTGATCCATGTATTGTTCAACAGAGTGCTGTTTAATTTCCATGTTTTTTTTTTCTACTTCATGCATTGTTATTGAGAACTAGTTAGATTCCACTATGCTCAGATAGAATCCAGAGTATTGTTGATCCTCTTGTATTTGCTTAAATTCCATGTATGAACTAAGAAATTATCTATTTTAGAAAACGTTATGGGGGTTGCAAGAGGAAGACTCTACTGGTATGATACCTTTAATCCTAGCTACTCAGGAGGCTCAGATCTGTGTATTCAGGTTCAAAGCCAGCCCATGGAGTCTTTCTGGGGTTGCTCAGCACCACACCCTGCCTCAAGTCTAGGGTTGTTCACGACCTTTGCCACCATTGGCTGCTTTTGCAAACCAGTGCGGAGAGGCGACACAACCACTACGGGTCCATAGTTGTTTGCTTCCGCTGTTGATGCCACTGCTGCTGCCACAGCTACTGCCACTGCCCCACCTGCTGCCACTGCCCCAGGATCAGCTGGACCCCTTATGCAAGCCAGTCACCCCACCACAAGTCAGATGTTAACCACTGCTGCTGTCTCAAGTTAGGCTGGGCCACTTATGCAGGCCAGTATGGAGAGGAACAAACCACCACGGATCTGGACGTGTTCACTGCAGCTGTCCGCACCTCAGCCACCGCTGCTGCCCCAGGATGGTCTGGGCAAGTGCCAAGAGGCATTGTGCCCCAATTCTGGATGGTTTGCCACCACTGCCAGCTGCTGCTGCTGTTCCAGGTTAGGCTAGGCTATTTACACCAGCAGGACAGAGGTGCCACCCTGATAGACTAGGGTCATTTGCCATTGTTGACAGCTGCTACTGCTGCTGACTGGGCTGGGCTACTTATATCAGCCAGGCAAAGGTGCTGTTCCAGGGAGGGTGAGGGGAGTCTTTGTTCCAGCTCTGCCTTCTGAGATTTCTGTTTGTATATTCTGGGTTGGCCCAGGTCTTGGGAGTCTCCTTGGAGACTTGGGATGCTTGTGGGTGTGTGGGCTTCAGAGGGTCCAGACCCTGGGCACTTAAGCAGCTTGGCACAAAACCCCTTCACCTAAGCTGTGCAACGTGGAACCCCATCACCAACAAAGAGTTGGGGGAGGGTCTTCCCACTTACTGTCTCTGTAGGTTTTTCCCTTTTCTTTTTGCACTTCCTTTATCTCTCTGAGTAATTGCCTTTTTTTGTGGGTCACTTGGAGAAACAGAGCATTGAAATCCAAACTCTGTATTTGGTGGAGAGAGCTGTGGTGTTTCCCTGCTGTTCCATCACCTTCTTGGTCCCACCCCTTCAGGTGGAGTTTTTCTTATCCGGCCATTGGGCCTTGGTTACCAAAGGATGGGTACATAAAAGAATATGTTGTACAGCCTGCAGATTGTAGTTAGACATTTCTGTTAATAAAGCCTTCCTAATTTTAGGAACCCAAGGGGGTGTTCTACACTAAATTATTTCAAGGGATTGAAACTTTTAACATAAGGCCTACATCTTGCTCAAAGGAGAGTGAAGTGGAGGAGGCTTACCTAGCCATGGCCAGTCTCTGTATTTAATTTAGTTAAAGTTTCCTTTAAGGTCATGTTCATTCTTTCTAGTGCTTGAACTCTGAGGCTTATAAATGGACTGTAACTTCCAATTTATTCCTAGGGCATTAGTTAATAATTGAGAAGTTGGGCCATGAATCAGGGCAATCTTTGGACCCCACAGGTAAGGGTAAGCCAAATCAAGGTATTATTACATGCCTCAGCTCAGCCTGAAAAAATGTCCACTATTACTAACAGATACCAATAGCCATACTTTCGAGGCTTTACCCCTGTGGAGTCCACTTTCCTAAATTCACCATCTGAGGTTCCTCACATATGAATTCTTTCCATGTGTTCCAGAATTTCAGCATTTACCTGTTGGAAATTAACTACACACATTACAAAGTATTGTCAGGCTGAGGCCCCACCGGTTTCCAGAACAGTTTTAGGCAGTGTCCTTGGGCAATTTACCAGGCTGCAAATATCTACATGTAAACTGACAGAAAGCTTGAGCCTGTATGCATTTTTCACAAGTTCAAATGTCAACAATTGCACACTTATTACCACTGTTTTTGCTTCTTCTTTAATATTGATGACTAGTAGCTCTAGAGAAACAACTTCTTTTAGACTGGTCTCCCAAGCTACCTGATCAGCTCAGATGTTTCCCTATATCTTAGGGTCTCTAGTTTCTTTAACTCCTGTAAAGTACTCGGAACCTTGGAGATTTCTTCCATTTTATTCTTCTCCTTTTATCTCAAACTTGTTTTCATGATCCCACTCTCTTTCTCAATGTGCTCCTTAACCTGCAAATGATTTGACAGGGTCACAGGAGATTTCCCTTGACTGGCCAACTGCTGCTCCTTCTCACAACACCTTTGCTTGCTCTTCAGCTCCTCCCTTAAGTTCACAAAGGTGCTATTGAGAGGTATTTTTTCCCACCTCCACCTGTTCCACAGGGATACAATGCTTCTGCATTACATTTATGGTGAAGATCTCAGCCGTCTTTTGGGGTTTTTACTCTAGTTGTTTCTCTTTCTGGTTTTCCACTTCTGTGTATTTTTGTGACAGCTCTTTCAACTGTTTGTTTAGTTCTTCTGTTTTTATTCCTAATGCTCTTTCCCTATCCATGGCATTCTCTATCAAAGCAAGTGATCCTTTAACTCTTTCTGGAGAGAAACAATCTCTTTCTTGAGCCTGATATTTTCCTGTTGTCTTTTCTTGGCCTCATCTTCTATGACACAGCACTTTCCCGTCTTCTCTGCTAACTACTCTTTCCTTCTTTCTCTGTTGCTTTGAATTTCTGGTGACACTTTTCAAAGCTTATAATTGACATGTTCTTCAACCTAATATATTCTTATATCAGGTCCAGCTCCTTTTTCTTTTTTTTTTTCCTTTTTATTTTGGGTCCGGTCGTGGGGCCTGAACTCTGGCTGGACACTGTCCCTCAGCTCTTCAGGTGAAGGCTAGCGCTCTACCACTTGAGCCACAGGGCCACTTCTGGCTTTTTTCTTTTTGCTTATGTGGTGCTGAGGAATCGAACCCAGGGACTCATGCATGCAAGGCAAGCACCCAGACCCCAGCTCCTTTTTCATAGCCATAATTTCTTAATGGAATTCAGAGGTCCTTTGCATGATTCTCCAGAGCTACGAACACATTTTCCATGTGGTTAATGTGATTACTTAACCTGTCATTTAAATTTTCCAGGTGGTTAATGTGCTTACTTAAGCTTTCATTTTTCTATCATTCTCCTGCTTGGACATTCCTTTTCCTAATGTCCATTTTGCTTGCATTAATCTCACTGAGCTAGTACTAGAGGGTCCTACTGCCATTTTCTAATGAATTGTACTGTCTTTGCCAAAGGTTTCTTGATCCCTGTTCTGGTGCTCCTACCAAAACTCAAACTCCCTTCTTAGACTCGTTTTTTTTTTTTTTTCAGGGTGTCTCTGTTATCCAACATCAACTGGGCAACCACTTTATCTCAAAACCTTCTAACTTTTCAAGCTTTCTTCTAATATCTGTGGCTGACTGCGTAACAAAGGCCATATTTAGGGCTCTTTGATTCTCCAGGACTTAAAGATCTATAGCCTATAGGTCCTACAGCCTTCTGGGAGAAGTTCAGATAAAGCATTAGGGTATTCACTGGGGAACAGTACCATCTCACTCACCTTAGATTGAAGACGTGGCTTTCTAGACACTGCGGCATCCCTGCTAGCTGAACCTGGAAATAAATGGTAAGCACCTCCATACCTCAACTGCTGTTAGTCTCAGCTTGGGTAAGTCTGAGGAAAGACTTGTTCCAAATAGTCTGGTTCAATTGTGGGGCTACTGTCTGGTCCAAGGACCACCGTCAATCACCGACAGTATTCACTCCTTTTTCTACCAGGTGAAAAGCACCTGTAAAATTTGCTGACATTCATCCCAGGTGTGCTTGTCTGTGAAAATTACTGTCTCTAATGAGGTAATGAGTCCCTATTTGTTTGTTTTTTTCTGAAAAGGATGGATTTTTCTGTTTCCAGTTATACAGGTCACTACTTGTAAAGGGAACATATATTAGAAAGGGGTCCTGCCCACCATCTCCATGTTCCTCTCTCAAGGGTAATAAGGGTAACATACCACATTGTACCACGTCAGTCTGGTACAAGTAACCACTTTTGGTATGGGAGGACTTATTAGAGTTGCTGATGCAAAGAATAGGAAAGAGAGTACATCAGTGCATCTTCCTCTGAGGGATTCTGTAAACCTGGGGGAGAATATTTTTTGGATATGACAACCTAAGGCCTTGTTCTCCCATCCTGAGAAAAGGAGTAAACAGGTGCATACAGGACACAGATAGAACTATCAGCATACATACAAAGACCAAGAGCCACAGACACTTAACCCACATGTCCCATAGCTCTCAATGTTGACCTCTACAGGAGGTCCCAGATGACAGAGAGAACGTCCCAGATTGCCTCTTGAGACGGCCACAGATGACCTCTGGAGGATGTCACATATGTCCTCCCTAGGAGGCCCTAGATGACCTCTCATGGAGGTTCCAAATGGATTCCCAAAGAAGTGTCAGATGATCTCCAAAGGAGTTTCCAGATGTCTTTTCAATGAGGCTGAGATTACCTCTCAAGAAGCTCCAAGATCGCCACTCAAAGAGGCCACATATGAACTCCAGAGGACGTTACAGATAACCCTATTGAGAAAGCAACAGATGACCTCCAGAGAAGGTCCTATATAGCTTCTCAAGGATGTCCCAGATGATGTTCAAAGACGGTCATAGATTTCTCATCATGGTAGTCTGAGATGACCTCCCAAAGAAGCTCCAGATGACCTTAGGAGGTGGTCCTAGATTGCCTCTTAAGAAAGCCGCAATGACTACTTTTGAAGAGGTCTCAGGTGGCCTCCTGAGGAAGCCCCAGATGACCTCTGGAAAAAGTCCAAGATGGCCCCTGGAGAAGGCCCCAGCTGACCTCCAGTGTAGGTCTCAGGTGGCTTCTCAAGAAAGTTGCAGATGTACTCTTGATGAGGTTCCAGATGGCTTCCCATGGAAGCCCTACATTATCTCTCAAGTAGGTTCCAGATGGCGTCCCAAGGAAGCCACAAATAGCTTCCAGAGTGGTCCAAAATAAGCTGGCAAGCCTGCCAAGATGCACCTCTAGAGGTACATAAATGACTTTTGTCCTTGTTGGACCTCCAGAGACAAACACTCGAGGTAGACTCTCAACCCTGAAGGCTGACACTCTCATCTATGAGGATTTTTTCCTGGGGCCAAGGCCTGATGCAATCCAAATGGATTATCTCGATGGAGTCTTCAAAAATAATGATCTCTATAGTTCAAGAAAATCCATTGAGACACGTTTTCTATAATAAATGTTCTCCCAACCACCAACCCCCAAAATTATGATATCCAAAGTTCCCAACATCAAAGGGAAAGCCTCTTTTCCTTTTGTCTTTATCTCTCCTTCGCTACAGACCTATACTTCTTTTGAGGTCTTTTCCTTTTTCCCTTCTTCCAGTTCCTTGTTCTCTTTAGGACTCTCCACTCTCCACAGACTTGAACTGCTTTGCAAGGCTCGTCAGTTGCCATCCTTCACCTTCTTCCCTCCCTCAACTTCCTCTCCACCCAGGTTTTCCCCTTATGCTATCACACCACTTCTTTCCTTCCAGGACTTTTCCCTTTATCTCTCACCTTCTATTGCTCTGAACAAGCAGCCTATATAAGTCTGTACCCCTTCTCCACTCCAACTGCCTGTTTTCAACTATCACATCCCAAAATGCCCACAGCCCAATCATTTCTTTACATCTCAACACGTGGTGATTAATGCACCAGTCCCTCCCACAGGATGCCTCACCTTCTCTGGTGGCATTCTTTGTCCTCTCCAGCTGGCCAGGAGATGGGCCCATACTGATTATCAGACCCTGAAGATAATCGGGCCCTGCTGATTATTACAGTATCCTCCTTGTGAACTAGTAGCAATTGAAATTGGAAATTTGATTGTGGTATTACAAACTCGTTGTGACATCACAATCCCATTTGAAATCATCACCGCCACGACATCACAAAGCCATTGTGACAACATTGTCATTGTTACATCATGATTCGATTGTGACATCTCAAATCTATTATGACCTCTTAGCTCCTTTGAAAATCACATACCCTTTTCAACATCACAGTCCCTTTGTGTATCCATATCCTTGTTGTTATGTAATGACAATTGAGATCAGACATGCCATTATAACATCAAAAAGTGTTTGTGACATCCTCAACAGTGTGACATCACATTTTCATTATGAGAGCATCAGCTCATTTTGACATCACCAAACTCAATGACAGAATCTCATTTTGACAATTCTCGTTGTGACAACTTAGACACATTGTGAATGCCTATTCTGTGATTTCATTGTATTTCAAATGTGGCATGAGAGTTGATACCAGAAATGCAATTTTGTGCCTACAAACCACTTTGACATCATAATCACTTTGTGACATCATAGTTCCATTGTGATATCACTAACACAATGTGACATCACAAAGCTCTCCTGTCCTCATAACTTTTGTGACATGCTGACATTGTGATATCTTAGAGCTTTTTGCCCTCATAATTTGTTTTCAACCTCAAATTTCATGTATGACTTGAGATAACAGAAATCAACTGTGACATCATGACCACTGTGACATCACACTGACAGATGTCATGATCATCGTGTCACATTATGACATCACAAAATGTTTTGATGTCACCATTAATTGGTGATGCAATACGGTAAGGGGTCTATGATGTCACAATTGGTTAGTGATATCCAAATGGCATAATAGATCTCATTTGTCATGAAATCACAGAGAATATGAGTTTACAACAGACTGTGGTATCTCCAAAGTCATGTGTTTTCCCAAATGTTATGAAGTCCTAGGAGGATTGTGATGTCACAGCGTGACACAATGTTTATGATGTCTGTCAGTGTGATGTCACAATGGTCATGATGTCACAGTGGATTTCTGATATCATATATCATAACTGCAATATTATAAGGTTGAAAACAGATTACGATCTCATAAAGGGCCTAAGACATCACAATTGCTGCACATCAAAGACATGAGGACAGGGCAGGTTTGTGATATCACAGTGTGTTAGTGATATCACCATAGCACTGTGATGTCACAAAGTGATTGTGATGCCATATATTTATGAGATCACAATATATTTCTGACATCAACCCACATGCCACATTTGAAATAGAATGAAATAAGAGAATAGGCATTTACAATGTGTCTATGACATCACAATAACAATAAATGCCATAATGCTATGAGGTCATTGTAAATTGGTGATGTTGCAAGGAGGTAATTGTGTAATAATGAATATGTGTTGTCCCACTGGTGATGGGATCACAAAGGGTTTGTTATGTTACGATGGCATATTTGAATTCAATTGTCATGTATTCACAATGAGGATATGGGTACACAAAGGGACTATGATGTCACATATGAAATGTGTGTTTTCAAAGGTACTTAGGGGTCATTATAGCTTTATGATACACAGATGTGATGAGGTCACAATGGGATTTTGATGTCATAATGATTTTTTAATATCTCAAACACAAGTCCATTTTCATTTGTTACTATTTCACAATGTGCATACAAATTCACAGAATGAGCTGGAAGTACTAATGGACATGAATTATTAAAAATGTTAGGAGGTCATTTTAGGTTTGTGAATGAACAATGGGACAGTGATATCACCATGACAATGTCAACTCATTACATCATGTCAAAATATTGTTTTGGTGTCACAATTAGTTGATGATTCCACATTGGTGGTGAGGTCACAAAATATTGGTGATGTGTTGTGCATGTCACAATGACATGATGATTCTCAATTGTCCTAACTTACAATGAGTATATGAGTTCCCAAAGGGACTGTGGTTTTTCCAAAAGTATGTGTTGTCACACATATATTGAAATCCTAAAAGGTTTGTGATGTCAGAATTTGACACAATGGATATGACATCTGGCAGTATGATGCCACCATGGTCATGATGTCACTGGGAATTTGTGATATCAAATGTCATATGTTAAATCTAATGAGGTCAACAACAGATTATGAGGACAATAAGGGCTAAGGTATCAGAATTGCAGCATGTCACAAATGAGAGGATAGGTTAGTAATATCACAATGGCAACATGATATAAAAAGGAATTGTGATGTCACAATGATTATGAGTTCCTGATTTGTTTATGATATTAACCTACATGCTACATTTGAAATAGAATCAAATCACAGAAAAGGCATTCATAATGTGTCTATGATGTCACCATGACAATGTAAAGTTATAAATCTATCATATCATTTTAGTTTTGTGATTTCACAATGAGTAGATGGTATAAAATGATAATGTGATGTCACAATTATGATGATCTCACAAACTGTTTTGGATGTCAAAATGTCATGTCTGATTCTCAATTGTCAATATTTTACAGTGGGGCTTTGGGTACACAAAGGGACTCTGATATCATAAAGCTATGTATTTTTCAAATGTTATAAGAGGTTATAATAGATTTGAAATGTCACAATGTGATCTTGGTATCAAAAACAACAATGTGAAGTCACAATGGGTTTGTGATTTCACAGTGGTGATGAGGTCACAATGGGTTTGTTATGTCACGAGTTTGCAATATCACAATTATTTGTCCAATTTCAGTTGCTACCAGTGTCCATGAGGACACTGTAATAACGAGCAGTGCCCTATAATCCACGAGAACAGATAGTCATCATGGCCTCCTAGTCTGGACCAATTGAAAGGGCAGGTTGCGTGACACTGGAGGGGGCAGGACATTCTGCTGAAGGAGATAGGATGTCAAGCCCCACATAGTGAGCTGCCAAGAATTGATTTGAGCATAATTGAATACTGGAAGGCAAGAAATTATTGCAGTTGGGGAAGGGTACAGCCTATATATAAGCTGCATTTTCAGAGCAAGAGAAGGAGAGAGAAAAAGGTTACAGGCCTGGATGGAAAGAAGTGATGGGACTGTTGGAGGGCAAAGACCAGGGAGGAGAGGAAATTGAGAGAGAGCAGGAGGTGAAGGACAGCAACTGGCCATCTGGACAAGGCAGGGCAGGCCTGTCAAGAGCAGAGAAGCCTGAAGAGAAGAATTGAATGGTGGAAGGAAAAAATGAAAAGACCTGAAAGTTAGGACAGATCTGTAGAGAAGGAGAATGAAGCGAAAGGAAAAAGCCTTGTCCTTTGAAGTGTGGAGCTTTGGAGATCATTATTTTGGTGGTTGGTTGTTTGCAGACCAGTTGACAAATGGCTGAACTGCTCTTTAGAGGTCTGAGGGTTCATGGTTGAGACTGAATTTACCTCTCCGCATCCAGCCCGGCCAAGGTAGTCACTTGTTACAAAATTTATGAGGACAAGTCAGGTTTGTGATGTTACATTGCATTAATGATATCACAATGTCAATATGAAGTCACAAAGGGAATGTAATGTCAAAATGATGGTGTGGTCACAATGGGTTTCTGAAATCAACCTATATGCCACATTTTTGATAGAATGAAATCACAGAATAGGCAATCGCATTGTCTCTAGGACCTCACAATGAAAATGTGATGTCATAATGCCATGATGTCATTGTCATTTTGGGATGTAACAATGGGCTGATGGTATAATAACAACAATGTGATCTCACTCTGGAGATGATGTCACAACACATTTGTAATGGTACACTGGCATATCTGATGTCAGTTATCTTTGTTCATAATGACAACATGGTTACCCAAAGGGATCATGATATCACAACACCATGTGCTTTTTCAAAGGTGCTAAGCGGTCACAACAGTTTTGGGATGTCACACAGTGATCATGATATCACTGTAGCAATATGATGTCACAATGGGTTTGTGATGTCAAGTGGTGATAAGGTCACTCTTGGATAGTGATGTTGCAATGAATGTGTAATATCACCATTACATGTCCAATTTCATTCTACTAGATCACAATGAAGATACGAGTTCACGTAAGGAGCTAGAAGTCAGAAAGGCCATGAATTTTGTAAAATATTATGAGGACATAATAGGCTGGTGAAAATGCAATGAGACAGAGATATCCCACTGGCAATGTGATGCTACATTACATGAGATAGTATTGTTTTGAAGTTACAAATGGTGATGCCATACAGGTGATGAGGTCACATAGGTTTTTGATTTCACAATGGGATGGTGATGTCACAATCTCCTGCCAGATCTCTAATTGACAATGAATATATAAGTTCACAAGTGTTAATGATGTATACAAAGGCATATGTTGGCACAAGTGTAATGAGTCTTAACATGTTTGTGTTGTCCTCATGTGACTCAGTGGTCAAGAAATCTGGCAGTGTGATATCACAGTGGTCATGATATCACAATGGATTTTAGATATCACATGTCATGCCTGAAGTATTATGAGTTAAACAATTTATGAACTCAGGGAGGCCAAAGAGATCACAGTGGCAGCATGTCAAAAAATGTATGAGGATAAGACTGTTTTGTGATGTCACAGTGGGTTAGTGATATCATAATGGCAATGTGGTGTCATCAAGGTATTGTGATATTATAATGCTTATGTGGTCACAATGTATTTCTGATATCAACCCACCAGCAATATTTGCAATAGAATGAGATCACAGAATAGCATTCCAATGTATCTGTGACATCACAATTACATGTGATTTGATATCATTGTTGTTTTATGATGTCATAATGGGCTGATGTTATCATAATGACAATGTGATATTACACTGGTGATGATGTTACAAAGGTTTTGCGATGTTAAATTGGCATGCCTGATCTCAGTTGTCATTAGCTCAACATGAGGATATGAGTACACAAAAGGCCTGTCATGTCACAAAAGCCATGATTTCTTTCAAAGCTTCTGAGGTGATAATAGTTTGGGGATTTCACAATGTGATCATGTTGGTACAATGGCAATGTAATAACACAATGAATTTGTGATGTCTCCGAGGTGATGAGGTCACAAAGAGTTAATGATGTCTCATCAAGTTTGTAATATAACAATGATATATACAATTTCAATTTCTTCTAATTCACTATGAGGATAGTATAATAACCAGTGGGGCCAGAATTATCTGTGGGAGCTGATATTCATTGTAAATTCTTGGCTTGGCCCCCTGGAGAGTGTGGGGAATGCCGCCAAAGGTGGAGGTGTCAAGCCTCACACGGTGAGCTGTCAAGAAGTGATTGAGCATTGGGCAGTTTTGGAAGTGATGGTTGAAAACTGCTAGGCAGGAAATCCGTTGGAGGGAGGAGGGGTACAACCTATATTTAAGTTGCATTTTCAGAGCATTGTAAGGGGAGATAAAAATGGGAGTTATCCGGAAGGAAGAAAGTGGTGAGACAGCAGGAAAGGAAAAACCTGAGAAGAGAGGAAGCTGAGGGAGAGCAGAAGGTCGGCAAGTGGTCACTGGGACAGAGTAAGGCAGGCCTGTGGGGAGTGGAGAGGCCTGAAGAGAAGAAAGAAATGGTGGAAGTGAAAAAGGAAAAGACCAGGAAGGAATGACAGGTCTGTAGAGAAGGAGGGAAGAATGGAAAAGGAAAAAACCTTGCCCATTGAGGTTTGGAGCTTTGGAGATCATAATTTTGTGGTTGGTGGTTTCCAGACCAATTAAGAAAGGGTGGGGCTGCCCATTGGAGGTCTGAGGTTAGGTGGTCATGGCTGCTCTTGAACCTGGGTATCCAGTCCAGGATAAGGTAATCACAGTCCCCTTTCTAGTGAAAAAATGGTTTATTATATTAAATGTGACTGGATGGTTTGTCTCCTCGCCTTAGAGGTCATATGTGCATGAGTTCACAGAAAGAGCTTGAAGTCTCAAAGTCCATGAATTTTCTAAGATCTGATGAGGCCATAACAGGTTTGTAAAAACAATGAGAGAGTGATATCACAAGAGCAATCCACAATATCATGTCAAAATAATGATTTGATACAACAATTAGTTGTTGATGCCATTCTCGTGATGAGGTCACAATAAGTTTGTGATGTCACAATGGGTTCACAGTGTCAGAGTGGCATGGGAGATCTCAACTGTCATTAATT
Organism: Dipodomys spectabilis; assembly: GCF_019054845.1. Lineage (NCBI taxonomy): Eukaryota > Metazoa > Chordata > Mammalia > Rodentia > Heteromyidae > Dipodomys > Dipodomys spectabilis. The sequence goes on along the minus strand of NW_024871098.1, from coordinate 4,823,017 downwards.
GGCAATGAATATATGAGTTCAAAAAGGGACTGTAATGTCTCCAAAAGCATGTTTTGTTAGAAATGTGAGGTCACAATGTGACAAAATAGTCAGGACAACTGGCAGTTTGATGTCACTGGGGATTTCTGATATCACCTGTCATACCAGAAATATCAGATTGAAAACAGATTATGAGCTCACAAAGGGCCTAATATATGGCAATGGCAGTATGTCACAAAACTTATAAGAACAGGACTGTTTTGTGATGGCACAGCAGGTTAATTTATCACATTGGCAATGGGATGTTACAAAGGATTGTGATATCACAATGGTTATATGGTCAAAATGGGTTTCTGATATAGAATGAATTCACAGAATAGGCTTTCACAGTGTTAAGTCTATGATGTAACAATGTCACTGTGATTTATATTGCTATGATGCCATTGTCATTTGGTAATGTCACAATGAGGTGATGGTGTCATAATGACAATTTGATGTCATTGCTGATGTATGATGTTACAATGGTTATGAGGTCACATTATGTCTCTGATATTAACACACATGTCAAATTTGAAATAGAATGGAAAAGCTGGGCGCCGGTCCCTCATGCCTGTAATCCTTGCTACTCCAGACACTGAGACCTGAGGATCGCAGTTCAAAGCCAGCTCAGGCTGGAAAGTCTATGCGAATCTTATTACCAATAAAAACCATTTGAAAACCGGAAGTGGCTCTGACTCAAGCGATAGAGCGCTCGCCTAGAGCTGAAGAGCAGGGACAGTACCCAAGCCCAGAGTTCAAGCCCCGCGACCAACAAAAAAAAATATTAAAAACAGGCATTCATGATCTTTATAACATCACAATGACAATGTGATCTCATAATGCTATCTTGTCATTGTAGTTTTGTCATGTCAAAAGTAGTTGATGCTGTCATAATGACAATGTTATGTCACTCTGGTGATGTCACAAAGGGTTCATGATGTTAAATTGGCATGTCTGATATCAATTGTCAATTCATAATGAGGGTATAGTTCCACAAAGGAACTGTGTTTTCACAAAGGGCATGTGGCTTTTCAAAGGTGATAAGAGGTCCTAATAGGTTTGGGATGTCACAATGTGATAGTGATGTCAAATGGCAATGAAAGCTCACAATGGTTTTGTGATGACACATTGGTGATGATATCAAATAGTTTTGTGAAGTCACATCTCATAATCACATGTCCAATTTCACATGTCCAATGAGGATATGAAGAAGAAGACAAGTATAAATGGCCATGAATTTTCTAAAATGCTATGAAGACATAATAGGTTTTTGAAAACACAATGGGACAGTGATATCATGAAGGCAATGTGATGTTGCAATAGGATGACTTAATATTTTGATATCATAATTTATGATGCCACACTGATGAGTTCACAAGAAGTGTGTGATGTCACAATGGGTTGGTGATATCAAAATGACAAATGTGATTTCAATTTTCATTAACTCACAATGAGTACATGAGTTCACAAAGGGACTCTGATGTCTCCAAAGGCATGTATTTTCACAAAAGTGATGAAGTCCTAACAGGTGTGTGTTGTCAGAATGTGACAAAATGCTCATAACATCTATCAGTGTGATGTCACCATAATCTGGATGTCACACTGGATTCAAGTATCACATTTCATACATGGATTGGATTTGAGAGGATTGGAATTTCACAGTGGCTTAGTGTTATCACTATGGAAATGTCGGGTCACAAAGGGATTGTGCTATCACAATGGCTATTAGATCACAATGTGTTTCTACTATAATAGGTTTGTGCTGTCAAAATTGGTTGGAAATGTCACAATGGCATGCCAGATCTCAAATGTCATTAATTCACAATGAAGATATGAGTTCACAAAGGGACTGTGTTGTCTCTAAAATCATGTGTTTCACAAATATGATGAAGTCCTAACAGATTTGTGAGTACATAATGTGCCACCATGGTCTTGATATATATCAATGTGATGTTACAATGTTCATGATGTCACAATGTTCATGATGTCAGAGTCAATTTCTGATATCATGTCATACCTGAATTATTATGAGTTTCAAAAAATTATAAGCTTACTAAAAGCCTAAAAGATCCTAATGGCAGCATATCACACAAGTTATGACTTAGTTATGACCTCCTCATCAGTATGGCATCACCAATTGTGACATCAGAACATTATTACAACATGATGTTTGGACATCACATTGTCATTGAGAAATCACTGTCCCGTTGGGTTGGCACAAAGTATAACCTCACACTATGAAGCTTCTTCTATCAAATGGTATCCCCATATTGAAATATGAGTAATTGAAATTGGATATATCATTCTGATATTACAAACTGTGACATCACAAAGCCATTGTGAACTCATCACCACTGTGACATCAAAAACCCAAAGGGACATCTCATTCTATTGTGACATTATGGATAACATTGTGCCATTCCAAAACTATTATGACTTATAACCACCTTTGAAAACACACATGGCTTCTGTGACATCACAGAACCTTTTTTGTATCCATAACCTCATGGGGAACTAATGACAACTGACGTCAGACATAACAAGGAAACATAACAAATCCTTTCTGACATCATAATTGTGATATCATGTTGCCATTATGACACCATCAGCTCATTTTGACATGTAAAACTACAATGACATCTTAGCATTGCAACATCACATTGTTATTGTGATGTCATAGACACGTTGTGTTTGCCTATTATGTTATTGATTCTATTTCTAATGTGGCATGTCAGTTGATATCAGAAACCCATTGTGTGTTCATGACCATTTTGATATCATGATGGCTTAGTTCCATCACATTGCCATTGTGATGTCACGTTGCCAAAATGATGTCACAAAGGGATTTTGATGTGACAATGGTTGTGAAATCAAAATGAGTTTCTGATATCAACTCACATGCCACATTTCAAATACAATGTAATCACAGATTAGGCATTCATAATGTGACTATGATATCACAATGATATAATTGCAAATGTTATAATGTCATTGCCATTTTGTGATGTCACCATAAGCTAAAGATGTCATAACAACAATGTGATGTTACTCCAGTTATGATGTCACACAGGGTTTATAATGTTACAATGGTTATGAGGTCACAAGGTGTTTCTGATATCAACTGACTTGCCACATTTTAAATAGAATGAAATCACAGGATATACATTAACAATGTGTCTAAGACAGCAAAATGGCAATGCGATGTCATAATGCTATGTGGTCACTGTAGCTTGTTGATGTCACAATGTGCTGATGGTGTCATAATGATTGATATCACACTGGTGATGATGGCACAAATGGTTTATGATGTCACAATGGTATGTCAGATCTTAATTGCTATTAGTTTACAGTGAGGACATGAGAATGAAGTTACCATGACATATACAAATGAACTGTGATGAAACAAACGCCATGTTTTTTTTGTCAAAAGTGCTAAAGTTCCTAACAAGTTTTGGTTGTCAAAATGTTAATGATATAAAAATGGGTTAATGATGTCAAAACTAGTTTGTAATATTACATATTATTTCAAATTTCAATTGCTACAATTTCACAATTATACAAGTTCACAGAAGGAGCTTGATGTCCCAAAGGCCATGCATTTTCTAAGATGTGATTCGGTCCTAATAGGTTTGTGAAAGCATGATGGTACAGTAATATCACAATTGCAATATGATGTCAAATTCTAATTAATTGGTGATGCCATAATAGTGATGAGTTCAAAATTGTTTTGTGATGTCGCAGTAGATTGATGATGTGACAATGGCATTCCAGACCTCAATTGTCATTAACTCACAATGAGTATATAAATTTAGAAGGGGCTTGTGAGGATTCCAAAGCATTTGTTGGCACAAATATGATGACGTCAGAACAGATTTGTGGTGACACTATGACACAATGGTCATTACATCTATCAGTGTGATGTAACTATGCTTATGATGTCAAAGTATATTTCTAATATTTCATGTCATTCTTGAAATAATATGAGGTCGAAAATAGATTGAGCTATCAATGGGCCTAACATAACACAGTGGCAACATGTCACAAAACTTTTGAGGACAGGATATGCTTGAGTTGTCACAGTTATTTAGAGATATCACAACTTCAATGTCACATCACAAAGGGATTGTGATGTCACAATGGCTATGAAGTCAAAATGTGTTTTTGATATGAACCCACATGCCACATTTGAAATGTAATGAAATCACATAATAGGCATTCATAATGTATATATGATGTCACAATGACAATGTGATGTCATAGTGGTATGATGTCATTACAGATTTGTGATGTCACAATGAACTGATATTGTCACAATGACAATGTGATGTCACACCGATGATTATATTGTAAATACTTTGTGATATTTCTTTGGCATATCTGATGTCAATTGACATTTCACAATGAGGATATGGATACACAAAAGGACTGTCATGTCACAAAGGCCATGTGTTCTTTTTCAAAGCTGCTAAAGATGATAATTGGTTTGGGAGGTCTCAAGGTGATTGTAATGTCAAAACAGCGATGTGATATCACAATGGCTTTGTGATGTCACCTTAGTGATGAGGTCACAATGGACAGGACCAGTTTGTGATGTCACAACAGGTTACTATCACAATGGCACTGTTATGTCACAAAGGGATTTTCATGTCACAATGGCTTTGAGGTCACAATGGATTTCTGATATCCACCAATATTGCTCACTTGAAATAGAATGAAATCACAGAATAGGCATTCACAATATGTCTATAATGTCACTTGACATATGATGTCATAATACTATGATATGTAAGTTTAGTGGTGTTAAAATGGCATGTCTTATCTTAGTCATTAGATTACCATGAGGATCCCAAAGGTTGCTATGTGCTGAGTCCTTCAAAAGGCTCATTGTGCTAAGTCCATTACACAGGGTTCTTTGTGCTATTTTTTAAAATTGTTCTGAGTCCTTGCGAGTAGGTATCCCCAACAATCTCTCTCTCTCTCTCTCTCTCTCTCTCTCTCTCTCTCTCTCTCTCTCTCTCTCTCTCTCTCTCTCTCTCACACACACACACACACACACACACACACACACACACACACACACACACACCGCTTGGTGTGTGGGGTGGATGGAGAAGAGTCCCCCAGCGGTTGGGCTGAGGGGAGATTCGATCCCCCCCCGGGGCAGCTGCTGGGGTTGGGGGGAAGCCCTGACCTGAGGTGAGGCTGCTTCTGCTTTGGTCTGGTAGCCTTAGGGCAGAGTCAGGACAGCACAAAACCAGGGATGGGGCATGGCTGAGGGAGGGAGGAGGCATGACCCAGGGGAGGACAGGGTGTGGCTGAGGGGGCACATATCTGCTGCAGCCAGGGGCACACAGGGGCTGGAGCACTTGTGCAGCGGGGGTGGGGCAGCCCCAAAGAGAAGTGGGGGCAGAGAGAGAGCAGAGAGAAGAGCAGACTCATGCACCAGGGATGGCTGCCTCAAAGACTCTGCTGCTGTAAGAGCATTGGTCTGGGCCAGGAGCACAGGGCACAGAAAACCAGCACATCAGGCACATCCCTCGCACAATCGCTGCATGCTGCACACAGAACCACAGCCTACAGATTCTCCCAGCAGCACAAGTGAGTGGCCGCCCGCAGGTCAACACCTTGCGACCTCCCCCTATCACTACCACTCCCTCCCCTGCAAATCCTGCCTTCCCTCTTGTGTCCCAACCATGCCTCCCCAGCACAGGCAGGACAGCCCTGACTCTGCCACAAATGCGACCCAGAATTGGGGGGTTGAGGAGTGGGTGTTGACTCTGGGAACTCACCCCCACCCTAGTGGCCAGTATCCCTGGAAATGGGGAGATGTAGGAATGGGTGAGAAGGGGTCACCACTGAGCCCCTGGCTGGAGCAGTGGGAGCCACACAGTCCCACATCTGTACCCTTCCTCTCCCTGGTGGGAACCTGGTGGCTTTAGTTAGAGGTGGGGAATATCACCAATGCACCTGCCTTATTGGGTCTTTTCCTTTTTTTCTGGGAGTGGGGGATGTTGGATGCAGAAGATAGGCCTCTCTTGCTGTGTGAGCACTTGTCTTCTCTGCTCAGTCACCCTTTCATCTGAGGAGGGTCCCAGAAAAGCCCACTAGGGAGATGAGTGCACTGGGGGTCAGATAGTAGGTGAATGTATGGAAGGAACACACATCCTCAGACACACATAGACCCTGCCTATCCCCACACCCCAACTGTCAAAAGTACTCACAGGGAGATCACATTTCCCAGCTCTGCCAGCATCTGCTGGTGCTCCCTATCCATCTCATCTCCTTGTCCTCCCGAAGAATCTGCCCAGTTGCCCAGAGGCATCTAGGCTGGAAGTAGGAGACTGTCTATGTATGTAGCCTTTAGGACCCCATCCGTTTCCTCAACACCACCCCCACCCTGGGTCAGACACCCCCCTTGGGACCCCATGACCCACTGCTTGTTTCAGTCCTGCTCTGGGGAGCCACCTGTCTGGGGATTCCTTCACCCAGCGTCCTGGCCTAGGGCTTTGGTGAATGGGGAGTTAAGGCTGGTTGTTCGCAAGGGGAAGGGTCTGGCCCTGGAGAAGGGGAGAGCCGTGGTCCTGCTGTGTCATTAGAGTGGTGCTCCCCTTGTGTGGAAGCCCTTGGTTCTGACAAGGGAACGGAGAATGGGAACCCACGTGATCCAATGAGGAGCCAACAAACTTAGGAGAGGTACTACTCTGAGTCTGCATGTGTGTGTGTGTGTGTGTGTGTGAGAGAGAGAAAGAAAGAGAGAGAGAGAGCAGTGAGAGAGAGAGAGAGAGAGAGAGAGAGAGAGAGAGAGAGAGAGAGAGAATCTTTCTCCTTGTACAGCCTGACTGTCCTCAGGTGAGTGATCAGTTGGCAAATTGCAGGTGCTGCATGGAAGAGTCATCTGTCACCATTCTGGAGTTGTGTGTGTGTGTGTGTGTGTGTGTGTGTGTGTGTGTGTGTGTGTGTGTGTGTGTTTGTGTGTGTGTTGGGAAAGCAGGGAGATGAGAACAATGAAAATATATTTAAATCACCATGTCTAAAAACAGCAAAAGCATTTTATTTCTCTCTCTCTCTCTCTGTGTGTATTTGTTGTTGTTTTGCTTCATCAATACCAAGTACAAGCCCAGCCACAATTTTTGTTTTCTCCTTCACAGTTTCATGGCTCCTTTATGGAAGATTTCAGTAGACATTACTTTCATCCCCTTTCCACCTCTCTCTTCCCCATTTCATGTAGCCCACAGTAACTGCTGGGCCTGAGTGGGCCTCCCCCAGAAGAACTGTGTGAACCCTGGACTGGAGTGGACTCCTGTCCGTCTATCCCCAGCCAGAATTTTTGTGAGGCGAATGAGATCACAGCCACATTCTTCCACCCAGACACTTTGCTCTTGTGTGTTTAGTGGGAGGTAATTCAAGGGTTTGGAATGTATTGGCCCAACATAATTAGGGAACGAGATGAGAGAAATGATAAGGCATGGGCTGTGAAGCTATGAGGTTTTTGGGGACTGGCATATGGTGTTACATGGCAGATGGGTCACCAAGACAGTGGATGAGAGGGGAACCATATCTAGGGCATTAACGGTCTCTGTGGGAATCCTGGCACAGGGCTGCGAGTCCCCACTGGTGGAGAGGATACGCTCCTGGGGCAGTGCCCAGGGTCAATCCTCCTTGGAGTCCTGCAGAATCCAATCTGTGTCCCGCCTGGGCTGTTTCCAGCTGGGCAGTGGTAGGCAAGTCCATTCCCACTGCTGGAGCCCGCTCGGTATCAGGAGGTGGCAGTTATCTAGGGCTCGCTGAATGCCAGTTTCTGTAACCTGATATAGGCTGTCTGGAATGAAAAGGGGACCACTGACTTTGGAAACCTTTAAGTTTGATTGGGACAAATTAAATACCACATTTTCCAGTTTTTTTTTTTTTTTATTTAAGCTGGCAATTTCCACTAATGCCTGGGATTATGGATCAAATTAGATGTATGATTTCAGCCATCAAACAATGATGTTCAAAGCAGCACAGGCAGAGTTCCCAAGCCAGATTGTCTCCTGCTTTGAACGTTGTGCCTTGACTGTCTTTCTCTGGCAGCTGTTGTATCTCTCTAGGGTGATGACCCCACTTGAGGACATTGTGGGAAGCAGAGATTGTGATCTCGCCATCCACAGCTTGCCAGCAGTGAGCAGAGATGATTCCCAGCACCTGTACTGGACTCTAGATTCAGAGAACCCAGGCTGCCTCAAGAATCCTTCATCTGCAACATGAAATTTAGGGGCCAGACTATCTTGGCTGGCCCCAGAGGGAGGACAGGAGTCCCCTTGAGCCAGGCATTCAGCTCACAGCAAACTAATTCACACCTCCATGTGGAATTGAGTGCCACAGAGCTTGTCAGCTGCTGGACAGAGATCTTAGAGAAGATAGACATCCCAGAGGCCCTGGAATGTAGCGAGTACATAGTGGCTCACACCTTCAAAGCCAAAACAGTTAAGTGTTGTGGCACGAGGAGTGTGTAAGAGGGAGGAGGGACAACTGTGGGAGAGCTACATCAGGCTTTGTACCCACCCTCCCACAGAGGATTCTTACCTGAATCAGATGGGAATTTTCTGGAGTATTGTCATAGACAGATGTTCATTTATTTAACCAACAAACCATTACAGTGTGCACCAGACTCTGGGGGGTCATAGACAACGAAAAGTTCCAGGAATGGTTCCACAGCCCATGAAGAAACCTTGGATTGATCTGGATGCCAGTGCTTCTAGCCTGTCATCCTAGTTACTTAGGAGGCTGAGATCAGAGGATTGAGGCTTTTGGCCCGGGCAGGAAAGCCTGTAAGACTCTTGTCTTGAATTAACTACCAAAAACAAAATGCCAGAAGTGAATGTGTGGCTCAAGCCATAGACTGCTAGCCTTGAATACAAAGGCTTAGGGACAGCACCTAAGATCCGAGTACAAGGCACAGAACTGACACAAAATAAGTAAAGAGATTCAGGAGGAAAGGACAGAGGGAGAAAAAGAGGAAAGTAAGGAAGAAGGGAGAACATGAAAGCCTTGGTTTGGAGTCCCTGGATAAAGGGAGCCAAGTATTCACAATCTATGTGGGGACAGTTTCAGAGCCTAAAGCCAGTATGTAGGTCCAAGCCACTGACCCCTCAAAAACTTCATGGCATCCAGGAGCTGTGTGTTCACCGACCACATAGAACCTATGGCTCAGAGTGGGTAACCAGTTTTCAATTATGCCCAGCCTCATCGAGTTTATTTTCTGGTCAGATAAGAAGAATGTTTCCAAGGGCTAGGGAGGTATTGGGGTGAGAGAGTTTAAAGTGGGGTCAAAATATAAGTAGGAATTTGAAGAGGGAGAATGATCCTAGGTCACGTGTGTCAGGCCATTGGAGCCATGACCTCACCTGACAACTTAGACTACCAGCCTTTGATCCAGCTACACTGCTATTAAAAGTCCTGGCACCTTGGGTTCATCATTGACAACCCTGGTTCCGTTCACTGCAGGATGCCTGTGCAGTACATCCTTAGGTACTAGGACTTTCCAGGGCTCAATCTGATGATATCAGTCCCGGTGTTCATTCCTTCACCAAAGACTGAGGTAAGCATGCCACTGCCACAGGACAGCCTGGGAATGAGGGCAGGAAATGGGTCTCTTGGCTGGCTCACTCTTTAGTATAGATGGCAGATCTGGGATTCAGAGAGGGCAGGATGAAGATGGGGCAGAGCTGGGTAGAGGCTGGTGGGAAAAACAGAGGCACTGGGCTCTGAGCAGGGTGGTTTCTTCAATAATACTCACAACATAGGAACATTTCTGGGATAGAGCAGCCCTTTTCACCTCCCCAAGAGGGACCTAGATTCCCCCAGTCTCCGTCCCTTGACCAGGAATCCCTTTGGTTCCCATATCATGTGGTGGATAACTAGACCTTACCTCACTGCCCAGTGTTCAGGCAGGACAGCAAGAGATCCCGAGTCTTTGAAAAGGTCAGGGGATCTTCAGTATGAGATTGTACTTGAATGTCCCAACTTGGTGCATGGTCAGTCCCATCTAAGACTGCCATGATGTAGGACATAGAATCTAGAGAATCAGGTCTGTTCTGGGAGTCCTGAGTATTATGTGTTAGCTTTGAGCTCCCGTGTGCCCACTTGCTTCCCTTTCTTAGGTGGGTCTATGCTAGAGAAACCTTGAAACTAGGGTGTGGATCTTGTCTTTTATGCTCCAAGATAGCACTCTACCATTTGAATCCCAGCTCCACTTCCATCTTTTTGGGGTGTTTAATATGAGATAAAGAGTTCTCACGGGCTTTGCTGCTAAGTGACACCCAATGCAGACCTCAGATTTCAGTCTCCTGGGGGTAGAGGATGACAGGAATGGGAAAGTTTGTTTGGCTGGGTGCCAGTAGCTCATAGCTGTTATCCTAGGTACTCAGGAGGTTAGATTTGAGGATCACGGGTCAAAGTTAGCCTGGTCAGGAAAGACCCTGGGACTCTTACCTAAAAGGAATTGCCAGAAAACCAGAAGCTGTGCTGTGGCTCAAGCAATTGAGTGCTTGCCTTAAGCTGAAGAGATCAGGGACAGCACCCAGGCCCAGAGTTCAAGCCCCACAACATAAAAAAGAAAGAAAGAAAGTAAGACATCGTTGCCTGCAAATGATGGTGGAGGTGTGGGGGTGTGGAGAGGGTGCTATGTTTGAGAAACCAAGTGCTTGCCTCACTGTACAGATATTTGTAAGAACTCCCCATGTTTGCCCCAGTTTGAAGCCACATCTTCAAGAAGACGTGTCTTGTGACAGGCAGTGAGTGGGCGGAGGGGTGCAGGTGTGAGATAGTTTTGTCTTTATTTTCTACATTGAAGGATAGATTTGGATGCTGGGTATCAAAATCTGAAATGAAGAGTTGCAAACAGTTTGTGGCCTGACGAAATGGGTTTCCTCTTTGTATATGAAGGTGGCTGAAGCCGGAAGCCACCGGTGGCTCACAACTCTCATCCTGGCTACTCAGAAGGCTGAGATGTGAGGACCGTGATTACAAGTCAGCTTGAGCAAAATAGACTGGGAGACTTGATGATAGACCACTACAGAACAGGAAGTGTTGGTTTGGCTCAAGCGGGAGAGTGCTCACCTTCAGCTGAATTGCTGAGGGACAGCACCTTGGCCCAGAGTTCAAACCCCTTGACCAACAACAAAAAAAGAGGTGACTAAGTTTTCCACATAGCAGTGTGTATGATAGGAAATGCCTTGCTGGTCTATGAGACATTCCAGATATGTGTGAGGCTCAATGTTTTGTCTACAGTGGGTCTGATGTCAGTATTGCCACCTTCTAGGGGGTGGGATCTGATCCTAATTGAAGGAGTTCATGTTTCTGTTCTCAGGGACTATTGAATCCTTGAGCTATCCTGTGTGTGTGTGTGTGTGTGTGTGTGTGTGTGTGTGTGTGTGTGTGTGTGTGTCTGTGTCTGTCTGTCTGTCTGTCTGTCTGACTGTCTGTGTCTGTGTCTGTGTCTGTGTCTGTGTGTGTTTGGAGGTAGAAGAACTGGGCCTTGAACTCAAGGCCTAGGTGCTGTCCCTGAGATATCTTGCTCAAAGCTAGAGCTCTGGCACTTGAGCCACAGCACCACTTGTGTCTATTTGGTGGTTCAGTGTAGATAGGAGCCTCACAAACTTTCCTGAGTGGCTGGCTTTGAACAGTGATCCTCAGATCTCAGCCTCCTGAATAACTAGGATGACAGACAGGAGCCACCCGTGATTGCTCTGTGTTTGTTTGTTTGTTTGTGTGTGTGTGTGTGTGTGTGTGTGTGTGTTTGTAGAAGTTGGTTGTTACAAGGAGTTGTTACAAGGAGGGCTGGACCCTTTGGTAACTTCTAACCGCTATATTTTGGAGGCGCATGGACTTTGTGGCTGAGGTCTGGGGGCATAGAAGGGTGAGACATTTGAAGGGGACTTAGCACCTTCAAATTATAAGAGAAAGGGATATTTGTGACACGGAACTATCTACTCCCTTGGGCCTGGTTGGTGGCAGAGGGAGCACGGGAGGACCTGTGGGTGGGGCCCATAGGTATTGGCTCCCCAGGGGGTCAAAGAGCGTGGTCAGCACTTAGTAAGGCTGTGAGCCCTGTTAGTATGGATCGTATTGGCATGCGTCAGACTCTGGGTCATCTCATCATGAAGTCTGATGGGCAAGGCCAACCCTACTTTAAATCTTGACCTGTAATCTTCAGATCTCAGCCTCCTGAGTAGGTAGGGTTATAGGCATGAGCCTCTGGCACCGGGCCTCAGATTCTTTTTGGTATATTAGGGTTTGAACTCAAGAGCTTAGGCTTTCCAATCAGGTCTTCTTCCATGGGAGCCAAGCCTTTCTGTCTTGGGCATTTCTGAGATAGAGACTCCATATATGCTCAGGCTTGGCTGGATCATGGTCCTCCTGTGACAGGCAGGTGTCACCATGCCTGGTCCTCTGTAGTTGGGATGGTAGATATGTAGCGCCATGCTCAGTCATCGGTTTAGATGACTGTCCCAAAATCTTAGTGCACAGCAACCGATTTTTGACCACATTTGAAGCTCTGGGTTCGGCCTGGAACCATTGGTCCTCAGTCTCCTCACAGGACAGTTGTGAGGAAACAAGGGATCAATACGGGGAACTCTGGGGCAGGGCCAGCAAAGAGGCAACGGTCATCAGATAAGTTTCTTGGCAATTCTGTTAGCATATAACAAGAAGATACCTGGAGAGGACTCGGAAGGGGCCTGTTATTTATCATGCCACAGGTATGGGATTATGAAACAAAACATGGCTCTTTTTCATCCTTACCCTATCCCCATGAGGAAGGGGATCCTTCACTGTTCAGCTTTGCAGCTGGGGAAAACGAGGCACGGAAAAGCTGGGTGACCTACTCATGACCTCCAGGTGACAGGAAGCTTGGCCTGACTTCTCTGCCATGCTCCCTAGGACAATGGGTGCTATTCAGTCCATTTCTTGTGGTGGGAAGTCCATTTATCGTCAGTCGTGGGGCTTGAACTCTGGGACTGGGCACTGTCCACAAGCTGCTCAGATCAAGTGTAGGGCTCAATCATTTGAGCCATAACACCACTTCTGGTTTTCTGGTGATTCTTTGGAGATAGGCGTCTCACAGACATTCCTGCCTGGGCTGGCTAGGAACCATGATCCTCATATCTCAATGTGTAGTTACCATTGTAGGCTTGTGCCACCGGCAGCCTGCTTAAGTGTAATTTTCTCCCTCCCTCCCTCTCTCTCTCTCTCTCTCTCTCTCTGTCTCTCTGTCTCTGTCTCAGTCTCTGTCTCTCTCCCAGTAACTTGTTGAATTTGTCCTGGAGGAGTTGGCTCAGCATCCCCATGTGGCTGGGACCCAAGGTGACCCTCTCGTTCTGGAGGTAGGCTGTGTGTCAGGATCATTCTCGCTTGGACTGTGGAACTAGCTCCCTTAGGTAAGCTCCTCTGTGCCCGTGGTAGACCGTGATGGTTACTCATTGTCAGTCTGTCTGGTGAGTCCTTCCCCACTACCCTCTGCTAAGACGGTTAAAGGAAATTGGATGAGGAGGCATCGCATTGTTCAACTGCACAGCACTATCCCGAGCCTCTGATCCTCACTGCCACCTATCTGGCCAGACCCTGATTATAAGAAACTGAATTCACTCTATGTCTACTTCACGTTGTTGCAGTGTGTCATTTCGGGGAGTAGAGTCAGTGTGCAGAGGAAAGACCCCAGGTCCGACACCTCCTGGGGGACAGTTGTTCTGTGACAGCGCAAAGTCATTGCTGTTGATAAGGAGGAAGCTGGCATCAGACTGAGCCATAACAATGCTCAAAGGTAGGTAGGCTGTTGAAGTATCAAACCCTCACAGGTCTGCTTCCCAGTCACAAAAAGGAGGATGCAGTGCAGGTAGCCCAGCACTGGCCCTAGGGGACTATAAATGGATGGTGACGGTCAGGTGCCAGTGGCTCTCGCTTGTCATCCTGGCTATTCGGGAGGTTGAGTTCTGATGGTCATGACTCAGAGCCAGCCCAGGCAGGTAGGTCTGTGAGATTCTTATCTCCCATAAACTACCTCCTCCCTCCTCCCCGAAAAAGCTAGTTTTGGTGCTATGGCTCAAGTTATAGAGCCTCAGCCTTGAGTAAAAGAAGCTCAGGGATGAAACCGAGTCCCTGAATCTGAGACCTGGGACTCAGAAAAAATAGAAGAAATGAAAAGTGGGCACTTGTTATCTTACTACCAAAAAGGATGGATACATTCTTCTCTCTGGTACTTGTAGCCAAAGTAAGTGGCTTCCCTTGATGCTCCTCTAAACATCTCCTTCTCTCTATTATCTCTCCTGGCTTCAGTTGCAGGATAGAATTCGGATCATCCCACTTGATGTGACCTTAAGTACCCTCCCCTACCCGCCTTTCTTGGGGTGGGCATCCTGGATGTACTCACCACTGGGTGAAAGGAAAACCAGAGAGATGGGGGTAGGTATCCCTGAAACTCATACTAACATGCAAACACACAGACACACAAGCACACACACACACACACACACACACACACACACACACACACACACACACACACACACACACACACACATACACACACTCACCTAGGCCAATTCTGACTAGCCTTTTCCAAAGATACTTTATCTCCTTGGGTTAACTGACCTAGGAGAGGAACATGATCCCCTATAAATGACTATTTTAAGTAGGGCTTGCTAGTTGACACAAGATAAACAGAAGCTCAAGGGAAAGGTTCTGGAGCCTGGCTCACACTTGACATCCTGGCTCCTCGGTAGGCAGATATCTGAGGATCAAAGATTGAAGCCAGCCAGAATCTGGAAATCTGATAAGACACTTCTATGCGTGGAACCACCAAAAATCCAGATGTGGAGCTGTGGCTCAAGTGGTAGAGTAGCAGCCTTGAGCATGAAAACTCAGAAAGACAGCTCCCAGATCCTCAGTTCTAGCCCACAAAATAAATGGCCCCATTTGTTGCCCCCAGACTGCTTGGGTCTCAAGTGCCCTCTCACAGAGTGTGATACTGCACTGGTTCCTGGGTAGTGTATCAGAGCCTTCAGAAATTGGGTGGTGAAAGCCAGGCCTTCGCCTTTGTGGACTCTCAACCACACCAGATTGAGGCAGAGCATGACAATGTCAGCAGCCTGGAGAAGATCCCCCTCTGCCAGGGTGATTAGAGCAGGCTTCATAGAGGCAGCACTTGAAAGGGGGTCTTGCTTAACAAGGAGGATAGGACAGGAAGCACAGAGAGAAAAGATGCCATAGATAAAGGACAACATAGCAGACCATGTTTTTTTCCAGCCAAGGCTGCTGGTTAGATACTCAGTAAAGATGTGCAAGACTGTCCTGAGTCAGGCCTAAGGGGTCACAGAAGAACAGCTATCCAATGTTGGGATTTTGTCTCAACAGTAGTGGGCTCACCTAGCACACAGGAAAACCTGGGTTCGATTGCTAGGTCCCACATACACAGAAAAAGCCAGAAGTGGTACTGTGGCTCAGGTGGAAGAGTGCTCTCATCAAGCAAAAGAAGCTCAGGGACAGCACCTTTACCCTGAGTTCAAGCCCCAGTTCTGTCAAGGTAAAACTTTACTCCAAGGGACTTGGGTGACAGGTGGATGGTGTGCCCTGCAGCACTTAAGAGATCCATCCATGCTTTGTGTCTCCTTCTTTGACAGAGGGGATCTGGTCAGTCTTTCTGCCCTGGGCACCCCTACAACCGGTTATCAGCAACCTTCCAATGTCTTCCTCTGGGACATGGAGCAGCTGGCCCCATAAATTTTCAGGTACAAGTTGGATGTGCCGGGGGGATACAAGGGAGGCCTAAGAAGTCCAAGTGGGTTTGATATACCCCAGAAAACCAGGTCATCCAGAGGAAGCAGATGGGAGCTTAGAAAGGGGTAGTGATGTGAAGGGGGCACTTTAATGCCTATGGCCTTCCCCAGATTCTGAGCCTCCCTTTGCTGTCCCTGAGGGAGGTAGAGGAGGGTCTAGGTGGTAGTGTCTAGAGGAAGACTAGTTGGAAATTCTAAAGAATGAGACACCATTGGCCATGTGCTGATGGCTCACGCCTGTCATCCTGGTTACTGGGAGGCTGAGATCCAGAGGGACATGTTTCCCAGCACAAGGAGGAAATTCCGATGAAATTCTCATCTCCAATCTCCAACCGGAAGTGGTGCCATGCCTCAAATGGTAGAGCACTGGCCTTGAGCAAATTCATCATCAGGGACAGAACCCAAGCCCTGAGTTCAAGCCCCTCATCCAAAAAAATAAGAGAGAAAGACACCCCTTGCTTGCCAGAGATGGTGAAGGAGGGTGGTTGCTGTGGTTGGGACACCAGGTTCTGGCCTCAGTGTACAGCCATTTCTAAGAGCTCCCCAAGTTTTCCCGAGTGTAAAGTTACAGCAGGCTGGACGTTGTCTTACCAAGAACTCCAGAGGTTGTGGCCTATTTTAGGCAGGGAGTGAGCGGATGGGAGTAGGGTTGGAGGGTAGTGTCGATTATATTCTCTGCAACCAAGGAAGAATGGCTTTGGATACTGGTGTCAAAGTCTGAAAGTGAAGGGTTGCATGTGCTTTATGGCCTGACAATTTGGATTTCCCCTGATTGTAAGAAGGTGGCTTAAAACGGGCACTGCCAGTGCCTCACAACTGTCATCCTAGCTACTCAGGAGGCTGAGATCTGAGGATCACGGTTCAAAGCCATCTTGGGTAGGAAAGTCTGTGAGACTGCATCTCAAGGGAAACACCAGGAAACTGGAAGTGGTGCTGTGGCTCTATTGGTAGAGTGCACACCTTCAGCTGAAGAGCTGAGGGATAGCACGCAGGCCCAAAGTTCAAACCCCATGACTGACAACCAAAATGCTGTGGCTGAGTTTTCATCATAGCGGTGTGTACAGTAGGAAATGCCATGCTGTTTTATGAGCCATTTCAGATGTGTGAGAGGCTCTGAGTTTTGTCAAGATTTTGTCTGAGGATGGTAGTGCCATCTTCTTTGAGTTTGGGATGTTCAGTTGCTCAGGGACTACTGAGGCCTTGGGCTACCCGTGTGTGTGTGTGTGTGTGTGTGTGTGTGTGTATGTGTGTGTGTGTGTGTGTGTGTATTTTTCCCTCATCATTCTCTGCCCACTGCCTGGGTGCTTGTCTGCCTCTTCCTGACCTTGGATGGTGCCCTTCCTCAATAGCAATGTTGTCTTTAGTCCCCTATCATGGTCTACAATGAATCCTAAATTGCAAGAGACCTGCATATTCCAGCTTTTCCTTGGGACCCAAGTCTGGCTGTCCATATCTTTGGCATCATCCAGGGGATTCTGGGTCCTCAGGGCGGGTTGGCATATGTTCTCTCTTGCCTCTGGTAACCAGGGTGACTCATGCTGTGTCCTGTCTTTTTCACAGCTGGGCCCCTGGCTGCATTTCCCACTCCCAGTAGGCTGGTAGTGGTATGGGGGAATATACACAACTCTATACTCATGGGAATAGGTTGTCATCCAGTTCACCACAGTTATATCTGTCATCGTATACTCAAGGAAATACATAATACATCAATGAATAAAACACAAAACAAAGAGAATGACTACACCAAGCGCAAGATGCCGCCCACCCATGTTTGGAAATATAGATCCTCTATTTAATTATGAATTTATCACTATATTGGCCCCCACCAGGGCTCCATCCCAGGTCCCAGGAATGGCCTAGTTCTTTAGTGGCTCATAGCCTGCTGTGCTCACCATGACCCATTCACCAATTGGGCCTGCTAGGCTTTGAGTTCAAATTCCTGCACTACCAAAAGATTCATTCTGATGTGAGAAGCCTATGGTGGCACAGGTTTTCCTGTCCTGTGAATGTCCTAGGTCTCATTGAGGATGGAGAATGCTATATAGGCAACTCTTGGCCATGGGAATAGGCTGTCATCCATGTCAGCACAGTTATATCTGTCACCTCATATGCAATAATATACACAATACATCCTTGAAAAAGACACAAAATAGAAAGAATAACTACACTGAATGCAAGATACATATCACACCTGCAGGTAAAGAGAAATCCTATGTTTAAAAAAGGTGGCCTTGCTATTTTGTCCATTGCTGGGGCTTCAAATCAGGCTCTGCATCAGGCCTGACATTCTACTCTTCAAAGATGGTGAGCTTCCCCTTCTCCCACAGTGCAACAGAGTTACCCAGACCTGTGCTAAAATCCCAGCACTGACAAAGGTTCATCCTTATGTCAGAAGCCAGTCGTTGTGCCTTTTATCCTCTCCTGTGAGAGAATACATAGGCAACCCTGTAGCCATGAGAACAGGTTGTCATCCATGTCAGCACAGTTATACCTGTGACCATGCTTATTAAAATACAAAATACCTCCATTAATTAGAGACAAAATAACGAAAATTATTGCACTGAACACAAGACGCTGTTTACACATGCATGTCAATTTAGATCCTATGTTTAAATTATGAATTTCTGACTATAGAGGACCACCCTGGGGATCAATGTCAGATTCTGGGGATGGCCAAACTCCTTATTTGCTCACAGATTTGTATGATCACCTTGACTGATTGGCCAATTGGTTTTGCTCTGCCCTAAGTTCAGATCCCAGCACTACCAACAAGTGGATCGTGGAGTAAGAAGGAGAGTGTGAAACTTTTTTCCTTTTCTCTGAGAATCCTGGGGGTCAGGCATGATGGAGAACATTTCTACAAATCTAGATGTTCTGTGATAGGTTGTCATCAATGTAATAAACACAATGGGTTTCATCATAGTAAAATCAATGTTAAATAAATGAATAAAACAAAAGATACAAGGAACAACGACACCAAACATGTATGGACTGAACATCTATAGGTAAGGATAAATCCTATCTTTACAATATATATAAATAGCAGGTTTTCCAGGGCTGGGTCTTGAATTCAGGACTAGTGAACAGGCGTGACTTTTTTATCTTCATGGAAGGCGATCTTCCTGTGATCCTAGAACCCCAGGTCTTTCAGGGAAAACAATGCACAGAAAAAATGTGGCCTTTTATGTTTTCTTCCTTTGCAGTGACCCTTCTGGGTCTGAATGACACTGTTGCAAAGGGTACTTCACCTTGCATTGCTGAAGGCTGACAGACTATCAGGGAAGCCATAGGCCTACGTGGCAACCTAGGCTCTCATTTCGAATCCCCGTCCTGACACCAGCCAATGGCAGGAGATACTAAGATACTAAGATGGGATGTTATTCCCATCCAAGGGAATAACACTGGAATTTACTCAATGTCACAGTTGAATGAGTTCATGGTGCATGATGATCTTACAAAATTAAACAGCATCATTTCAGAAGGCTGGTTGATTTTATTTAATATTTATGAAGCATTAAAAGAATATTATTACTTACAGGAACACAATAATTTCAGACACTGTGCTTTCATTAATACTTTAAGGATTTAAACAGTAACATTAATTACATGGATGCATAATGAATACTCAAGAATTGGTAGGAATATAGTCTAAATAACTGAATAATGTTTAGACATCTCTGGTACTCTATAAAGATATGTATTTATTAGCATACTGCCATGTGCATGTCCATCTGTTTTTATTTTGTTAACCCCTGGGGCTCGTTCTCATGTCCTGGGAACATCCTGGCAGCTCAAATTGCCCTAGGATGGCCTGTTGACACTCACCCATTCTGCTTGCTTCACAGGATTCTGGCCACACCCCCATTCTTTCATGCTTCTTTCTGACCAATGGGATACAAGAATGCTGGCCACGCACACATTCCATGCTGCCAGGTAGCACTGGGATTCCCTCTATTAGTTTACACCACTACCAGTAGTTGAGGAAGGTAGAGGTGGCTGAGTGGTGAGGAAGAGACTCAAGGTGACGTTGATGTATAGTAGCCAATTGATGCTCACACCCCCACATGGCCCTTTCCCTCCTTCATGCGGTGCCAGGTTTCAAACCTCAGGCAATGGCGTGCTGCCAGCAGGCCTAAATCCCCAACCTGTTCTCTGCCCCTAGTCATCTGCTCTGGGCCCATGTGTCCCCAATGCTGCTGCCATCGCTGCTGCCCCACTTGGAGCAGCTGCCAATAGATTCTCTCAGCAGCACAGGTGAGTGGCCGCCCCAACACCAACCCAGGTCAAACACCCCTCTGGGGGCACCATGGCTCCCCTGATTGTTTCCTCTCCCGGCTCTGATGAGCCGCCTTTCTGTCTTGAGCATTTCTGAGATAGAAAATAAATATATGCTCAGGCTGGGCTGGATCGCAGTCCTCCTGTGAAAGATATGCTCCACCAGACCTGGTCCTCTCTAGCTGGGATGGTAGACATGTGGCACCATGCTCAGTCATTGGTTTTGATGGATTATCCCAAACTCAGTGAACAGCAGCCGATTCTTGACCACATGTGAAGCTCTTGGTATGGCCTCAACCATTGGACCTGATTCTCCTCCCAGGACAGTTGTGAGGAAACAAGGGATTTATACAGACAGAACTCTGGAGAATGGCTAGGCAGAGAGGGAGCGACCTTCAGATATGTTTTTGGCAATTCTGTGAGCATATGACAGGAAGATACCAGAAAGGGCTCAAGTGGGGCCTGTTATTAATCGTACCACAGGTGTGGGATTATGAACTGAAACATGGCTCTCTTTCATTATTACCCTATCCCAATGAGGAAGGGGATCCTTCACTTTGTTCAGTTTTGCAGCTGGGGAAATCGAGGCACAGAGAAGCCAGGTGACCTACTTATGACTTCAAGTTCAAAGGCAGCTCGGCCTGACTTCTCTACCATGCTCCCTAGGACAATGGGCGCTATTCAGTCCACTTCTTCTGGTGGGAAGTCCCCTTTCTTTCAGTCGTGGGTGTGGAACTCTAGGATTGGGCACTGTTCCTGAGCTCCTCAGCTCAAGGCTAGCGCTTTATCACTTGAGCCCACATTGCCACTTCCAGTTTTCTGGTGGTTCTTTGGAGATAAGATTCTCACAGATGTTCCTGCCTGGGCTGTCTATGAACCATGATTCTCATATCTCAGCCTCCTGTTTAATTAGGATTAGAGTTCTAAGCCACTGGCACCGGATTTAACTATAATGCTGGTTCACTTTCTCTCTCTCTCTCTCTCTCTCTCTCTCTCTCTCTCTCTCTCTCTCTCTCTCTCTTTCTGTCTCTCCGTCTCTCTGTCTCTCTCTCTCTGGAACTGATTGAATGGGTGCTGTAGGAGGTGGTCCAACATCCCCAGGTTGCTGGAACCCAAGATAGCCTACTCATTCTGGTTCTGGAAGTGGGCTGTGGGTCAGGAATGGTCTCACTCAGCGTGTTGATACATCGCCATGAGGTAAGCCCTCTGTGCCCTTGTTAGACTGTGAGGGTTATTCATTGTCCAAGTAGCCTTACTGGATTTATTTTATTGTATTCTTTTCTACATCATTTTCTGGCACCTGGCCAATATTATGGTACATATTTATGGAATGAAAATATAATATCAAATTAAGAAAGTCATTTATGGTTCTGGGAATGTGGCTTCATGATACAGTGATTGCCTAGCATGCATGAAACCCTGAGTTCAATTCCTCTGTACCACATAAACAGAAAAACACTGGAAGTGGTGTTGTGCCTCAAGTGGTAGAGTGATAGGCTTGAGCCAAAAAAATAAATAAATTCAGGAATTATTCCGTAGCCCTGAGTTTAAGCCCCTTGACTAGGAAAAACAAAAAACTAAACAAAACCAAAAAAACATTTAGATAGTAAATACAAAATAAGGAACCCATACTCGGAATATATAATTGCTCCTGCCATACTGACTCCTGACAATAGTCCCTAATTCATGTACTTTACTTATATTAGGATATTGCGTTGAAAAAAAAAGTTTTGTTCATTAGGTCACAGCAATTAATGGCTTGAATGTGCTTAGATGTCAGGTGAAGATTCATTCTGGAAATTCAAAGACTCCAGGTTTTTTGGGGGGGAGGGTCAGATTGTGGGGCTTGAACTCTGGGCCTGGGCGCTGTCCCTCAGATCTTCAGCTCAAGGTTAGCGCTCTACCACCTGAGCCACAGCGCCACTTCTGGCTTTTTCTTTTCGCTTATGTAGTTCTGAGGAATCGAACCCAGGGCCTCATGCATGCAAAGCAAACACTTTACCACCGAGCCACATTCCCAGCCCAAAGACTCCAGGTTTTTGAATGGTCACTGCTAATCACAATGAGAAGGGTAGTCTAAGTGAGATTTGGAAATAGTTTTGGTCATTTATGGCATCAAAACGGCAGAGGCAAATTAACAGTTGTGACAGAAGAGAAGGCATAATTCCAGAGTTAATGAATAAAGGACAGTAACTAAGGTATACCAGAAATCATTTTAGAGAACCATTTTTGGTTATTGAACAAATAGTTATCAACTAGTCTTATTCCTCAATGCCTTTAGCATTCTAAATTTCTTAGGCTAGTTCTTAATTTCTGTGTAATAAATGTATCTCCTTCTGTGCTGTTCTTTCATATCTTATCTTCTTTGCTTTCTAAAAATCTGTCTTTCTGTATTTCTCTATGAACATTTCCTGATACTAAATACACCTACACAGATGGCAGAGGATGCAAATGTAAGGGTCCCATAGCTCATGAGTCATTAATGAAACAACATGGAAAGGAGGACATATTTATTGCTACCTCAAATTTTCTGAAAAGCTGCAATGCCATCATTTGATTCAAATTTCCATTATTTGTCTACATAGTGTCATTCAGTGCACATAATGGCAAATATGAGGTGGGTGCTGGTGGTTCATGCCTGTAATCCTAGCTAATCAGGAGGTTGAGACCAGAGGATTGTGGTTCAAGGCCAGCCTGGTCAGGAATGTTCATGAGACCCTTATCTTCAATTAACCACCAGAAACCCGGAAGTGGTGCTGTAGCTTAAGAGGTAGAGCGCTCAACTTGAGCTGAAGAGCTGAGGGAATGCGCCTAGGATCAAGCCTGACAACCAACAAAAAGTGCAAATATTACCTTAAGTTTCCCCAAAAGGAAGGACAAGATCAATAATCTTCTCAAGCAGAAAAAATAATTTCAAAATGATTCAGTGCACCTACTTTTGCTGAGTTATTTAAGTTATGGCTTCTTTGCTAGACATATTTTCTTCCTTTGAAAATTGTCAAATATTAGCTTTACAATAAACTTCATCTAATATTTCTTGTTTCAAAAGAGAAGTCTAGGCAATTGATATCACTTAGCTTTCTTACTATCTTAATTCAAAGCCAAACCAGGCAGTTGAGTCTGTCAAACTTTTATTAAAAATTGAACACCAAAAAAACAGAAGTGGAGTTTTGGCTCAAGCAGTAGAGTACTAGCTTTGGGGGCAAGTGGGCAGGAAATACAACTGTTCAGGGACAGGATTCAGCCTCTGGATTAAATCCCCAGAACCAGCACAAACTAAACAAACAAGCAAACAAAAATCCCAGATATTTCTTTGGGAAATATCTTAAAGGTGTACTGTTCAGAGAAGAGGGTCCTTTTGTTGATCATATTCACTGGATCCTGCTTTTTTGGAATCCTCATTGCTCTGGAGAACTCAGGACCAGACCAAAGGAATTGATAACTGACTTCTGCATCAAGAGAATCATCTCAGGGGTGAAATATCCATCCATAAGACACTTTAAAACCTCCATGTCTTTGTTCCTTTGCAGGAGAACACTTTTAAAACAACATTATTTCCTTTTGTTCTATGCTGGCCTTCAAATGGTTCATTATTTCCTTTTGTAATACTCTCAACTAGAAGTTTACAGAAAACTTTTATATGAGTAAAGAACACACTCTGAAAAGCCAGGGATAGAGTTTCCTTCAAGCCTTGGGATACTTTTCCTGTACAGTAAAAAGGAAAGCACAAGATAATTTGAACTTTGTTATTCCTCTATGTTCCATTCCTCTCTTGGGGTCATTTTACACGTCCAGTAACAGTTACTTCCAGTAACAATCGATTGTGCTGCTTGAGGTATAATGAATGTTTTCTGGCTTCACTGAAATAACACTAGGACACTTTGGACCTGAGGTAACACATGTTTCAGAGACAATTTAATAAAGAGAAAATGTGAAATTTATATTGCTTATAAATACATTATACATGAGTACATTGAGCTCAAATTTTGTAAGTTCTCTGTGAATTAAGGGAATTTTAAATGGGAAAAAGGCTTTCAGAACATTCTTTTTGTGAGTGTACGTGCTGTTCATAATTTCCCAAGTGTACATGAGCTAACAGTAAGGGAAACAATAGCAATAATAGGAGAAAGAGAAGTTCTGAATTTAAGTATAAGGGTTCAATACAGTATAGAAGACTACAAATAAGACAACATTGAAACAATAAAGCCAAGTCCAGTATGTAGATTTATGGGAGTGATATACAGAAAGGAAGACTCCTACGTGGAACATGAAGTATGAGGCCATTCTCATTCTAAATCATGTTTGCTAATCATGCAACTTTGTAGAAAGTAGAATGGAAGACTAATCCTGTTTCCAAAGCAAGTCAGATATAAGCAAGGCAAGCGCCCTACCACTGAGCCACCTTTCCAGCCCTAGCTTTTTTCTTTAAATAGTTAATTGCTTTTTAAAGTTTATCTGCTTATTTAATCTAGGAAATCAAAAGTTAATATTTGTGTTTTTTGGTGAAATTTGAAACTAGGCAATTAAAAGCACTCATTGTCCTCAAATTGAACATTTAAAATTATTAAAACTTTGTTCATATGTTTTAGTGGTCAGAAATTTGAGCCACGCATGAGAGCTCATAGTTGTAATGTTAGCTATTAGGTCTTGACTGATACAGAGAGAATTATGATTTGAAGCTAGCCCAGGGAAACATTCACAATATTGGATCTCAATCAATATCTGAACCCAATGCATTGTGCTTTATATTTTATCTACTCAGAAAAGGTAAAAAGAAGGATAGTGGACCATGCTGGCCAGGTCATAAACAGAAAACCCTGCCATAAAAATGGATAAAGCAGGGTTGGGAAGGTGGCTCAGTGGTAGAGCGCTTGCCTTGCATGCATGAAGCCCTGTGTTCCATTCCTCAGCATCACATAAGCAGAATAAAAAAATACTGGAAGTGGAAATTTGGCTCAAGTGGTAGAGTGCTATACTTGAGCTGAAGAGCTGAGGGACAGTGTCCAGGCCCAGAGTTGAGCCCCCCCCCCCCAAAAAAAATAAGGCTAAAGCAGAGCTGGGTGCAGGTGGCTCATGCCTGTAATCTTAGCTACTCAGGAGGTTGAGATCTGAAGATGACAGTTCAATGCCAGTCTAGGCAGAAAAGTCTGTGAGACTCTTATTTCCATTAAACCACCAGAAAATCAGAAGTGGCACTGTGGCTCAAACAGTAGATCACTTGCCATGAGCTGAAGAGTGCAATGACAGTCTCCAGGCCCAGACCACATGACCAACAAATCAAAAGTGACTAAAGCAAAAAGAGCAGGCGTGTGGCTCATTTTTAGAGGACCTACCTTAAGTGCATGAATCCCTTAATTTAACTGCTAGTATAGAAAGGAGGAAAGGCTATGAAGAAAAGAAGTAAGGGAGGAATTATGATACAATCAAATACTAGAATGTAAGTATTAAGTAAAGGCATTACAAGTATTTTATATGAAAATATACTGATTGTTTACTAAAAGGAAAATTATAAAATGTGGAATTCAGGCTGAAATACATGTACAATTTTTGTTTTTTTGTAAAATGATACTTATGTGCCCCTTTAGTTTAAAAGTAGAAATAAGTTTAAAACAATATGAGTGGTTAGAACTGAATCATTATTTCTTATCACTTTTTCTGCTATATTCACCACTTACAAAATCGAAACAATGTTGATCACTTTAATTATTAATTCATTAATGTAATCTTTCATCTTTAGTATATAGTCTATTGTGCACATCATTTAAATGTTTGAACTATTTTTTTGTTTGTTTTTATCCATCATGGATCTTTAACTCTGGCCTGGGCATTGTCCCTTAGCTCTTCACCTCAAGGCTAGCAGCTACCACTTGAGGAACAATGCCACTTCTGGCTTTTTCTGCTTATGTGGTACTGAGTAATTGAACCCAAAGGTTCAAAATGCAAGGCAAGCACTCTAGCACTGAGCCAACATCCCAGCCCTGATTTCTATTTTTCCTTCAGACATGGGACTTGAACACAGGGCATGGGTATTGTCCCAGAACTCCTTTGCTCAATGCTAGTACTCTACCCTACCAGTTTAAACCACAGTGTCATTTCTTGTTTTTTAGTGGTTAATTGGAAATAGCAGTCTCATGGGAACTTTTCTGCCCAGGTTGTCTTTAAACCACCATATTCATTTCTCAGCCTCCTGAAAAGGTAGGATTACAGGCATGAGCCACCTGAACCCAACTGCTCATTTTTTAAAAAAAATGTTATATGTTTAGTTCCCCCTCAAATACATACGAAGTGAGATGCAAATTAACTTTAGATACACCACCAATTGAGGATGTTGAGATTACAAGTGATTGCAATTTTTTTACATTTTTTTATATGTGGGGCTTGAACTCAGGGCCTGGGGGCAGTCCCTGTTCTTTTGTGCTCAAGGCTATCACTCTACCAGTTTGAGCCAGTGCCCCTTCTAGTTTCTTGCTAACCAGATTATGAGATAATGGTCTCACAGACTTTCTTACCCAGGTTGTCTTTAAAACTCAATTATCATATCTCAGCCTCCTGTGGTGCTACGATTACAGGCATGAACCACTGGCACCAGCTTTTTTAAAAAGGGACAACAATTCATAAGTCAGAAGCCTTAACTCATGCCTATAATACTACCTACTCCAGAGGCTGAGATCTGAAGATGATGATTTGAATCTAGCGGTGCAAAAACGTCTCTGTGAATCTTTTATCTCCCATAAACTGTTCAAGAAGATCTTGAAGTGAAGCTTTGGCTCAAGTGGTAGAGTGTATTCTTGAATAAAAAAGAAGCTCAGGGATAGCACCTAGATCCTGCGATCAAACTCCATTTCTTACACACACACACACACACACACACACACACACACACACACACACACACAAACCAAAAAGTAAATAGAAAATATGAAGAAATCAATGAAAAATTTGAATATTGTAAGGACTTTTGGGTTTAGAGGTATGACTCAGTTGGTAGGACAATAGATATTGATTGAAACTATCAGATACCAAGGACATAAAAAAAGAATTAATTATCCGCTCTGTATTTTCCTATTCTCATATGTTCTCATTTGGGAACCCTCTTCTTTTAAAATAATTGTTTTAGCGGTGATATAGAGCAGGGTTACCTTTCTGTTCCCACAATCTCTTCCATACCCTCCCTCCCATCTTGACCCTCGACTTGCATGGTTCACTTTCATCAATGTCCAGTACAGCCAGAGGGCTCTGGTGCTGCATTTTTTGCACCCACTTCCCACTAATTCTGTGTCCTTCCCCCATCTTCCCTGTATATTAGGTGAAGAATACAGATTCATCAGAAAATGAAAAGACAAATTAAGCAAAGTTCCTTTGTTTCCTTATCATTGCAATTCAATTCTCTCTCTCTCTCTCTCTGTCTCTCTCTCTCTCTCTCTCTCTCTCTCTCTCTCTCTATATATATATATATATATAGTATTATATAGAAAAGGTGCTTGGGTATTACAACTTTGTGATTTTCTCCAAATGCTTCCTCTTCTGTTCTTACTGTAAATGATGCCTAGAGTCCTGTACAGTATGTCATATCCCATTGTGTTTTAAACCTTTCTTCCACATATCAGGGGAACAGGTACCATTTGTCAATTTGATGTTCTCTTAACTTTCTTAACATGATTTATTCTAGTGTCTCCATTTCCCTGCAAATGACATTATTTTATCCTTTCTAATGGCTCTGTAAAATTTCATTGTATATAGATGGCATAATTATTGGTTCCATTCATTTATTGTGAGGCATCTGGGTTGTATACATTTCTTGTCACTGTGAATTGAGCAGCAAGGAACATGGTTGTACAAATGTCCTTGCCATTTTCTAATTTCTCCACTTCCCCACCAACATTTGTTGTCTAATTCAAGATATTTGGATAAGATGGTATCTCAGGATTACTTTGATTTATATTTTCTTTATGGCCAGGGATGATGAACCTTTTCCTGATATGTTTCTTTGCTATTCTTACCTCTTCTTATGAGAAGTCTCTCCTTAGCTCCTCTGCCCATTTGGTGACTGGTTTATTAGTTTGCGGAGGAGTTGTTCCTTGAGATCCATGTATACATTGAAAATTAGCCCTTTGTCTGATGCATTGCAGGTAAATATCTTTTCCCAATTTGTTGGCTGTCTTTTTAATTTAGTGGCTATGTCTCTAGCCTGTGTAGGTTTTTTCTTTGGTGTAGTCCCATTTGTTGGGTCTCTTTCCTATCTATTATGCCCCTGGGATTCTATTCAGGAAGTTCCTGCCAGTATCTATAAGTTCTTTTTTTAATTATTATTTTAATGGTAAAAACTTTATTTACTTTTATAAATACATCGCAAGACAAAACTTTTCAAAAAATACTTTCCCCCCCAAAAAATTTAAAAAATAAAGGAAAGCTCGTAATAAGTCGGCAGACTGTCTTGAGGCCTCTTTTTGTTCTTAAGGAGAGTTCTCTGCAGTGTAGGACAGGACAATCGCCACACACCCAACGCTGCCATGGGTTTGGCCTTGGGGAGAGAAAAGCCCAGCCTGGACTGAGTGTCCTCTCCTGGTCACGGCCATAGTGACACCTTCCAGTATCTAACACTGTCTAGGATTATCTAGTATGGATCCTATTATAGTTGGGCTATGCTGTATACAATGTTAACTATTGAGAACATATAACTCTCTCTGCATATATGTGTGAATTGTAAAGTATAAGTTGGACTCCAAGTTCAACAAACACAAGTTATTCTCTATGTGCTCCCAGTGTCCCTATGAGGCTTCTCAACAAGCTGTTCATCTTTCCTGTTTAGATAACATTAAACACCATTGTTTTGTTAGGTCAAGAATAAAGATGAGGGGTGAAAATAAACCTTTGCCTTTAAATAGTTTATTATCCTCAACCCCAAACTAGGAGTTAAATTAGAAAACATTTTGTTGTTGTTGTCTCCAGAGCGATTACTCCATTACTGGTGAAGTGTGGGGTATACTCCCAGCCTCCTCCATGCCCTGCTGGACCACAGCCAAGGCCACCCTGGGCCTTCCACTCGGCTCCATTCTTGAAAAGCTGCCTAATGGAGGGAAGTCAGAAAGATCTGCATTTACAAGTTTCCCAAAATGTGCTAGAACTTTTTTGGTCAGTTTTATAGAACTTTCTTGGTCAGTTATATTCCACCTCAATGTCTCCAGTATTTTCCAAGCAGATCAAGTCACTTGCAGATAATGAAGAAGCTTTGTGGCCCAGGGGTCCATGCCTTGGAATCAGATAGTTCCAGGAGGGCCAGGGGTCTCATGTATGGTAGAGATGTCCTGTCCAGGTGACTGGAGTTTCTGACTTTCCTGTTCTCCATGAGGCCTGAGCAGGGCGGAGGGCAAAGAGGTGTCTTCTACAATAGCCACTGAAGTGAGGGAGGCAGAAGGTCAGCTGTTCCAATGGGCAGATGTGGAGAGGATTCTAGAAGGGGATCAAATCCGATGCTTTGGGCAGGAGTATCAGTTATTTTTACAGAAAGCAACAGAGAAATTAATTTTCTTTTCTGACTACTGAAAAGTGGAAAGATGCTCAAGTTTACCATTTAAAGGAACAATAGACATTTCAAAAATCTCTGTCTAAACTTTGGTTTTCTTAAAAAAATAACACACACACAAAACCAAGTCATCACAAAAAGAAATATAAGTTGAGGCTGTAGGCAGGTGCTGTTCTGTCCGTGGCAGTCTTTTGTGCAAAGTAAGGCGTATTGGAGCTCCAATTTAACTGATGCAGTGGGGTTTACTGCCTCTGCATGCCGAGGCAGTGCACGCCATCGGTGCCCTTGCTCTTGAAGCCTGAGAGGGGCTGACCATACTTGTCCACGCACCAGCAGAAGTCCCGCTTTCTGCCTTTGGAGTGGCTACACTGCTTCTTATAAAATCCTTTCTTGTCCCAGTTGGGGATGTGCACACCCCTGGGACTCAGCACATTGAGGAACTTCAGGTGATTCAGGGTGTCTTCCATCTCTCTAAGGCAGGGACCATATTCTGTCTCCCGTTTGGACTCCGAGGAGAAGGTCTGGGTGTCCATGCTCTGGGACTCATAGTCAACTTTATAGCGCTGGTTGTCCTTCGCGTGACCTTTCTTGATGGTGTCCAGCTTTGAGTGAATGGAATGGAACTTGGAGTCAGGCGCCCTATGTGTGCTGGGCAGGGCATGGCTCTCCACGCTCCCTGTGCCTCGGTCCTTCTCCGACTCACTAGTATTTCCTGAGGCGGAGGGCACCAGCAGCAGGTAAGCCTCAGCTGGCCAGGATGCTGGCATTGGGGGAGAACCTGCAGCCGTCCAGTAGCGCCTGCAGTGGGCACGGCTTGCCCAGTGGCAGCTGGCAGCTGAGCCCCTAGATGCAGCTGCAGCGTTCGGTGTAGACACCGCATGGCTGGCCCTTGCGCAGAGCACATGTCAGGCAGCAGGCATAGCCTGGCTCAGGCACCAGATCGGCACACCCCTGCACTGAGCCAGCGCGTTGGCATCACAGGGCTCTCAGCGTAAGATGGGACCCTCGTCACCGGCGGCCTGAGGAACAGAGCCAGGGCGGTGAGCAGAGCTGCCCAGAGTGCGGGGCGCCGCTCGATCCATGGCGCCTGTCGCAGGGGCCAACTGGAGTAAGCGGTTACTGGGTCTAGGCAGGCGGTGTGAGATTGCAGGATCTGGAGCGCAACTACTGGTGCTCGGCGTGCAGCTGCCCAGCTCGCACCTCAATACCTATAAGTTCTAATATCACCCTTTTTCTGTGTTATAGTAGTTTGGCTGATTTTAATATAGTTAATCTATTTTGAGTTGATGTTAGTGCAAGCAGAGATCCACTTCTAGTTTTCTGCCTGTGGATGTCCAGTTTTCCCAACACCAATAGTTGAAGAGGCTATGATGTGTGTGTATGTGTGTGTGTGTGTGTGTGTGTGTGTGTGTGTGTGTGTCTGTGTGTGTGTGTCTGTGTGTCTGTGTGTGTTGGTCGTGGGGCTTGAACTCTGGGCCTCGGAGCTACCCCTTTGCATTTCATCTCCAGGCTAGTACTTGAACCACAGTTCCACTTCCCATTTTCTTCAGGTTTATTGGAGCTAAGAGTCTCATGGACTTCCCTGGCCCTGCTGGCTTTCAACAACCATCCTCAGATCTCAGCCTTCTGAGTAGCTAGATTAAAGGCATGAGCCACAGGCACCCAGCAAGGCTATGTTTTTTCCACATTACATCTTTCGCTCTTTTGTCGAATATCAGATGATTGTAAGTATGTAGTTTTATTTCTGGGTCTTTTCATCTTTTCTAATACGTTTTTTATTGTAAAAATAATGTACAAAGAATTACAGTTACATAAAGTAGGTAATGAGTTCATTTCCTCTTAAGCATTGTTACTTCCTCCTTTGTTTTTCCCCTACCATCCCTACCCTTCCACCTCGACAACTACTCCTTTCCATCCCACCTCCCCACTCCCTGCATAAATTGTAAAGTATGTTTTTGAACATAGTGTCTTGATCTCATTGTTAAAATGGGTCAAACTGCATCCCTAGTTAAGCATTTGTTTTTTCCCTTCTCCCCCCATAGCTAGAGAAATGTATATACAAGATACAGGACATCGACATCAAAAAAAAAAAAGAAAAAACACACACACATAACATAGGTTACAAGATTGGGTCGAAGAATGATGATTGTTGACTTAATTTGATAAGTATTCTATAGCTTTTAATGGTAAGCCTTATTAACTCAAAGGGGGAGCAAAATCATTCAGAATAGTGGAATGTGGCTACCACTCATTTGATGTGTGTGGATAGATCATGATTAATCAAAATATATCTATTAATTCCCAGTGGTAGACTGCTATGCTAACTGGGAGGAGACTTTGTTAATGCCAGGCATTTGAATACTGGTAATGAAGCAGAATATGAGGGGAGAGCATATGCTAAGGATGTAACTTCCTAGGCTCATACTAAATACATTGAAGTAGAATGCTAAGTGCTGATCGACTGAGCACCAAATTTTATTTGTTGACTTCTTTGTTTTGTGAAGTCCAGGGATTTGAACCTAGAGCCTGGGTGCTGTCCCTTAATTTTTTATCAAGGCTAGTGCTCTACCAGTTGAACACAGCTTCATGTCCATAATTTTGGTGTTTAATTGGAGATCAGTCTTTCCAAATTTCCTCTTTGGGCTTGCTTCAAACCTGATGCTCAGGTATCAGCCTCCCGAGTAGCTAGCATTCCAGTTGTGAGCCACCAGAGCCTGGCTAGAATCACATTTTAAAAGTATATAGGTGAATCAGATGTGTCTAGGTACTATTTGAGCACTTTGGTTCCAGTGGGTCATGTCAGATTTAGAATAACATCAGAATTTTTCTCCTTGTAACTCGCAGCATCCAATATCTATATAATTTATTCTGATCTTCATGTCTGATCTTTTTTTCTTCGTTGTACCTTTTTTTTCTTACTTCACAAGCAAGCATGTCAGTGATGTTTTCCTTTTCTGAAGCAAGTTACGTCCTTTCCCATCACTGAGGGATATAGTTGCTGCTCTTACTGCCTGGAGTATCTGCTTCTAGTTAATTGCATGGATGATGGCTCTCAGGTTAACTATCTCCTCCTCAGGGATATCTCCTCACATACCCGCTGTGAAATTGTTGCCACAAAACTACCAATGTCATGTCTCTGATTTACAAAAATTATCATTATGATTTCTGGTTTTCTTTTCAGCATGAAATTGATGAGGAGAGAGCCACATTCACTTGTTTCTCCAACACCTATAATAGTGCCTGGTCCTTAGTGCTCAGGAGCCTTGCATGGGGATCAGCCTTCTCCAGCTCAATTTATCCTAGATTCTGGTCAGGACAGCTCTTGAAGCTGATATCTGGTGGCTAGCAGTCATTCCCTCTCATTCTTTGTGCCTTTCTGTGTTGCTGAGTCCACTTCAGAGAAAGATCAGTGCCTGACACCTATTTGCTGTTATGGAAAGATGGCTATGACACCATACAAGTTATGGGCATTGTTTTGTGAAGCTGTGTGCGGAGACGCATCCCCACACAAGTTCTCAAAGGCAAGTGTCTCCCATGCCCAGGAGTGCATTCCACAACTCAGCATCCAAACTATCACCTACTCCCTAATGCACTCAGTTTATATTCCCATTTCCATTAAACAAAGAAAAATCAAGATATGCCTTTCATGATTTGTCATTGAATTACTGAAACAAAGTATATAATTTGGGGGCTGGAAAGGTGGCTCAGTGGTAGAGTGCTTGCCTTGCATGCATGAGGCTCTGGGTTCGATTCCTCAGAACCACATAAGCAAAAAGAAAATAAGCTAGAAGTGGCCCTGTAGCTCAAGTGGTAGAGCACTAGCCTTGAGCTGAAGAGTTGAGGGATAGCACTCAGGCCCAGAGTTCAAGCTGACAACTGGGCACCCCCCAAAATTATATAATTTTATGTATTTGTAAGTCTTTGTCCATCTCTCTTGAGCCCTTGACATATTTCTATGTGTTTGCAGCTTGGGAAGGGAAATAAGGTTTAATTCAGGATAGTCAAAAACATTTTGGGAGGGAATGCCAACTTTCCATCTGATGTTCTACAGATGTCCATCTTGGCACAGGAACTGAGTAGACTGTCATAGCATAAGAGGCTTGTCCTGACTTCTACTGACTTTCCTCTGGGGTCACAGAGTGTGATCCAACTGCATACGTGTCGCTTGGCTACACTCGAGGGACCAGGTCTCCTCTGAAAATCTAATGGCATGGGAGTAAGAGAAACTAAAACTCAGAACTCAGCTTCCCACATCACTAGGATTACAGGCCTGAGTCTCATATACTAACTCATAACCGCCTTTTTATACATCGTGTAGCCTGTTTCATTATATTCACCTCATAGACAGATATACAAATATATGTTTATATTTATTCATCTATTTATAATCAGTGTTATATCTAGAAACACAAAAATATGTATTCATATAATTATAATCAAAGTTATATTACCGCTTTCCCCAATAATATTTTACACTAATATTATGTGAAAAAAATACTTAAGATTGAAAAAGTTAAAAGCCCTTGTAGTATGAAAAATCATATTCGATCTTATACATCATATAATATACTATATAAAATGTAATGAATATAACATGTATTTCCATATAACTGATTTAATTGCTTCCTGATTTTGTTTGTCCATCTATGTAAACCTTCTTTCTTCTATTGATGATGGCTTATACTTTCCAGTGTCGATATTTCTTATGTATTTTGTCAAATATATTCAGCCCTAAGTAAAATTTTTATGTTAATGGAGCCAATTTTTTGTTCAATATTTCCTAAAGCACAATGAATATGTACACAGACTTGAGCTCACTGTTGGAAGAAAGTCCCACATACCAGTATAAGTATTGTAGCATATGTCCCAATTGACAGAACAGCTTTCTAGGTCATCTGATCTGGTATGTCCTAGATCTGTTGTAGCCACCTTATCACCACATGCAGGCATGGCCTGGCTTCCTTGCAACTCCCTGTGCATTTAACCATTCCCTTTATATCCAGTAGGCTCTCTTGTTCATCCCCCTGTCACTCTGTTTTCCCACACACAAACACATGTGCATGGTGCTTTACATTGTAGGTTGAAAAAGAAAAACACATTTAAGGCTCATGAATTGTATAACATAACATAAACATTGACATTTTAATAACGTTAGAAAAATAACTAGAATGATCATTTTACAACAATCAGGACCAAAAAGAAATATAAAGATTTTCTAAATAATGACGGAAACAATCTCTAAATCTGGATTGTCTTCTAAGTTGCCTTCAGACACAAATTCTGCCTCAGAGTCCTCAAAATGATCTACTTCCTCATTAAAGGCAGTATTTTCTTCCTGAGTCTAGGGAGGGACAGATCTTATTTCTCAACTGGAAATTGGATCCCCAGCAGAAGGACAGATTGGTCTGGATATTCTGTCAGAACAGATTCCCTTTCCTCAACTGAATCTAGACTTTGGACCTAACTTATTGGTTTTCCTGAACATAGACTGGGGTCATTTTCCATTAGCACATATTTACCCTGCACTCCAAGACCAAAACATTTTTTACTGGTTTGGATGTGATCTAGGTGAATTGTGAACATCAATGGAAGACATTCTGGATCATCTTCTTCCTTGGTGGTATGTGCAGGCACACCTACATAACATGTGGAGTTCAGAACCAGTGGGATGTCCACAGGACTCAAAACCTAGTTGGGTCTTTCTACACATTGAAAAAAGCCTCTATGTTCACATGCTTTCTGGAGTCCAGTGTTGGCTTCCAATCTCCATCAGTCACCATAGGCGACATCACTGATGGGTTCTTTATCTGAAGTTCAGCAGGAAGTTCTCTACAGTGACACAAACATAAGAATGGAAACAGGTACAGGAGTCTTAGAGTACACTCTAGAAGTTAAAGTGTGACTAAACTTCTATGAGGATTTAGTAGGAGAAGCTGTAGAACTTGAGTTTGGACTGAACACTGATGAGAAGGTAGGGTGTTTCTAATGAGTGGTTATGTCCAAGTTCTTTTAAAAAGGGAACAGACATTACCCGGCATAAAACATCCATAAAAGGACATTTTGCCAAGCTGGGTAGTACAAAGGGCTCTTGGCCAAGCAGGCCCATCCCTTGAGACCTAGGATCTATCCCTACTCACAAGCTCTAAGGCATCTAAACAAGGATTATTTACTCTTTTTCTTGGTCTCACAGGCCATGCGTTGCTCCAGCTGGTCCAGAAGAATATGTAAGCAGAACAGCAAGTCGAAAGAGGGCATGTTGAGCTTGTCATACTGTGTAAGTTTTTTCAGGATGTCAAGTTTCTTGTGCTCATAAAAATCAGGGTAGATGTCCATCCAAATAGTTAAGATGGAACAATCGATGCTGTGGGCATATTGGTGACAAGGAAAATGAGAGTCTGCTATCTCCATCCTGAGCCTTCTACTATAGACCCTTTCTGGCAGGACTAGAATGTTGGGAAGTGGGAAGAGACTCCTGGAAGCACAATGCTCCTCACAACCCACTTCTAGAAATTTCTAATACAATACTCCAAAATTCTCCCTGTGATGGGCAGAGAAAGTTGTTTCCCCACTGTATCTGACTTGCTACACTCAACCCTCCCTGTCATCAAGGGATTGTGATCCATGCTGGGCTGGTCATAAACAGAAAACCCTGTCATAAAAATGGCTAAAGCAGCACTGAGCGCAGGTGGCTCATGCTTTTAATCTTAGCTATTCAGGAGGCTGAGATTTGAAGATCCCAGTTCAAAGCAAATCTAGGCAGGAAAGTGTGTGAGACTCCTATCTCAATAATCCACAAGAAAACTAGAAGCGGCACTGTGGCTGAAACAGTAGAGCACTCGCCTTGAGCTGAAGAGTGCAGGGGCAGTGTCCAGGTGCAAAGTTCAAACCACATGACCAACAAAAACAAAAGTGACTAAAGCGAAAAGAGCAGGTGTATGGCTCACTTTGTAGAGCACCTACCTAAAATGCATGAAGCCCTGAGTTTAATTGCTAGGATTGAAAGGAGGAAAGGATATGAAGGAATGGAAAGAAGAAAAGAAGGAAAGGAGGAATTTTGATATAACCAAATACTGGAAAGATGTGAAGTATTAAATAAAGGTATCACAGCTATTTTATATGAAAAGATACTGATTGTTTACTAAAAGGCAAATTATAGAATGTGGAATTCAGGCTAAAATACATGTACAATTTTGTTTTTCTGTAAAGTGATACATGCCTCTTTAGTTTAAAAGTAGTAAATGAGGTTAAAAAATGGAAGAGTTGTTAGAAATGAATCATTTCTTATCACTTTTTCTGCTACATTCATCACCTACAAAATTGAAACAATGTTCATCATTTTAATTATTAATTTATTAATTTAATCTTTCATCTTTAGTGTATAGTTCTATTGTGCACATCGTTTGTTTAAACTCTTTTTTTGTTTGTTTTTTGTCCATCATGGGTCCTGAACTCTGGGCCTGGGCACTGTCCATTAGCTCTTCACCTCAAAGATATCACTCTACCACTTGAACCACAGTGCCACTTCTGGCTTTTCTGCTTATGTGGTACTTAGAAATCGAACCCAAAGGCTCATACATGCAAGGCAAGCACTCTACCACTTAGCCAACTTCCCAGCCCTGAAATCTTTATTTTTTCCTTCAGACATGGGGCTTGAATACAGGGCATGGGTGCTGTCCCAGAGCTTCTTTGCTCAAGGTTAGTACTCTACCATACAAGTTTAAACCATAGTGCCATTCTTGTTTTTTAGTGGTTAATTGGAAATAGCAGTCTCATGGGAACATTTCTGCCCAGGGCTGGCTTTGAACCACCATCCTCATTTCTCAGCCTCCTGAGAAGATAGGATTACAGGCGTGAGCCACCTGTACACTTGTGCTCATTTTTTTTTCCTTTTAACTGTTACATAAGTTTAGTTCCCCCACCGATATACGTGCAAACTGAGATGCAAATTGGCTTTAAATTACAAATTGGCTGAAATTACAAATGATGGCAAATTGTTTTTAACGTTTTTTTTAACATGAGAAGCTTGAACTTAGGGCCTGGTTGAAATCGCTGTTCTCTTGTGCTCAAGGCTATCACTCTACTAGTTTGGCCCACAGTGCTCCTTTTAGTCTCTTGGTAACCAGTTAATGAGATAATAGTCTCACAGACCTTCTTACCCAGACTGTTATTAATCCTTGATTATCAGATCTCAGCCACCTGAGTTGTTATGATTATAGGCATGAGACACTGGCACCAGTTTTTTAAAAAGCAACAACAGATTACTTTAGGGGAGGATGGAGGAGGAGAAGCTAGAGGCTAAAGAAGCTCTCACATAGAAAATAGTTGTAGTGTTCCAGTGAAGAGTCCTAGCCAGAGAATTACGAAGTGTGCCATCACAGTACAGAGAGTTTGGCCAGAGAGGGAAAATCCAGTCAAGGAAACAGATCTGAGCACTTGCCATTAGCTGCAGCTGCGGTGGTGGTGGCAACCGCAGCAGCCGAGCCACCAAAAGAACTACACAGAGTCTGGGACAATGGTGCCAGACACAGCAGGTGAAGGGATTCTACTTCAAACCAGAAAGAACTGACAAGTAGCAGATATCTTCATCCTGCAGATCACAGACCAGAGACAACCCAGGAACCAAGACTCCAGCATAAGTAGAATCCTGACATACTCACTCCTTCTCAGGGAGCAGAGGAGGGAAGGCCACCCTTCCCGCCCTCACCCCCGGAGATCTCCATATTTGATATTGAAAAGGCCCAGCTGAGCAGCTAGTTCCAACTCAGGCCTTGCCTTGGGAAAAAAAACAAAAGAGTCATTTATGAGGTCACAGGCACCTGACTTGAACTGCCAGGCTCAGCTCCTCCTTAGGAAAAGTCACCCAGCCCAGGCAGACAAAGCTCTGCCCCGAGGGGAGTGACTTTCTTCACTGGGTAAACAGAGCCAGAGGCTGCCCCTCCTTACAGCAGCCTAAACAATCAAGTGAAATTCAGTGAACATAAACCCTGAGAATGGCTCCAGGCTGGGCTCCCTGAGTGTCTCAGAAGCTACCCCTCAGGGAAAAGCTACAATTTGCTGAAAGGCCTCAACTCTACCCAGAACCTAGCCTCATCACAGCATCTTCAAATTAGAGGAAACAGCCTTCTCCCTCTTTTGTGAAACTCAAAGCAGATCTCCCTCTCATTGAACTAGCCTGGGAGGAGGATCACAAAATCCTGAGCATATTTCTGCCTGCTAAAACAAATTGACTTAAGAAACCAATCATGCCACAGGGAAACCAAACACCACAAGCAGACTAGAGACTCCACCAAGAGACTGGTTACAGACACAGGGAGATACAGGATCTTCCCATCTACTTCTCCCCACCCACCAAAAAAAAAAAAAAGAACTCTTTTTTGTACCTTTTCTAATTTTTAGTTTAAAAAAATTGTTTTCTATTAATCTTTTTTTCTTCTCTCCTAATTTTTATTTTAGGTGTATGTGTGTGTGAGTGTGCTTTGTTTAAATCTCTAATGACCTTTTGGTCTTTTTTTCTTTTTTTTTTCATTCTTTTCATTTTTTCTTCTGTTTCCTTGTTTTTTGTGTGACTTATTTGCTATTCTGCTCATCCTCAGATATATGCCCATCGTCAAATATTAGACCTTACCCCCATTGTATACTCACTTAATCAAGAATTTTATTACTCAACTCAAAACTTCTTAGCCTTAAATAATGTAATAGCAGTATTATCTCTTTAGGCTATATAATTTTTGAGAATTTTTAGTTTTTAGTTTTTCATGTCTCCTTTCTATCCTTCCCCTCCTCTCATCGTATCTTTTTCTTCTATCAATACCACCTTAAACTTAGATAATTTTAAAGATTCATTTCATAAATTTAATATTTGTTTTTCCCATTTTTTTCTTGTCTGTTTTTTTCTCTCTCCTACTATTCTGTCCAATCCATTTCCCTCTTTGAGATTAGAACTCGGTTAAATTCACTCTCCTTTTACCTCTCCACATTCTTCTAATCCTATTTTTCCTCATATTTGTCCCTAAATATAGTAATTTCTGGTTTGCCAAATTCATCCTTGCTGTTGTTAGCCCATTAATCCATAGTTGTTTGATGTTGAATAGATTGTATCTGTTGAACTAGATTATATCTGAGTCCTTTTGCCTGTGCAACTACAGGACTTTGGTTGATGCATGCCTTTGAAAAAATATTCTACCAGAAAATTGGTGTTACTTTCATATCAAATGGACAGAACAAGCCAGAGAAATACAAGAAAAATCCAAGTCCTGGTATCTCAACTCCCACTCATGATAACCAGTATTCCAGAGGAGAGTTCTCCAATAGCTCAATAAATATTACTGGGAAACATGGTGAATGAACAGATAGAAAACCTGCAAAGGACTCAGTGTGATCATGATAGGGAGAGAGCAGAAGCAAACCAAAGATCAATACAATAATCTCATGAGCATGAGGAAGCTACTCAAAGGTTGATACAGAAATGTGTGAACAGGTTGAGAACACTCAAAGAGAAATAAAGGAATTGTGTGAACAGGCTGAGAACTGTCAGAGAAATACAGGAATTGCATGAGCAGGCTGAAAAGAGACAAAGAGAATGTCAGGAATTGCGTGAGCAGGCTGAGAACAGTCAAAGAGAACTACAGGAATTGCATGAACATGAGGAAGCTAATTAAAGAGTAATACAGGAATTGCAAGGGAGGGACGAGAATAAACAAAGATCAATAGAGGCATTCATGGAATCCATAAACAGACAGCTGAAAGAATTCAGGGAGACCACAAAGGGAATGCTGATTGGAACCCGAGAGAAGGAATGGGAGTATAAGGAAACCATAACCAAACAACTAAGTGATTTGAGAATAAGAACTGAACACCAAATTAAGGAAGTAAAGAAGTCCATACAAGATCTGAAACAAAGCTCCCAAAAAGAATTTGAAGTCATCAAAACTAAACAATTAGAAGGAAAATGAATGAAAAACAAAGAATAAAGCCTTGACAGTAGGTTAGACCATGCAGAAGATCGAATTTCGGTGAATGATGACAGCCTAGATATTATAGAGAAAGAATGTACAACTATCCAAGACAAATCCAGAAATATGATAGATATATTCAGCAATTGGAAGACACCATCAGAAAGCCTAATCTGAGAATAATGGGTGTAGAGGAGCACCTAGAGAGAGAAGATAATGGTCTAGGAAATTTGTTTAACAGGATCCTAGCAGAGAAATTCCCAAACATGCAAAAGGATAGGCCTATTCAGATACAAGAAACGTTTAGAACCCCAAATAGACCAGACAAGAGCAGGACATCCCACCATCACATTATAATATGCACAAGATCAATTCAGACCAAGGAAAAGATCCTTAAAGCTTTCAAGGAAAAAAGATCAATCATCTATGAAGGAGAAACAATTAGAATAACTTCATTTTTTTCAGCAGAGAAAATTAAAGCAAGAAGAGCCTGGGATGATGCATGCCATGACCTAAAGACGAAGGATGAACCACGAATAGTGTAAACAGCTAAATTCTCCTTCATAACCAAAGGTGAAATAAAAACCTTCCATAGCAAAGAAAAACTGAAAAAAAAATATCTCCACCAAACTGGTCCTACAAAAGATACTTAAAGATGTCCTACACAGACAGAACTGACAATACCACAATAAAGGCAAAGAAACGGCATCCAAACTGAGAATCCAAAAACCATAGGAAGAACCAAGTTGCCACAGCACCCAAGAAGGTGGATAAAATGGCAGAAACTACCAAACACTTCTCAGTCCTTTCTCTCAACATTAACGGACTTAACTCTCCAATTAAGCGACATACACTGTCTAGATGGATTAAAAAGCAACATCCTTTTATCTCCTGCCTTCAGGAATCACACCTTTCTCATAAAAACAAACACACTTTGAACGTGAAAGTCTGGAACAAAATCTACCAAGCAAATGGCCCCCATAAACAGACAGGAATTGCAGTCATAATATCAGATAAAATAGACTTCAAATTAAAATTAGTGAGAAGAGATAAAGAAGGTCACTACATACGAATTAAGGGATCTTTCTTTCAGGAGGATATTACAATAATAAATACTATTCGCCAAACAATGGATCACCGAAATTTATCCAACAAATACTACTTTCCCCAAAATCTCAAATTGATCCAAAGATAAGAATTGTTGGGGGCTTTAACAGACCACTATCCACACTAGATAGATCAACTCGAAAAAACTCAATAAAGAAAATGCAGATCTAAAGAACTGCCTAGATCAGCTACATTTAACAGACAACTACTGAATATTTCACCCAGCAGCATCAGAATACACTTTTTTCTCATCACTACATGGAACATTTTCCATGTAGTTGCAATTACATGGGCAAGACAATGAGTATATTTCTCATAAAGCATTGTAGCCTCCTCCTTTGTTTCCCCTTCCCATCCCATTCTCCCCCCGTCCCACCACCCAACCCTCAATCCCCCACCAAAGTTGTAAAGTTCGTTTTTGACATAATGACTTGTACATCTCGTTGCAATGGGTCCACCTGTATGCCTATTTAAATGATTTGTTTTTTCCCTTCCCCTCC
Organism: Dipodomys spectabilis; assembly: GCF_019054845.1. Lineage (NCBI taxonomy): Eukaryota > Metazoa > Chordata > Mammalia > Rodentia > Heteromyidae > Dipodomys > Dipodomys spectabilis. The sequence continues at coordinate 4,780,833 of NW_024871098.1, read as the reverse complement.
ACAAATGATAACATCAAATACAGTGAAAACAGGGGTTCTAAAGTTGTGCAGGCACATACAAAGCAACAAAGAAATGATCTTATAATTGTTTTAGAAACAATTGCATGAAAGAAAAAAAAACATTTGAATAAATATCTTAGGGTTCATTTCCCTAAAATCGACTTATCTGACCTTTTCTGCTTGATTCAGACTGATACTAGTTATTACAAATAGGGGAAGCTATGGGACCTATGTTTCTTTGGGCCTGTCTTACTTCACTTAATACAATTTTTCCCAAATCTTTCCATTTCCTAACAAATGGGGCAATGTCATTTTTTCTGATGGAGGCATAGAATTCCATTGTGTATATATACCACATTTTCTTGATCCATTCATCTACTGAGGGGCATCTGGGTGGGTTCCAGATCTTAGCTATGGTAAATAAGTCTGCAATAAACATAGTTGTGCTGGTAACTTTCTTATAGTTTTGCTTGTGAACATTTGGTTAAATGCCCCAAAGTGGGATTGCTGGATCATAGGGGAGCCCTATGTGGAGTCTTTTGAGGAAACTCCATACTACTTTCCAAAGTGGTTGTAAAAGTTTATACTCCCACCAAGAATGTATTAAGGTTCCCTTCTGTCCACATGCCCTCCAGCATCTGTTGTTATTATAGTTCTTGATTCTAGCCATTCTGACTGGGGTGAAGTGGTATCTAAATGCTGTTTTGATTTGCATTTCTTTTATTGCTAGGGAGGTTGAGCATTTCTTCATGTGTCTATTGGCCATCCTTCTTTCCTCTTCAAAGAAGTTTCTCTTTAAGTCTTTAGCCCACTTATTTATTGGGCAGTTTTTTCTTTGAAGGTTTGCTGTTGGGGGGTTTAATTTTTTGAGTTACAGATATATTTTAGATATGAAACCCTTGTCTGTTGTATGGCTAGTGAAGAGCATCTCCCAATCTGTGGGCTTTCTATTGATCTTGCTAGCTATGTCCTTTGCCATGCAGAAGCTATGCAATTTCATGCAATCCCATTTGTTCAACCCTTCTTAGATTTGTTGTGCTTCTGGGTCTCTATTAAGAAAATTTCAGCCTGTGTCTTTGGATCTATGTGGGATTTGAGCGAAAGTAGTGTTTCTTGGATAAATTTGGGAGCTCCATTTTTTGGCGAGTAGATATTTAGAATTGTAATATCCTCCTGAAGGAGAGATCTCTTAATGAGTATGTGGAGACCTTCTTAATCTTTTCTCTCTTATTTTAATTTGAAGTCTATTTTATCTGGTATTAGGATTGCAACTCCTGCTTGGTTATGGGGGCCATTTGCTTGGTAGATTTTGTTTCAACCTTTCACATTGAAAATGTGTGTTTTTACAGGCAAGATGTGACTCCTGAAAGAAGCAGATAGAAGGATGTTGCTTTTTAATCCAAGTAGACAGTCTATGTCGTTTAATTGAAGAGTTAAGTCCGTTAATGTTGAGAGATACGACTGAGGTATTTGGGAGCTGCTGCCATTTTATCCACCTTCTTGTGGCTGCGGCAACTTGGTTCTTCCTATGGCTCTTGGATTCTCAGTTTGGGTACTGTTGCTTGGCCTTTATTGTAATCTAGTTGGATATGAAGGAGAGTTTATCTGGGTACAGTATTCTTGGTTGATATTTGTCTTTAGGGCATGGCATACATCATTCTAGGCTCTTCTGGCATTAATTGTTTCTTCTGAGGAATCTGAGGTGACTCTGATTGGTTTCCCTTTACCGGTGATTGAGCTTTTCTCCTTGACAGCTTTAAGGAACTTTTCTTTGGTCTGAATTGAATGTGTGTAGTTTATAATGTGATGGTGGTATGCCCTATCCTGGTCTCATCTATTTGGTGATCTAAAAGCTTCTTGTGTCTGAATAGACCTATCTTTTTGCATGTTTGGAAAGTTCTCTGCTAGAATCCTGTTAAACAAATTTCCTAGACCATTAACTTCTATCTCTACACCCATTAGCCTCAAATTAGGCCTTCTGATGGTGTCTTCCAATTGTTGAATAGCTTTATTATATTTCTTGGATTTGTCTTGGATGGTTGTATGTTCTTTATAATAACTAGGTTGACTTCAATCCCTGAAATTCGATCTTCAGGATGGTCTAACCTACTATCAAGTCTTTCTACTTTGTTTTTCATTTCTTTTCCTTCTAGTTGGTCGCCTTTGATGGCTTCAGATTCCTTGTTGGAGTTTTGTTTTAGATCTTGTATGGACTTCTTTACTTCCTTAATTTGGTGTGAGTATTTATTCACAAATCACTTAGTTGATTAGTTATGGTTTCTTAGGACTCCCATTCCTTCTGTTGGGTTACGTTCAGCATTTCTTTTTGTAGTCTCCCTGATTTGTTTGAGCTCTCTGTTTATGGATTCCTTGAATGCCTTTAGTGATCTTTCTGTATTCTCATCCCCCCACTCTCAATTCCTCTATTACTCTTTGATTAGCTTATTCATATTCATGCAGTTCCTGTAGTTCTCTTTGAGTGTTTTCAGCCTGCTCACGCCATTCATGACTTTCTCTTTGACTGATCCCAGCCTGCTCATGCAATTCCTTTATTTCTCTTTAAGTGTTCTCAAGCTACACTCGCAATTCCTGTATCAAACTTTGAGCAGCTTCCTCACACTCATGATATTCTTTGTTTTGCCTCCTCTCTCTCCCTATCACGCTCATACAGAGTCCTTCGCAGGTTTTCAATCTTTTCATTTACCATGTTTACCAGTAGTATTTGTAGACCTTTTTGGGAACACTTCTATGGATTATTCGTTATCTTTTTTGTCCCCTGATTATTATGAGTGGGAGTTGAGATAACTGAACTTGCCATTTTTCTTGTGTTTTCCAGATTGCTCTACCCATTTGGGATGAAAATAAACCAGCTTTGTGCTAGCACACTATTTTAAGGCAAGCATCAACCAAAGTCTGTAGTTGCACAGTCAAAAGTCTGCAGATACAATATAATTCAATAGATATATCTATTCAACTTCAAACAACTAAGTATAATTGAGCTACGAACTGCAAAGAATAAGTTGGCAAACAGAAATTATTAGGTTTAGGGAGAGATGTGGTAAAAAATAGGCATAGAGTGATGTGGAAAGGCAGTGGGAGAGTTAACACAACAAATCCTAAACTCAAAACGGGAAATAGCTTGGATATAATGATAGTAGAGAGAGAAAAAAAGAAGAAAGAGAAAGAAAAAAGACAAGAAAAAACAGGAAAACAAACATTAAAAATTAAGATGTACAACACTTAAAAATTATGCAAATTGAAGACATAATATTCAGAGAAGAATGTGGATAGAATAAGAGAACAGGAGGGATGGAACGGAGATGTGGAAAACTTAAAAATAAAAATGCTAAAAATATTATATAGTTATTAAGAGGTAGTACTGCTATTAAGGAAGTTAAGTCTAAGCATCTTTAAACTGAGTAATAAATTTCTGGATTAAGTGTGTGCACAATGTGGCTAAAGTCAAATAATCAACTACGGGTATATATGAGGATGAGAACAGCAATTAAGTCATGCAAAGCATGAAAGAGAAGAAAACGTGAAAAGAACAAGAAGGAAAAAGAAAAGGATCAAATGGTCACTAGAGCTAAATAAAAAAAATTATTTTAAAAGATAAAAAGAGAGAGTTCTGGGAAGATGGCTGAGGAGAATCTGGAGGTAAAACAATCATTCACATAGAAAGCAGTTTTAGAGTTCCAGTGAACAGTCCTCAGCCAGAGAATCACACCAAGTGTGCCATCACAAGACAGAGAGTTAGGACAGAGAGGGAAAATCCAGACAAGGAGACAGATCTGAGCTCTTCCCAGCTGCTGCCGCCGCTGCAGTAGCAACGGTGGCGGCGGTGGCCGAACTCGCCATACCTGAATCACATAGAGTCTGGGACGAAGGATCCAGACACAGTGGGCGAGCGGATTCTACTCAACACCAGCAAGAACCAACAAGGAGTGGAATTCTTCACCCTGCAGTTCGCAGACCAGAGACAACCCAGGAAGCAAGACTTGGCGTGAGTAGAAGTCTGATGTCCTCACTCCTTCTCAGGGTGCAGAGCAGGGAAGGCCACCCTTCCCCCCCAGTACTGGAGATCTCCATCTTGGATATCGACAAAGCTCAGTGGAGCTGCTAGCTCCAACTCAGGCCTTGGAAGAAAACTAGAGTCATTTAGCAGGTCACAAGAACCTAAGCTGAACTGCCAGACTCAGCTCCACCCAGGGAAAAGTCAGCATGCTTGGGAGCCAGCCCTAGGAGTGGCTTTCTTCGCTGGGTAATCAGAGCCAGAGATTGCTCCTCCCTTTAGCAGCCCTGACAATTGAAATTCAGTAAACATAAACCCTTAGAATGGCTCCAGGCTGGGCTCTGTGAGTTTCTCACAAATTAGCCCCCCAGAAAAGCTACTGATTGCTGAAAGGCCTCAACTCTACCCAGAACCTAGCCTCATCACAGCTTCTCCAAATTTGAGGAAAAAGCCATCTCCATCTTTTGTGATACTCAAAGCAGATCTCCCTCCCATTGAACTAAACTGGAAGGAAGATCGCAAAATCCTGGGTAAAGCAGAACATTTCTCTGCCTGTTCAAACAAACTGACTTAAGAAACCAACCAAGCCACAGAACCACAAGCAGACCAGAGACTCCAACAAGAGGCTGGTTACGGACACAAGGGATATGCAGGATTTTTCCCAACCCTCCCAGAAAAAAGAAAGAACTATTTTTTCTCTTCTTCATTTTTTTTGTACCTTTTATAAAAAACTTTTTTCTTTTCTAAACATTTTTAATTTTTAAATTTTTTGAAAAAAATTGTTTTCTAGTCACTTTTTTTCCTCTTATAATTTTTATTATAGGAGTACATGTGTGTGTGCGTTTTTCTTTCTTTTTTTTCTTTGTTTTTTTTAAAAAAATTCTTTTTGTTTACCTCTACTGAACTTCTGATCTTTTTTTTCTTTCTCTCTTACCCTTTTCACCTTTTCTTCTCTTTCATTCTTCTTTATGTGACTTAATTATTGTTCTGCACATCCTCAGATAAACCTGTAGTTGACTATTAGATCCTATCCCCAATTGTGAACACACTTAATCCACAAATTTATTACTCAGTTCAAAACCTCTGAGACTTAAATTCCTTAATAGCAGTACTACCTCTTTATACCTATATAATATTTTAAGTATTATAATTTCTAAGATTTTCACATCTCATTTATATCCCTCTGTTTCTCTCATTATATTCACGTTCTTCTCTGGATAGTTTGTTTTCGATTCTGCATAATATTTTAAATTTTCCTTTTCTATTTTTTCTGGTCTCTTTTTTCCCTTTCTCTTTCTTCTTTTTTTCTCTTTCTCTACTTTCATACTACCCAACCTATTTCCTGCTTTGTGATTAGGACTTAGTTAGCTCTTCTTGTCTCTTCCCACATCTCTCTATTCCTATGTTTTACCCACATCTCTCCCTACCCCTAATAATTTCTGATTTTCCAAATTCTTCTTTGCGGTTCGTAGCCCATTAATATATAGTTGTTTGATGTTTAATAGATGTATCTGTTGAACTAGATTTTATCTGCAGACTATGGACTGTGCAAATGCAGACTTTGGTTGATGCTTGACTTAAGTTAGTGTTCTAGCAGAAAACTGGTGTTATTTTCATCCCAAATGGGCAGAGTAAGCTGGAAAAACACAAGAAAAATGGCAAGTCTGGGAATCTCAACTCCCACTCATGATAATCAGGGGACATAATGGATAATGAATAATCCAGAGGAGAATTCCCAAAAAGCTCTAATAAACACTGCAGGAAAACATGATAAGTGAAAGATTGAAAACCGACAAAGGACTCTGTATGAGCGTGATAGGGAGAGAGAGGAGGCAAACAATAGGTCAAGGCAGGAAAAGATTGAAAACCTACAAAGGACTCTGCATGAGAGTGAGAGGGAGAGAGAGGAGGCAATCCAAAGGTTTATACAGGAATATCATGAGCGTGAGGAAGCTACTCAAAAACTGATATAGGATTTGCGTGAGCAGCTTGAGAATACTAAAAGAGAAAGGCAGGAATGGCTTGAACAGGCTGAGAACACTCAAAGAGAACTACAGGAATGGCATGAACAGAAGGAAGCTAAGCAAAAAGTAATTCAGGAATTGAGAGAGCAGGATGAGACTACACAAAGATCACTAAAGGCATTCATGGGATCCATTAACAAAGAGCTGAAGGAGGTTACAGAGACCACAAAGGGAATGCTGAATGGAACCCAACAGAAGGAATGGGAGTCCAAGGAAACCATAACCAATCAACTAAGTGATTTGAGAATAAACGCTGAACACCAAATTAAGGAAGTAAAGAAGTCCATTCAAGGTCTAAAACAAAGCTTCCACAAAGAATTTGAAGCTATCAAAACTGACCAATTAGAAGGAAAAGAAATAAAAACCAAAGTAGAAAGTCTTGACAGCAGGTTAGACCATGTAGAAGATCGAATCTTGGGAATTGAAGACAGCCTAGATATTATAGATAAAGTACATACAACTATCCAAGTCCAAGAAATATGATAGATCTATCCAACACTTGGAAGACACCATCAGAAGGCCTAATCTAAGGATAATGGGTGTACAGGAGCAAATAGAAACAGAAGTTAATGGCCTAGGAAATTTGTTTAACAGGATCCTAGCAGAGAACTTCCCAAACACGTAAAAAGATAGTCCTATTCAGATACAAGAAGCTTTTAGAACTCCAAATAGACCAGACCAGAATAGGACATCCCACAGTCACATTATAATCCACACAGGATCAACTCAGACCAAGGAAAAGATCCTTAAAGCTGTCAAGGTGAAAAGATCAATCACCTATAAATGGAAACCAATTAGAATCTCCTCAGATTTCTCAGCAGATTCAATCAAAGCAAGAAGAGCCTGGAATGATGTATGCCATGCCCTAAAAACAAACAACTATCCTCCAAGAATACTGTACCCATCTAAACTCTCCTTCATAACTAAAAGCCAAATAAAAACCTTCCATAGCAAAGAAATATTGAAACAACACATCTCCACAAAACCAGCCCTACAAAAGATTCTTAAAGATGTCCTACACAAAGAAAACCAACAAGACCAGAATAGAGGCCAAGAAACTGCACCCAAACTGAGAATCCAAGAACCATAGGAAGAACACAGTTGCCACAGCCCCCAAAAATGTGGATAAAATAGCAGGAACTCCCAAATACCTCTCTCTCCTATTTCTGAACATTAACGGACTTAACTCTCCAATTAAGCTACATAGACTGTCTAGCTGGATTAAAGAGCACGATCATACTTTCTGCTGCCTTCAGGAATTTAGCCCATAAAAACAAACACATTTTCAATGTGAAAGATTAGAACAAAATATACCTAGCAAATGGCCTCCATATACAAGCTGGAGTTGCAATCCTAATATTAGATAAAGTAGACTTCAAATTAAAATTAGTTAGAAGAGATAAAGAAGGTCGCTACATACTTATTAACAGATCTCTCCTTCAGGAGGATATTACAATTCTAAATATCTATTCACCAAACAACGGAGCTCCCAAATTTATCCAAGAAACACTACTTTCCCTCAAATTCCACATAGATCCAAAGACATTAATTGTTGGGGATTTTAACACACAACTCTCCCCACTAGATAGATCAACTCGGCAAAAACTCAACAGAGAAACTACAGATCTAAACAGCTGTATAGATCAACTAGATTTAACAGACATCTACCGAACATTTCACCCAGCAGCATCAGAATACACGATTTTCTCAGCAGCACATGGAACATTTTCTAAAATAGACCACATTTTAGGCCACAAAGCAAACTTGTCCAAATTCAGAAACATTGAAGTTATTTCTTGCATTCTTTCAGACCACAAGGGAATAAAATTAGAACCCAACACCAAAAGCCACCAAAGAAAGTCTGGTAACACAGGGAAGTTGAACAACACTCTGCTGAATCACGAGTGGGTCATGGAAGAAATTAGAAAGGAAATTCAAATATTCATGCTATTCAACAAAAAAGAGCACACAAATTACCAGCAACTCTAGGACACAGCAAAGGCAGTGAGCAGAGGCAAGTTTATAGCTCTTAGTTCCTACATCAACATATTGGAGAGATCTGAAACCAACAATTTAATGAGACATCTGAACCTCCTTGAAAAAGAGCAGCAAATAAACCCCAATCCAGTAGACAGAAAGAAATAATTAAAATTAAATCAGAATTAAATGAATTAGAATCCAAAATCTCTATAGAAAGAATCAACAAAACAAAGAGTTGGTTCTTTGAAAAAATTAACAAAATTGACAGACCCTTAGCAAATCTTATCAGAAAAAGAAGAGAACACACCCAAATAAATAAACTCAGAGATGAGAATGGAAACATCACCACAGAAACAACCATGATTCAGAACATTATAAGTGAATACTTCTCAAAACTTTATGGTAGTAAGTTTGAGAACTTGGCAGAAATGGACCTTTTCCTAGCAAATATTGACATGTCAAAACTAAACCAATATGAGTTAAACCATCTTAACAGGCCTATATCAAGCATTGAAATAGAAACAGCAATAAGAGACCTCTCAGCTAAGAAAAGTCAAGGACCAGACAGTTTTAAAGCAGACAAAGTTCACTACCAAACACATTCTATGAAGCCATCATAACTCTCATAACTCTCATCCCAAAACCAGGAAGGGACTCATCAAAGAAAGAGAACTATAGACCCATGTTTTGATGAACATTGATACAAAACTTCTCAACAAAATTTTGGCCTATCCAAGTCAACAATTCATCCAAAAAATCACACAACACGATCAAACAGGATTCATTTCAGGGATGCAAATCTGGTTCAATATACGCATATCAATTAATTTTATTCATCACATCATCAGGAGCAAGGATAAGAACCACATGGTTATCTCAATAGACGCAGAAAAAGCATTAGACAAGATCCAACACCCCTTTATGATGAAGGTTTTGGAAAAATTAAGAATCCATGGGATATTCCTCAATAAAATAAAGGCTTTATATGACAAACCTACAGCCAGCATTATACTTAATAGTGAAAATTAAACCCATTTCCTCTTAACTCAGGAACAAGACAAGGATGTCCACTCTCTCCACTTCTCTTCAATCTAGTATTAGAAAGCCTAGCTACAGCAACAAGAAAAGATGCAAACATAAGGGTGGTCCATATAGGGAAAGAAGAAATGAAACTCTCCCTCTTTGCAGATGACATGATCTTGCATTTAAAGAATCCCATAGAATCTGCTCCCAAATTACTCAAGCTGATTCAAAACTTTGGCAAAGTAGCAGGGTATAAAATTAACCCCCCAAAATTAATGGCTTTTCTGTATGCCAACAATGTGAAAAGTGTGGCTGAAATTCAGAATGCCACTCCATTTGCAATAGCCCCACAAAAAGTAAAATAATAGGAATTCACTTAACAAAGAAGTGAAGGACCTCTATGATGAAAACTTTAAAAACTTGAAAAAGTAAATCAAAACAGAACTTAGATAATGGCAAATCCTCCCATGCTCCTGAATTGGAAAGATTAATCTTGTGAAAATGGCAATACTTCCCAAGGCTATCTACAAATTCAATGTGATACTTATCAAAATTCCAACCTCATTCTTCAAGGAAATAGAAGAGGCAATCCAAAAATTCATATGGAACAATAAACGACCCCGAATAGCAAAAACGCTCCTCAATGGAAAGAACACTGCTGGAGGAATATCAATACCAAATTTCAAACTCTACTATAAATCCATAGTAATCAAAACAGCTTGGCACTGGCACAAGAACAGACCTCAGGACCAATGGAATAGAATTGAAAACCCAGAAATGAATCTACAGACTTATAGCCGTCTAATCTTCGATAAGGGAGCTCAAACAATAGAATGGAAGAAAGAAAGCCTCTTCAGTAAATGGTGCTGGCAAAATTGTTTAAATACTTGTAGAAAACTAAAACTAGACGCTTATCTATCACCTTGCACCAGAATCAACTCCAAATGGATCAAAGACCTCGTAGTCAAAGCAGACACTCTGAAAGCATTGCAGGATGGAATAGGAGAAACCCTAGGTCTCCTTGGCGCAGGTCGAAATTTTCTGAATAGAGACCCTGAAACCCAACAAATCAAAGAAAGGTTGGACAAATGGGATTGCATGAAGTTGCAGAGCTTCTGCATGGCAAAGGACATAGCTAGCAAGCTCAATAGAAAGCCTACAGATTGGGAGAAGATCTTCACTAGCCATACACCGGACAAAGGACTCATATCTAAAATATACATGGAAGTCAAAAATTAAATCCCCCAAAAACAAATCCTCAAAGAAACAACTGCCCAATAAATAAGCGGGCTAAAGACTTAAAGAGAAACTTCTCTGAAGAAGAAGGAAGGATGGCCAATAGACACATGAAAAAATGCTCAACCTCCTTAGCCATAAAAGAAATGCAAAACAAAACAACATTGAGATACCCCATTTAGAATGTCGAAAATCAAGAACTCTAACAACTACACATGCTGGAGGGGATGTGGACAGAAGAGAACCTTACTTCATTGTTGGTGGGAGTGTAAACTTGTTCAACCCCATTGGAAAGTAGTATGGAGGTTCCTCAAAAGACTCCACATAGAGCTCCTCTATGACCCAGCAGTCCCACTTTTGGGCATTTACAAAAATTTTTACAAACAAAACCACACTAAAGCTACCAGCACAACTATGTTTATTGCAGCATTATTTGCCTTAGCTAAGATCTGGAACCAATCCAGATGCCCCTCAGTAGATGAATGGATCAAGAAAATGTGGTATATATACACAATCGAATTCTATGCCTCCATCAGAAAGAATGACATTGCCCCATTTGTTAGGAAATTCAAAGTCTTGGAAAAAATTATATTAAGTTTAGTAAGCCAAGCCCAAAGAAACATAGGTCCCATGGTTTCCCTTATTTTCAATATCTAGTACATGTATGAGTCCAGCAGAAAAGGTCAGATAAGGTGAAGTTAGGAAAATGAACCCTAAGATATGCATTTAAATGTTTTTTTTTCTTTCAAGCATTTGTTTCTAACACATTTATAAGATTATTTCTTTGTTGCTTTGTATGTCCCTCCCCCACAGTATAACCCCTGCTTTCACTCTATTTGATGTCAGTATAATTTGTGGAGGGGAAGGGGCAAAATAAGTCGTTCAAATAAGGGCACAGGTGGACCTGTTGCAGCAATGAGAAGTGCAAGTTGTCATGTCGAAAACGAACTTTACAACTTTGGTGGGGTGGGGGGAGGATTGGGTGGGAGGACATCGACGTCGGGAGGCTGGGAAGGGATGTGAAGGGTAAACAAAGGAGGAGGCTACTATGCTTGATAGGAAATGTACTCATTATCTTCCCATTTAATTGTAAGCCCTCTGTACAGTATGTTCGCATAAAAAAAGAAAAAAAAAACGAAAATAATTTCTAAAAAAGAAAAAAAAACACACAGATATATAACCCCAAAACAAAAATTATGAGAAAGAAAAAAATGTTAATAGAAAACAAAAATTTTTAAAGTTAAAAATCTAAAACAAAGTTTAGAAAAAAATTATAAAAGGTACAAAAAAAAAGATCTTTGATTTTTTGGGGGGATGGAACGTTCATGTATCTCCCTTGTGTCCATAACCAGTCTCTTGTTGGATTATCTGGTCTGCTTGTGGTGTTTGATTTTCCTGTGCTTTGGATGGTTTCTTTAGTCAATTTGTTTGAGCAGGCAGAAAAATGCTCTGCTTTACCAAGGATTTTGTGATCCTACTCCCAGACTAGTTCAATGGGACAGAGATCTACTTTGACTTTCACAAAAGAGGGAGATGGCTCTTTCCTCTAGTTTGGAGATGCTGTGATGAGGCTAGGTTCTGGGTAAAGTTGAGGCCTTTCAGCAAACAGCAGCTTTTCCCTGAGGAGTTAGCTTCTGAGAAACTCACAGAGCCCAGCCTGGAGCCATTCTCAGGGTTTATGTTTACTGAATTTCAATTGATTGTCAAGGCTCCTGTAGGGAGGGGCAGCCTCTGGCTCTCTTTACCCAGTGAAGAAAGCCACTCTTGGGGCTGGCTGCTCAAGCTGGGTGATTTTCCTAGGGAGGAGCTGAGCCTGGCAGGTCAGGTTAGGTTCCTGTGACCTGCTAAATGACTCTTATTTTTTTCCAAGGCCTGAGTTGGAACTAGCTGAACAGCCAGGCTTCTTCAGTATCCAAGATGGAAATCTCCGGTAATGGGGTGGGGGAGGGTTGGCCTTCCCTCCTCTCCTCCCTGAGAAGGAGTGAGGATGTGAGGCTTCTACTCACGCCAGTCTTGGTTCCTGGCTCATCTCTGGTCTGCGAACTTCAGGATGAAGATGTGTGCCCCTTGTCAGTTCTTGCTGGTGTTGAGTAGAAACCGCTCTCTTGCCGCATCTGACGCTTAAGTCCCAGACTCTCTTTGTTGCAGGTATGGTGGCTATGGCTGCCTCCGCTGCCGCCACATCCGTGGCCACTGGCAAGTGCTTATATCTGTCTCCTTGCCTGGATTTTCCCTCTCTGGGCTAACTCTCTGTCCTGTGATGGCACACTTGGTGTGATTCTCTGGCTTAGGACTGTTTATTGGAACACTAAAATTACTTTCTATGCAAGAGCTTGTTTAGCCTCCAGCTTCTCCTCCACCATCTTCCCAGAACTCATCAAAAAAAAAACATTTAAAGGCAATTCCAGGCAGGAAAGTACATGGAACATTTTTTTCTGTGTGTGCCAGTCATGGGGGTTGAATTTGTTCTACTTTATTCAAGGCTGGTGTTCTATTACTCTCAGCTAATCGGTGGGATGACTACCAGCTAATTAGAGGTAAAGAGTCTCATGGAATTCTCTGTGCAGGCTGACTTCAAACTGATAATCAGATTTCGGCTTCCTGAGACATTCTGTGCTTTGCATGAGACACTTATCTCCAATGAGCCACCAAAAAGAAGAAAAACAAAAAAACAAGAAACACCTGGGGTTGAGATGTGGCCCCAATGGCAGAAATGAGACAATGATTTCTGGGACAATACCCACACCTTGAGATCAAGCTCCAGGACCAGCACACACAAGAATAAAATAAATAAATGAGAAGAAAGTTGGAAGAAGAAAAGGGAGAGCCGATTTCAGAGGTTAAAATGAGCAAAATTGAGTTAGCTTACACTTGTTACTGTACTTACTCAAGGGTCTCACATCTGAGGATCAGTACTCAAGGCCAGCTAAGGCAGGGGAGTCCATGAACTCTACACTAATTAGCCAATTACAGTTTTTTTTTTTAGAAGCTCCGAATTGTGCTGTGTCTCACATATTAGAGGGCTAGTTTTAAAAATGTACTGGGAGGGGACTGGGAAGTGACTCAGTGGGAAAGTGCTTGCCTTGCATGCATGAGGCCCTGGGCTCAATTCCTCACCAACACATAAGCAGGAAAAATCAGAAGTGGCTCAGTAGCACAAGTGGTATGGCTCTAGCCTCAAGCTGAAGAGCTGAGGGACAGCGCCCAGGCCCAGAGTTCAGGCTCCATGACAGGCAAAAAAAAAGGAACTGGGACAATACCTAGGCACTGATTTATAGCTCCAAGCCCAGCATACATATGGAAATAAAAAGTAGAAATTAAAAAATGTATAAGAAAATTCAATTAATTTTTTTTAATGAGTGATGAGATTTTGGTTTTTGTGTATAATCCTCTTTTTTTGGTCGGTTGTAAGGCTTGAACTCTGGGCCTGAGCACTGTCCCTCAGCTCTTCATTTCAATGCTAGTGCTCTACCACATGAGCTACAGTGCCACTTCTTTTGTGTGTAATCCTAAATACTAAGATAGATTAAATCTGAGGGCTATGGTCTCTAATCTTCAAATCACCAGCAAAACATGTAAACAAGAAAACAGTAGTGAATCGTGATGGAGTTGTAAAGCACCAGGCTTGAGTGAGAAAGCTATGAAACAGTGCCCTTGCTAAGAGATACAGCCTCAGGATCACAAAAATGTAAATAAGAAGAGAACCTGGGGCTTGTGACTCATGCCTGTAATTCTCCAGGAGGCAGAAATATGGGTATCCAGTGTAAAGGCCAATTCTAGCAGGAAAGTCCACAAGACAGTTGCTTGTGGGCCATCCTGGGGCTAGAACTGTAGTACTCCCAGATTTTTGGCAGTTAATTGGAGGTAAGGATCTGACACTTTCCTGCTCAGCCTGGCTTTGAACCATGATGGTCAGATTTCAGCATCCTGAAACAGGCCAGGCCTTGCATGAGTTCTGGCTCCAGCACTAGCACATTCTCAAAGAATGAAATGCAAAGAAGACTAGAAGAAAAAGAAGAACCAATAACTGAGGCTGCAATGAGCCAATCAGCCCATTACTGGTGGCTCATAACTGTAATTCTGTTTCCTCAAGAGGCTAAAACATAGGCCCCATGGTTTCCCTTATTTGCAATATCTAGTATATGTATGAGTCAAGAGGAAAAGGTCAGATAATGTGATGTTAAGAAAATGAACCCTTAGATATGTATTTTAATGTTTTTTTCTTTCATGCATGTGTTTCTAACGCATTTATAAGATTATCTCTTTGTTGCTTTGTATGTCCCTCCCCCACAGTATAACCCCTGCTTTCACTATATTTGATGTCAGTATAACTTGTGGAGGAGATGGGGAAAAACCAGTTGTTTAAGGATACAGGTGGACCTGTTGCAACAATGAGAAGTACAAGTTGTCATGTCCAAAACGAGCTTTACAACATCGGTGCGGGGGGGGGGGGGGAGAAGGGGGGGGAAGGAGAAGGATTGGGATTGGGCGGAGGAGGGGGGAGGCTGGGAAGGGATGTGAAGGGTAAACAAAGGAGGCTGCAATGCTTGGTAAGAAATGTACACAATATCCTGCCCATGTAAATGTAACCCCTCTGTACAGTATGTTCACAAATAAAATAAAATTAAATTTAAAAAAAATAAAAAATAAAATAAAAAAAGAAAAAGAATCTCAGATTTCATCTGGGAAGTTGGCTCAGTGGTAGGGTGCTAGCCTTGCATGCATGAGGACCTGGGTTTGATTCCTCAGAACCACATAAGCAGGAAAAGCCGAAAATGTTGCTGCAGCTCAGTTGATAGAGCACTAACCTTAAGCTGGAACGCTGATGGACAGTGCCAAAGCCTAGTTTTCAGGCCCATAACCAATGGCAAAATAATAATAAAAAAAACCCTCAGACTTTGCTGCTCAGACTGGCTTCAAACCAAGATCCTCAGATTTCAGCCTCCTTAGTAGTGCTGGGGTTCGTATGAGACTCTTCAAAAAGAAAGAAGCCGGAAGTTGAGCTGTGGCTCAATTGGCAGAACTGAGCAAAATCTCTGAGACAGTGGCCAGTCCCTAGATGGAGAAAAAAAAAAAAACATAAAAAATTTCAAAAATAAATAATAAATTGTAATACAGAAAAAATCATGTTTAATATGATACAAAGGAAAACTGTTTTTTTTTTAAGTGCAGCAAACAAAAACGTACTACAAAGTTTCAAAATGACATACTGAGAGTAAGGGGAAAGTGAAAATTTTTAAAATTCATGTAAATATTATATCCAAACTGACATGACCAAAACCTAATATGATCAGAAACTTATCTCTCACTTGTAATTGCTTACAAACAATTGTCCCTCCAGTTTCAGCTCTAGCATCAGAATTTAGGAAGGACCTCTTTATGCAGCCTTGACTGAATAGGCATCTTCCTGCTTTAGCCTCTTGAGTTAGAAATACAGGCTTTGCCTGTATTTGAAACTCAACATCAATATTCAAACTTTAAAACTCAATATCAATATTCAAATAATGGATTATATGTAAAAGCATGAATAAACATCCACCAGAGAAGCTCTGAGCAATACAATCATAACAGTAGAAGAGCACCTACCACTTAAGGTAGGTAACAGAAGGAAGATTTAGCATTTTTTTGAAGTGCAGGGGTTTGAACACAGGGCCTCATGCTTGCTAAGTATAAAATTCAGTGACATTAATTATATCCACACTACTTTTTAACCATTACCTCTGCTTGTGAACTTTCTTTTCAATACTGATGGAATCCACACAATGACCTGCACCAGAAACTTTTGTTTTGTTTGGTTTGGTTTTTGGTCTGTCATGGGTCTTGACCTCTGGGTTGGGCACTGTCTCTGTGCTCTTCAGCTCCAGGCGAGTTCTCCACCGCTTGAGCTACAGCGCCACTTCCGGTTTTCTAGTGTTTTATTGGAGATAATAGTCTCACATACTTTCCTGCCCGGGCTGGCTTTCAACTGTGATCCTCAGATCTCAGCCTCCTGAGTAGTTAGGATTACAGGTGTCAGCCACTGTCCCCCAGCCCCAGAAACTTTTAATCTTTTTTCCCTTATGAACTTTAGTCAATATATTTCACATAAATAGATTATTTTGTGTCCATCCATGACCGACATATATTAATTGCAGCCTTTTGTGGATGAGTCATAATTTATGCACACCTCACATTTTATAAACCAATTCATCTGGGCCCACATTCAGCAGCTTTTTCTGAGAAGAATGGTAGCTATTTTGCTAGCCACCTCTATCCTCTGCCATTCCTACTCAAATTAGTCTTTGGAATCAGTTTGAGTCTGCTCAGAGGGTAGAGTCATACGGGTTGGCTTTGAACCATGATCCTCAGATCTCAGTCTCCTGAATAGCTAGGATTACAGAGACACCTGCACCAGGCCATCATTTCTTCCAAGAACATGTCAGGGGGATGGAATAGAAGTACTACATACATTCATTAGCAACTGCCCCAGGGTGAGCCAGAAGCTCAGACCAAATCCACTGACCTTGATACTGTCTTTGGTGTCCAAAAGGATATTGTTGGTCTTAAGGTTTTCGTGTATGATTTTGTTTGGTGTAAGTAGTGAACTGCACTTACATGTGTGACAAGCCTCCTGGCTTCATCCTCATATAGGCGGCCGAATTTTCAGATCCACCCCAGGTGGTATCCCCTAGTGGCCAGTTCCATGATGAGATACACGTACTCTTCCTTCTCCATTACCTGGTACAACCTGATGATGTGTTTGTGTCATATATTCTTAAAAATGTCCATCTCATTCTTTATCCAATGATGAGGACTCTCACTTCCAGAGTATTTTAAATTCCACGTCCTTGTCTGTGAGGAGGGAATGAGCCAGCTTCACTTTTCAATGGTACCTGTGTGGAAGAGCTCTTTCTTCTGGTATTGTTTGATGATCTCCTCCTTCAAGGAGCTTGAGATTGATTCTTTCTGTACTTCCATCCTTCTGCTACAATAGCAAGTAGCTAGTCTACCTAAATAAATTAAATTAAATAAAGGAAAACCCAGAAAGTGTAAAAAGAAATACCAAAATCCAAATAACAGCCCGTCCCCACTACCAAAAAAATCATTTAACTTTGATTCAGTCCAGTGGGTCATTAAGCAAGAGCTCAAAGCTCTGTTAACTAACATAGGTTAGAGCACAGTGGTTTCCTATATATCCTTCATGACCTCACACAATGGAGAAATCACAACCAGGCATAGTGATGTCATAGAAGAAATAGACCAATCAGAGTCTGGCCCAGTGAGGTCAGAGAAATAGCGGACCAATCACAGCCTTTCAGCATTGACACTCTAGCTCTTGGACCTCAAAGACTGTTGCTAAGGAATCCATGTGGCTTAAGGTTGCTTTGGTCATTCTCGTGGCATTTCTGAAACTACTAGGACAGTGGTCAAAATCCTCTGATTTTCTAGAGGACTACTGAATCTTATAAATTGCTTCTCTGTAGACACTAGTTAATAGCCTCCATTCTTGATGGCCACCTTATCCAATGTCTTTTTCCAGCAATAGCACTGCACAAAGGCCTCCGTCCTTCTCAAGGACAGCTGTGTCCTACAACTTCCTCCTGAGGGGACAAGTTCCAGAGTGGCTTTGAGCCACCACCCTCACAATTCACCTTCCTGAGTAGTTAGGATTATATGCCTGAGCCATCGGTAGGTACTTAGCTCATCTCTTACATTTGGAGGAAGTATATTTGTTAGAAAGGTGGTTTTTAGATGTGTACTTTTAACACTTTAAATTTGTTGCCCTTGCTGTCTAATAGTGTATCTAGTTTCTGATGAGAAATTAGTCAATATCATTGAAGATTATTTGTGTATGATGAATTTTGTCTTTGTGCTTTGGGAAGTTTTCTGTTTTTGTTTAATTAGAATGTGTCTTAATGTGGACCTGTGTAATTATGTTAATTGACATTTTTGAGCTGATAGATTCCTGCATGGAAGGTTCATGCTTTCAATTAAAATTGGGAAGGTATTTGTTTTTATTCCTTCAAATACTATGTATTTCTATTTTTCCCTCTGTATACATATATATATATATATATATTATACATTATATATTCACATTGTATATGTGAATATACATATATATGCCTACATGTTTATATTATATATACATTTATATACATATATAGTTTTATATAGCTTCCACTTTTGTGATTGTTTATGGTAGGAAGTTTAGACTGATCCTAACTACTCCATCAGTTAGAGTTTGAAGTTTTCCTCTTTATTTCTTGATAAAAATATGCATTACTCCCCAAGGATATTGAAATAGGTATTAAGCACAGATAGCCTCTCTCTCTCTCTCTCTCTCTCTCTCTCTCTCTCTCTCTCTCTCTCATTTCCTGCCTTGGTTAGGTCTCTGAGCACAGGGCCATTGCTTGTCTGGTCCTTCTAGTGTGCTGTGAAATTTTGCAGTGTCATACTCTGCTTCAAAGGCCACCAGGCAGGCCTGCACTTGGAAGAGGACCTTCTCAAAGGCAGCCTCTATGGGTGCACCTGCCTGCCTCTCTCTTGATGTCAGAACTCCACAGATACTTGAGGTGGCCTTAGCAGATGCCCCTTTGCCTGGACTGCTGACTGGTGACTGTGTCAGCACAAGCACAGCCTCTTTTTATTACAAATTAGAGGTCTGCGGTGGAACCTGGGGGTGTTCCCTTGTTGGTGGTTATGCTTGGAGCAAGGGTGGGGGCTGCAGAAGCCTCACTGTGGCCTGAATTCTGAGGCACAACAAATGCCAAGGGTTCCTCTGGGCTCTTTACAGAATACATGGGCAGGTTCAGGAGCAGAAGCTGAGCTCAGGGGGCCCCTAAACACAGGGTGGGCTTTAGAGCTGGGCATCACAGATTGATCTTTTTGAAGGGCTGCAGACAGCATCTGGAAGCTGTTGGACCTTTAGGAGGTCTGAGTACATCATGCAATTAGGTGTGGACCTCTGAGCTTCATCCATTGTTTGCAATAGGGCTGAGGCCTCCCTCTTGTATTGTCCTGGTGCCCTCTGAGTGTGTGATGGTTTCTGGCAGTGAGAAAAGTTTAATGTGTCTTTTCTTCCCTGAGCCTCACTAGGAAGTTTCTATTGTTGGCAGGGATGATTCTGTCATTGGGAGGTCTGTGTGTTCTCTGAGTAAGGGAATCTACAGACTTCAGAGCACATCTTGGCTTTCTCTCTGAAAGGCCTAAGTGTTTAAGGCTTCAGATGCTTTATAGGTTTCCAGACATATCCAGGGCTTGTTCTTTTTGATCTTTCAATGACAGCTCTAATTTCCTCTCTTAGTCATGGTCTATTGACCCCTTTGACTCTGGCATAAATGAGAGAACACAGGCAGGGCTGTTGTGTTGCTAAGGAAAGCAGACAGGGCTGCCTTGTTGCTGAGAAAAAGCAGGCAGGCCTGTCTTGTTACATAGTTTCATTTTATTCCCCAATGTTGGTAAATAAAACCTCTAGGTTGGACTTCAGGAGCTGCCCATGAGCATTGTTCCATTCCTTTTCCCTGCTCTTATCATACTGCCTTTCTATTTAAATTCATATTTACTTTTAATTTTTGTCAGAAACAAAGAAGCAATTAAAAAATCTATATGTAATGTTAATTTTTATTCTTGAATTATTAAAATACATGAAGAACATGTCAATTAAAGCAGCATAAAATGGCAGATGGCGTGAGCTTGATCACTGTCCCTCTACTCTGTCTCTCTTGCTCTACCCTGAGGTGACCACTGCGACTAGTTAGTTATGAATCCCTGCATCTAAACCAAATGTGTACAAAGAACAGCCTATTAAAAAGAGACTTGCCCACAGCTATCCAAGTCCCTCAAACTGCTATCTTAGTAGGAGGCCAAATTTCCATTCACACTATGAAGATTCAAACGTCTACAGTCAGGTTCACAGACCTGAGCCAAGTCTGTGCTGGAACCAGGAATGAAGTTGATAACACTAAGGGAGAAGTCTGCAATATTTAGTATCAGGTAGAGAACCAAGGAGTTACACAGGCATTTTAGAGGTTACTAGACTTTGGGTTTTAACTTTTGTAATTCCAAGTTTCTCTTCAGATCAAATATTAGGCCTGCACAACAGCAGCCCATGAGGAAGTGATGTCCAGAACTTGTGTAAGTGTCTCAGACTCTTTGAATTTGTTTTTACGGAATTGTCTTTTTTTCTACAATCCACACCAATGGCCAAATAAGTGTAGAAAAACAAGGCCACTTCCACCAAACCAGATTGTTGGTGTTCAAGACCTAACTTGAGTCCACTCCATTTGATGCAATACTGTTCAAAGGAACATTCATTC
Organism: Dipodomys spectabilis; assembly: GCF_019054845.1. Lineage (NCBI taxonomy): Eukaryota > Metazoa > Chordata > Mammalia > Rodentia > Heteromyidae > Dipodomys > Dipodomys spectabilis. Next base: position 4,760,260 of record NW_024871098.1, on the reverse strand, counting down.
AGTGAGGAGTAAAATATTGTACATCTGTCAGAGATAGATGTTAACAGATATCCTTGACTTTTAACGTTATAGGTGGTATTTGAGCCAGATGCTGGTGGCATATACCTGTAATCCTGGCTACTCAGCATTCTAGTTTGAAGCCACCCAGGTCCAGAATGCCTGTGAGACTTTTATCTCCAATAACCCCCAATAAGCCCAAAGTAGAGTTGTGGTTCAAGTGGTAGAGCAATAGTCTTGGACACAAAAGCTCAGGAACAGCACCCAGGCCTTCAGTTCAAGTGCCAGGGCTAGCAAACACATTCCCAAAATGTGGTATTTGCAACCAAAGAATAAATTTTAATTTTATCTCTTTTTAGCCAATTTAATATCCGAGTTCTTGATCTGCAAGCCTCTTGGCCACTCTACACCTGGAGACTAACAATTAATCAAGTGGAAAAGAAGGATCTAGAATGATTCACCATTAGAGATGTTGATGTTTGAAAGACTATGCAAAAAAACTACTTCAGTCTCTAAAAGAATATAGCACTCACAGTGGAAACTCTGAATTTTTTAATTGATGGTCAGTATCTAGGCTTGAACTCATAACCTGTGCTTTGTCCCTCAAGGCTAGCACTCTACCACTTGAGACACATCTCTACCTCTAGTCTTTTTGGCAGTCAATTGGAGTAAGAGTCCCATGGATTTTCCTATCCGAGCTGGCTTTGAATAACGATCCTCAGATCTCAGCCTCCTGAGTAGCTAGGATTACAAGCTTGAGCCTGTGATGGCTAATTGAAATTTAATGGTACCAACTACCAGAGATGGTAGTTAAGACATTTACATCCACCACAAAAGTCCAAGTTAATTTCAGCTTTGGTTTCTCCAACACACTTAAGAGAAAGATCAGTAGAGATCTATCATTAAACCTTAATAGTAGAATTCAAATACTCTTGGCTTATTTTTTTAAATTGTGAGAATACCACACAAAGGAGTTACAACTACATGGGCAAGATCTTGGCTTATTTTGAGTCCTGCTGAATCCTAGATTTCAGGGACAAATCCCAAAATACAAGTGTTAGGAGTTCAGAGACAGGAGAGTTCCCTGAAATTGAAATAAAATTAATATTAATATTAACAATAATATCATTTGTTTAACTTCCAATCTAACAAATACACTTAATATATTTTTTTCCAAGCCTTTTCATTTCTTAACAAATGGAGCAATGTCATTACTTTTCATGGAGGCATAGAATTCCATTGTGTATATATACATACATTTTCTTGATCCATTCATCTACTGAGAGGCATCAGGGTTGGTTCCATATCTTACTTATGGTAAATAATGCTGCAATAATTAACATAGTCGTGCTGGTAGCTTTAGTGTGGTCTTATTTGTGATCAATTGGGTAAATGCCCAAAAGTGGGATTGCTGGGAAATAGGGGAGCTCTATGTGGAGTATTTTGAGGAACCTCCATATTGCTTTCCAAAGTGGTTGAACAAGTTTACACTCCCACCAACAATGTAGTAATGTTCACTTCTCTCCGCATCCCCTCAAGCATCTGTTGTTATTAGAGTTCTTGATTATTGTCATTCTAACTGGGGTGAGGTTATATCTCTATGGTTTGATTTGCATTTCTTTTATGGCTAGAGAGGCTGAGCATTTCTTCATGTGTCTATTGGCAATCCTTCTTTTCTCTTCAGAGAAGTTTCTCTGTAAGTCTTTAGCCCACTTATTTATTGGGCAGCTGTTTCTTTGGAGATTTGTTATGTGGGGATTTAATTTTTTGAGTTCCGGGGATATTTTAGATATGAGACCCTTGTAAGTTGTATGCCTAGTGAAGATCTTCTCCCAATCTGTGGGCTTTCTATTGATCTTGCTAGCTATGCACTTGGCCATGCAGAAGCTCTGCACTTTTGTGCAATCCCATTTGTTCAACCTTTCTTTGATTTGTTGTGTTTCTAAGTCTCTATTAAGAAAATTTCGGCCTGTGCCAAGGAGACCTAGGGTTTCTCCTATACCAACCTGTAATGTTTTCAGATTGTCTGCTTTGACTCTGAGATCTTTGATCCATTTGGAGTTGATTCTGGTGCAGAATGATATATAAGAATCTAGCTTTCATTTTCTACAAGTAGTTAACCAATTTAGAAAGCACCATTTACTGAAGAAGGTGTCTTTCTTCCATTCTATTTTTTGAGCTCCGTTATCGAAGATTAGTTGGCTATAGGTCTGTGTGTTCATTTCTGGGTTTTCAATTCTGTTCCATTGGTCCTGAGGTCTGTTCTTATGCAGGTACAATGCAGTTTTGATTACTATGGCTTTGTAGTAGAGTTTGAAATTTGGTATTGATATTCTTCCAGCCCTGCTCTTTCTGTTGAGGATTGTTTTGGCTATTCGGGGTCTTTTACTGTACCATATGTATTTTTGGATTGCCTCTTCTAATTCCTTGAAGAATGAGGTTGGAATATTGATAGGTATTGCATTGAATTTGGAGATAGCCTTCGGAAGCATGGCCATTTTCCCGATCTTGATCTTTCAAATCCAGCAGCATAGGAGTTTTTGCCACTTTCTAAGTTCTGTTTTGATTTCCTTTTTCACGTTTTCAAAGTTTTCTTCATAGATATCCTTCACTTCTTTGGTTAAGTTAATTCCTTGGTATTTTATTTTTTGTGGGGCTATTACGAATGGAGTTGCTTTCCTAATTTCAGCCTCACTATTTCTTTGTTGGCATACAGAAAAGCCATTGATTTTTGAGGGTTAATTTTATACCCTGCTACTGTGCCAAAGTTTTGAAAGAGCTTGAGTAATTTGGGAATGGTGTCTGTGGGATTCTTTAAACACAAGATCATGTCATCTGCAAAGAAGGAGAGTTTTACTTCTTCTTTCCCTATTTGGATCCCCTTTATGTTTGCATCTCGTCTTATTTGTAGCTAGGCATTCTAATACTAGATTGAAGAGAAGTGGAGAGAGTGGACATCCTTGTCTCTTTCCTGAGGTAAGAGGAAATAGCTTTAGTTTTTCACCATTAACTGTAATGCTGGCTGTAAGTTTGTCATATACAGCCTTTATTGTATTGAGGAATGTTCCATGGATTCCTAATTTTTCCAGAACCTTCATCATAAAGGGGTGTTGGACCTTGTCAAATGCTTTTTCTGTATCTAATGATATAACCATGTGGTTCTTATCCCTGCTCCTGTTGATGTGATGAATTATACTAATTGATTTGCGTATATTGAACCAGCTTTGCATCCCTGAAATGAATCCTGTTTGATCTTGGTGTATGATTTTTCGGATGAATTGTTGAAGTCGATTGGCCAAAATTCTGTTGAGAAGTTTTTCATGAATGTTCATCGTAGAAATGGGTCTATGGTTCCCTTTCTTTGATAAGACCCTGCCTGGATTTGATGAGGGTTATGATGGCTTCATAGAATGAGTTCCGTAGTGAACTTCGTATTTCACTTTCATTGAAGATTTCGAGGGGTATTAATGTGAGCTCTGCTTTGAAGACCTTGTAGAATTCCGCTGTGAAACCATCTGGACCTGGACTTTTCTAAGATGAGAGATCTCTTATTACTGATTATATTTCAGTGCTTGATATGGGCCTCTTAAGGTGATTTAACTCATCTTGGTTTAGTTTTGGCATGTCAGTATTTGCTAGGAAAAGGTCCATTTCTACCAAGTTATCAAACTTATTAGCATAAAGTTTTGAGAAGTATTTCCTTATAATGTTCTGAATCTTGGTGGTTTCTCTGGTGATGTTTCTATTCTCATCTCTGAGTTCATTTATTTGGGTATGTTCTTTTCTTTTTCTGATAAGATTTGCTAAGGGTCTGTCAATTTTGTTAATTTTTTCGAAGAATCAACTGTTTATTTTGTTGATTCTTTATATGGCTTTTTTGGATTCTAATTCATTCAATTCTGATTTAATTTCAATTATTTCTCTCTGTCCATTGGGTTGGGGTTTATTCTGCTGCTCTTTCTGAAGGAGGCTCAGATGTCTCATTAAATTATTGGTTTCAGATCTCTCCAATATGTTGATGTAGGAACTCAGAGCTATAAACTTGCCTCTGAGTACTACCTGTACTGTGTCGCAGAGGAGTTGGTAATTTGTGTGCTGATTTTTGTTGAATATCATGAATATTTGAATTTCATTTCTAATATCTTCCATGATGCACTCATGATTATCAGCAGAGTGTTGTTCAGCCTCCATGTGTTACAGGACTTTCTTTAGTGGCTTTTGGTGTGGAGTCCTACTTTTAATCCCTTGTGGTCTGAGAGAATGCAAGGTATAACTTCAATGTTTCTGAATTTGGACAAGTTTGCTTTGTGGCCTAAAATGTGGTCTATTTTGGAAAATGTTCCATATGCTGCTGAGAAAAACGGGTATTCTGGTGCTGCTGGGTGAAATCTTCGGAAGATGTCTGTTAAATCTAGTTGATCTGTGCAGTTGTTTAGATATGCACGATCTTTGTTGAGTTTCTGCCAAGTTGATCTATCTAGTGGGGATAGTGGTGTGTTAAAGTCCCAAACAATTAATGTCTTTGGATCTATGTGGGATTTGAGGGAAACTTGGGTTTCTTGGATAAATTTGGGTGCTCCGTTTGGTGAATAGATATTTAGAATTGTAATATCCTCCTGAAGGAGAGATACATTAATTAGTATGTAGCAACCTTCTTTAACTCTTCTCACTTATTTTAAATTGAATTCTATTTTATCTGATATTAGGATTGCAACTCATGCCTTTTTATGGAGGCCGTTTGCTTGGTAGAATTTGGTCCAGCCTTTAACATTGAAAATGTGTTTGTTTTTATGGGCAAGATGTGACTCCTGAAGGCAGCAGATAAAAGGTTCTTGCTTTTTAATCCAACTAGACAGTCTGTCTCTTCATTGGAGAGTTAAGTCCGTTAATGTTGAGAGATAGAACTGAGAAGTGTTTGGGAGTTTCTGCCATTTTATCCACCTTCTTGGGGGCTGTGGCAACTGGGTTCGTTCTGTGGTTCTTGGATTCTCAGTTTGGCTGCGGTTTCTTGGCCTTTTTGTGGTCTTGTTGGTTTTCTATGTGTAGGACATCTTTAAGAATCTTTGGTAGGGCTGGTTTTGTGGAGATATATTGTTTCATTTTTTCTTTGCTATGGAAGGTTTTTATTTGACCTTCGTTTATGAAGGAGAGTTTAGCTGAGTACAGTTTTCTTGGTTGATTGTTGTTTGTCTTTACGGTATGGCATACATCATTCCAGGCTCTTCTTGCTTTGATTGTCACTGCTGAGAAATCTGAGGTGATCCTAACTGGTTTGCCTTTATATGTGATTGATTTTTTCTCCTTGACAGCTTTATGGTTCTTTTTCTTTGTCTGATTTGATCCTGTGAAGATTATAATGTGATGCTGGGTTGTCCTATTCTGGTCTGGTCTATTTGGGGTTCTAAAGGCTTCTTGTATCTGAATAGGCCTATCTTTTTGCATGTTTGGGAAGTTCTCTGCTAGGATCCTGTTAAACAAATTTCCTAGACCATTAACTTCTGTTTCTAGGTGCTTCTCTACACACATTATCCTCTGATTAAGCCTTCTGATGGTGTTTTCCAACTGTTGAAAAGATCTATCATATTTCTTGGACTTTTCTTGGACGGTTATATGTTCTTTCTCCATAATATCTTGGCTGTCTAAATGCCTAAGACTTCGTAGGAACATAGTAGATACCATTGAATACTAGATACACGGCTTTGGCACTCTCTACTAATATGCATTTATTGGCATAGTACCACCTGCCTATCCATGTATGGCTATTTTGGCTACCTCTAGGGCTTGATCTCAGTGCCTGCCAAGAATTTCATCCTCGAGTAAGAAGTCAAGTGTGACACCTGTTTTCCTTTTCTGGGAGAGTGCTGGGTGTCAGGCATGATGGAGAACAAGTTTACAAATCTAGATGCAATTTGATAGTATGTAAACAATGTCACATATGTTTACGTGTTCTTACAATCGGTAAAATAAATGGTAAATAAATGAATAAAACAACAAATATAGTGAATAACCACACCAAACATGATACAGACTGAACATGTATATGGAAGTTCAATCCTAACTTTAAAACATATATAAGGAGTATGACTGGGGCATGAATTCAGGCCTATGGAACAGGCCTGAATTTCTGGTCTTCAAGCACAGTGAGCTTCCCCTTCCCCCACAGTGCAACATAATTACCCAGTCCCTAAGTTCAAATCCCAGGCCTTGCAGATAAAAATCACACATCCCAAGCCAAGGAGTTTCATTAGCATTTTTAATATTTTTTTAAAGTTCACTTTGCCTTTATTTGAAACATTTTGATTTTATAACATGAGATTTTTTCAAAAAACGTGTTGAAATTTTTACATTTCGGCATAGCACATTGGTGTTTTTGACCATCTGCCATGAAGAGTGAGAATGAAAATGAGGATATCATTTCTCCCTAGAAGTTCGGGACAGTTGATGTTATTTCTTATTTTTTCTATTTTTTTTTTTAATTTGTCGGTTGTGGGGCTTGAACTCTGGGCTTGGTTGCTGTCTCTGTGCTCAAGGCAAACGCTCAAGCACTTGAGCCACAGCACCACTTCCAGTTTTCTAGAGGTTTATTGGAGATAAGAGTCTCACAGTCTTTTCTCCCTGGCTAGCCTTGAGTCGCCTTCCTCAAATCTCAACCTCCTGAGTAGCTAGGATTATAGGCATAAGCCACCTGTGCCCGGCAGTTGATGTTATTTCTATTTAGAGTAATTTTTGTAATTATAAAATGTCTGCAATTGTGTCCTGTGAGTTTTCCTCAGTGCCTACCATGAAATAGACTAGGGGAGTCTTCATACCACCAAAGGTTGAGTTTCTGAATAAACACTCACTTCTGTGAGGACAGTAGTTACTTGTAAGCATTTTGGGAATGAATGGATTCTAAAATGAAAAACAAAAACATTGGTACTAAGATGTAGCTCAGTTGTGGAATAGTTGCCTAAAGAGCATAAGATCCTGGAAGAAAAGTTTCCTAAGGCTCAGAATGTTAGGATTTTGTATGAACAAACTTCTTTCCTTTTTTTTTTTTTGTCGGTGGTGGGGCTTGAACTCAAGGATTGGACATTATCCCTGTGCTCTTCAGCTCTTTGCAAGCACTCTACAGCTTTAGCCACATTGCCACTTCCTGTTTTCTACTGGTTTATTGGAGGAAAGAGTCTCCCGGGGCTTGCCTTGAACTGCCATCCTCAGCTCTCAGCCTCCTGAGTAACTAGGATTATAGGTGTGAGCCACTGATGCCTGATACATGAACAAACATTTTAAGATTGATTCTAAAGAAAGAAACTTCGAACATACTTTTTGTACAAATAATTTATAATGCCATGGTTAAGGCACTAATTTAGAAGTATTTTTTCATTGGCTGGTTTCTTAGTTTATTTATATATATATATACATTATTAATTTATATATACAAATATTATTAAAAACATAGCTTTGAAGTGTACCTAAGAACATATGGGCTCATGTAAAATTATACAAATGCACAAGATTGATTTTCTTTCAGTTTGTTGGTACCATAAATTAAGTGGGATTTGTGTACTGTTTTTTTGTTCTCTGTTTTTGGAGGATTTCCCTCCCCTTTATCCCCCTACCCCCCTCTCCCTGCACTTGAACTCAGCTTGCTCTTTCTTGGCTTGGTGGTTCGTAGCTGATTTTCTACCACTTCAGCCATACCTATAGACTGGCTTTTTGCTAGTTAATTGGAGATGATATCTCTCAGGCTTTGCTGCCTGGATTTGCTTTGAAACTTCATCTTCCAGTTCTCACCTCCTGAGTAGCTGGGATTACAGATGTGAGCCACTGGGGTGCCTAGGGATAAATTAATTTGGTTGATGTATTCTTTCTGTTTTTCTAAGCATGGGATGATCTACTCAAAAATTTCAATGAATGTCCTAGGTCTGAAATAATATATATATAATACATATGCAAATCTGTATATTTCTCAAAAGATGTAATCAATTTAATACATGTTATAAGTGTAATAATAGTCAATAAAATAATGAATGAATAATACAAAACATAAAATAAATACACTCAAAGAAAATTGCAATAAACATAAGTATGTAGATATTAATCATTATTTCAAATGTAGATGAATATTACATTAACAGGCCTGGGGATTGAATTCCGGCTGAGGGAACAGGCCTGAATTGCTTGTCTTCCAATAGGGTGAGTTTCCCCATCCCCCCAGTGAATTAGAGTTATCCAGACTCTGAGTTCAATTCCCAGGCCTGGCAGAAAAAAAGGACATGAATTCCAAGCCAAGGAGCTTCATTAGTATTGTATGTTTGTATATATGTATGTATATCATGGGACTTGAACTCTGGCCTTGGGAGCTGTCCTTGTGCTCTTCAGCTCAAGGCGAGTGCTATAATACTTGAGACACAGCACCACTTCTGGTTTTCTAGTGGTTTATTGGAGATAAGTGTCTCACAGACTTCCTGACCTGGCTGACTTTTAACTGTGATGTTCAGATCTCAGCATCCTGAGTAGCTAAGATTACAGGCATGAACCATAACTGCCACCAGGCTATATTTAATATTTTTTAAAATATTTATTTTTTTTTATTTTTTATTTTTTTGCCCAGCACGGGGCTTGAACTCATATCGTGGCAACTCTGCCTCAGCTAACATCAACCTAGGCAGGGATGGTGCAGCCTCTGGACCCACAGACCATCCTGGGATACTAGGCCTCGGGGGCTGACAGGAAAACAAAAATGAAAACAGCACCAAAAAAAAAAAAGCCAGGAACCACCTACGGATGGCAGTTTCTTGGTTTTCCATCCTTGCATGGTGACCATCCCGTGTCCAAATAACACTGCTGCAACCTGTAGGTCACCTGGCATTGCTGAAGGCTGACAGGCTGTCAGCGAAGCCATAGGCCAACCAGGACACCTAGGTCCTGAGTTTGAATCCCAGTTATGCTACTTACAAAGGGCTGGAGAGCCTAAGAATCTATTGCTTGTCCATAGGAACGCCAGAGAAATATGATCAATGTCATGGTTGGATGAGTAGTTCATCAATCAGTCTAGTATAAATTTAGACCCAATAATCACAGAACACAGATTGACTTTAATTCATAGTTTATTATGCATTAAAAGAATACTATTCATTAAATGGAGTCCTCACTAAAGACCTGAGAATCTGTAAGAACGTAGTATGTGTCATTTAATTCCACATAGACATCACTGGCAGTATCAAAATATCTAAATATATATTTATCTGTATACCAAATAAATACATATATATATATATATATATATATATATCTGTTATATATACCAGATAGAAAGGTACTGCTATTTTGGCCAAACCTGTGGCTCCATCCTAGGTCCTGGGATCCACTTGGTAGCTGAATGGGCTAGAGGCTGCCATGCTGACACTCACCCATTCATGAACTGGGACTTCTAGGCCCTCAGTTCAGGTACCAGCATTGCCAAAAATTTCATCTTGGAGTAAGATTCCAAGTGAGACACCTGTTTTCCATTTCTGTGCAAGTGCTGGGTGTCAGGAATGATGTACATAATATGTGTGCAAAGCTACATGCTACTGAATAGATTGGAATAAATGTAATAAATGATGTAGGTGCACTCACAGTTCATAAAATAAATGTTAATTCAGTCAATCAATAATAATATATAATGAATCACACGAACAAACACGATACAGCCTGAATATATAAATGTAAATATAAATCACATATTTAAAATGCCTATAAATGTTACATTTTTCGGGCTGGTGCTTGAATTCAGGCCTAGGGAAGAGTTGAGAAGTTCATGCATGATTCACATAGGAAATGTTAGGCAAGACCTCTGGCACAACAATTATTTTTAATTAAGACTTCACGAAATGTGACCATAATAATTACATTCAGGAAATCGAGGAACTGGGAAAGATCCAAGAATTGGTAGTCACATGGTAGATAGGTTTCCAACACAGCTTGCCACATCTTCTCTATACAAATAGGTATTTATTAGCATACTAGCTTCAGCTTATGAATGGATGAATATGGTGCACAAACCCCACCCCGGAGCTCAATCTCAGGTCCTGGGTAGGGCCTAGATCCTTAGGAACTCAAAAGCTGTTGAGCTCATATGGACCCACTAGAAAGTTGGGCCTGATAGGCCCACAGTTCAACTCCCAGCAATGCCAAAAGTTTCATCTTGATGTGAGAAACCAATCCTTACAGCTGTTTTCCTGTCTTGTGAAAGTCCTGGGCTTCATCGAGGATGGAGAATGCAATATAGGCAACTCTATAGCCATGGGAATAGGTTGTTATCCATGGCAACACAGATATACCTGCCACCATACTCAATAAAATACAAATACATCCATGAATAAGACTCAAAATTTAAAAATAACTACATTGAAAGCAAGATGCATAACACACCTGTATGTAAATAGAGATCCTATGTTTAAAAAAGGTAAGCTTGTTATTTTGTCCACTGCTGGGACTTCAAATCAGGCCCTGGACCAGGCCTGACAGTCTAGTCTTCAGGGATGATGAGCTTCCCCTTGCTCCACAGTGCAACAGGGTTACCCAGATCTGAGTTCAAATCCCAGGCCTGACAAAAGATTCATCCTGATGTTAGAAGCCAGTCTTTACACCTGTTTTCCTCTCCTATGGAAGTCCTGGGTCTCAGCTAGGATGGAGAATGAATGCATAGGCAACCTCATAACAATGGGAACAGGTCATCATCCATGTCAGCAGAGTTATACCTGTCACCATACTCAGTAAAATACACAATACCTCCATATATTAGACACAAAATAAGGAGGAATGCACTGAATGCAAGATGCTATACACACATATATGTCAATACATATCCTGTTTCTATTATGAATTTATGCCTATCCTGGCCCTCACTGGGGCACAACATCAGGTCCTGAGAATGACTTAGCTCCTTAGATGCTCACAGGCTGGTGTCCTCACCTTGACTCTTTTGCCAATTGGACCTGCTAGGCTCTCAGTTCAAATCCCAACTCTGCCAAAACATGGATCCTGATGTGAGAAGTCCATTGATCCACCTGGTTTCTTGTCCCGAGAATGTCCTGAGTCTCAGCTAGGATGGAGAAGGAGTAGGAAACTCTGTAGAAATGGGCATAGGTTGCCATCCAAGTCAGCACAGTTATATCTGTCATCATATGCAATAAAATATAAAATGCATCCTTGACTAAGACACACAATAAAAAGAACAACTACACTGAAAACATTATGCATTCCACACATGTATGTAAATAGAGATCCTATGTGTAACATAGGTGGGCATATGATTTTTGCCTGAGCTTGGGCTTCAATTCAGACCCTGGGACCAGGCCTGACCTTACAGTCTTCAATGATAGTGAGCTTCTCCTTCCCCCACAGTGCAAAAGAGTTACCTAGACCTGATTTCACATTCCAGCTCTGGCAGTAAAATGGCGCGAATTCTGAGCTAGGGTGCTTCATTCATAATTTTTCAATTTTTTAATATTTTTTGCCAGACCTGGGGCTTGAACTCAAGTTGTGGCAACTCTGCCTCAGGTCCGATCATCCTAGGCTGCAGCCTCTGGAACCACAGCCCATCCTCGGATCCTATGACCCCAGTGTTTGTAGGAAAAAATAAGAAGCCGGAGGAGAAAAAGTGGCGGGAAGTTCCAACTGGTGCTTTTAGGTTTATTTTCATTTGAATGTTGACCATGGTGAGACCAAACCCGGTGGACTGCAGATTGAAGGTGACCTGGTGTGGCTGAAGGCCTGCTGGCTGTCGGGGGAGCCACAGGATGACCGGGCAATGGAGGCCCCGAGGTCGAATCCTGGTCAGCCATCCTACATTGAGGGAATGGCAGGAGTTCCTGAGATACTCAATTCTGGACCTAAGAAGAGACATGAAATACGATAAATCTCTTCCTTGAATGAGTAGTTCCTGAGGATTCGAGTAGGAAATGATAGTCAAGACTCATGGGATATCGATTATTTTTAGTGAAGAGTTGATGAAGCATGACCATAATCATCACACTCATTAAATGGAGGCATTAGGGAAGATCCAAGAATCGGTAGTCACAGGGTAGATTGGATTCAAACACAGGTCTCCATGTCTCCTACTCTATACAGATATGTACTTATTTGCTTACTACCTTCAGCTTATGAATAGATGACTATTGTGCTCCCCCTGCCTTTCCCCTGGGACTCAATCTCAGGTCCTGGGAACGGCTGAGCTCCTTAGTGGCTCACAGGCTGGTGTGCTTATATGAACCCATTCGCCTATTGGGCCTGCTAGGTGCTGAGTTCAGATCCCAACAGTGCCAAAATATTCATCCTGTCAGAAGCCAGACATTTCACCTGTTTTCCTGTGTGAGTCCTGGGTTTCAGCTAGGATGGAGAATGCATGGGCCACCCTGTGGCCATGGGAAAAGGTTGTCATCCATGTCAGCCCAGTTACACCTGTCATATATACTCAAAACGTACATAATACATCCATGAATAGCATACAAAATAGAGAAGATAACTACACTCAATGCATGAGGAAGTCCACACACTGAAGTGAATATACATCCCATGTTTCAATGATGGATTGAGGACTCTTGTGGCCTCCCTGGGGCTTGATCTCAGCTCCTGGGAACAGCCCAGCTCCTTAGTGGCTCACAGGCTGGTTTGCTCATGTGGACCCATTGGACAGATGGGCCTCCTAGGCCCCTAGTTCGAATCACAGCACTTCCAAAAATTCACCCTGATGTGAGAAACCAGTTGTTGCACCTGTTCTGTGCTGTGCAAGTTCTGGGTCGCAATTAGGATGCAAAATGTATAGGCAACTCTATACTCATGGGAATAGCTTGTCATCCAGGTCACCACAGTTATATCTGTCATCCTATGCTCAAGAAAATACACAATACATCAATGAGTAAGACACCAGATAAAGACAATAACTACACTGAACCCAAGATGCCGCCCACCCATGTATGGAAATAGAGATCGTCTGTTTAAATTCTGAATTTATGACTACTATAGCGTCCACCGGGGCTTGATCTCAGGTTCCAGGAAAGACCTAGATGCTTAGTGGCTCACGTGGTGGTGTGCTCACCATGCCTCATCCACCACTTGAGCCTGCTAGGCCTTGAGTTCAAATCCCAGCACTACCAAAAGATTCATCCTGATATGAGAAGCCAATAGTTGCACCAGTTTTCCTATGATGTGAAAGTCCTGGGTCTCAGCTAGAATGGAATATGCTATATAGGCAACTCTATACTCATGGGAATTGTTTGCCAGCAATGTCAGCATAGTTCTAACTGTTATCACACTCAGTAAAATACATATTGCATCTATGAATAAGACACGAATTCAAGAGAATGAGTACACTGAACGCAAGATGCCACTGACCCATGTATGGAAATATAGCTCCTTTCCTTAAATTATGATTTCATGAGTATATTGACGGCCGCAGGGCATGAGCTCAGGTCCTGTGAACAGCTTAGCACCTTAGTGGCTCACATGCTGGTGTGCTCACCTTGACCCATTCCCCAATTCTGCCTGCTAAGCTCTGAGTTCAAACACCAGGACAGCCAAAAGATTCATCCTGATGTGAGAAACCAATGGATCCACATGATTTCCTGTCCTGTGAAGGTCCTGGGCCTCATTGAGGATGGAGAATGCTATATAGGCTAATCTATAGGCATGGGAATAGCTTGTCATCCACAGCAGCACAGATATACCTGTCACCATACTCAATAAAATACACAATACATCCATGAATAAGACTCAAAATTTAAAAAATAACTATATTGAAAGCAAGATGCATACCACACCTGTATGTAAATAGAGATCCTATGTTTAAAAAAGGTAAGCTTGTTATTTTGTCCACTGCTGGGGCTTCGAATAAGGCCCTGGACCAGGCCTGACATTCTAGTCTTCAGGGATGATGAGCTTCCCCTTCCCCCAGTACAACGGGGTTACCCAGACCTGAGTTCAAATCCCAGGCCTGACAAAAGATTCATCCTGATGTCAGAAGCCAGTCATTGCGCCTGATTTCCTCGAATGTGGAAGTCCTGGGTCTCAGCTAGGATGGAGAATGAATGCATAGGCAACCTTATAACCATGGGAACAGGTCATCATCCATGTCAGTACAGTTATATCTGTCACCATACTCAGTAAAGTTCACAATACCATCATGAATTAGACATAAATTAAGGAGAAGAAATGCACCGAACACAAGATGCTGCCCACACATATATGTCAATACAGATACTATGTTTCAAGTATGAATTTATGCCTATCCTGGCCCTCCCTGGGGCTCATTGTCAGGTCCTGGGAATGGCCTAGCTCCTCAGTTGTTCACATGCTGGTTTCCTCACCTTGACTCTTTCACCAATTGGGCCTGCTAGGATCTCAGTTCAAATCCCAACATTGCCAAAAGCAGAATCCTGATGTGAGAACCCATAGGTCGACCTGTTTGCCTGTCCTGTGAATGTCCTTGGTCTCAGCTAGAGTGGAGAAGACATAGGCAACTCCATGGACATGGGAATAGGTTGTCATCCATGTCAGCACAGTTATATCTGTCATCATACTCAATAAAATACAAAATGCATCCCTGGCTAAGACACACAATAAAAAGAATAACTACACTGAAAGCATGATGCATTCCACATATGTATGTAAATAGAGAACCTATGTGTAAAATAGTTGGACATATGATTTTTGGCAGTGCTGGGGCTTCAATTCAGGCCCTGGGACCCGTCCTGACCTTGTAGTCTTCAAAGATGTTTAGCTTACCCTTCCCCAACAGTGCAACAGAGTTACCCAGACCTGAGATGAAATCTCAGCTCTGGCAGGATAATGGCGAGAATTCTGCACTAGGGTGCTTACTTCCTTCATATATATATATATATATATATATATATTTTTTTTTTACCAGACCCGGTGCTCGAACTCAAGTAGTGGCAACTCTGCCTCAGCTTTGATCATCCTATGCTGTGGCCTCTGGGCCTATAGCCCATCCTCAAATCCTAGGACCCCAGGGCTTGCAGGAAAAAAAGAAAGCTGTGAGGGAAAAAAAAGCAGTGGGAAGTTCCACCTTGTGGTTTTACATTCATTTTCCTTTGTACGGTGACCATGGTGGGTCTGAACTCGGCGACCTACAGAGGGAAGTTTACCTGGAATGGCTGAAGGCCTGCAGCTGTTGGGGAAGCCCCAGGCCATCCAGGCAAAGAGCCCCAGAGGTCAAATCCCAGTCAGCCCCCTACATTGAAGGATTGGCGTGAGATCCTGAGATACTTGTTTCCGGACCTAGGAAGAGTCGTGGAATGTGATCAATCTCATCCTTGAATGAGTAGTTCCTGCAGGATGTGAGTATTAAATGATAGGCAAGATTCCTGGGGTATCGATTATTTTTAATGAAGAATTGATGAAGCATGACCATAATCATCACAGTCATGAAATGTAGGCATCGGGAAAGATCCAAGAATCAGTAGTCACAAGGTAGATTGGATTCCATCACAGGTCGCCATCTCTCCTACTCTAAACAAATATGCATACTATCTTCAGCTTATGAATGGATGACTATTGTGCTCTCCACCTGCCCTATCCTCTGGGCTCAATCTCAGGTCCTGGGAACAGCCTAGTTCCTTAGATGCTCACATCATGGTGTCCTGACCTTGACCCTTTCTCCAATTGGGCCTGCTAGGCTCTGACTTCAAATCCCAACACTGCCAAAAGAGGAATGCAGGTATGAGAATCCAATCTATCCACCTGTTTCCTGTCCTGTGAAAGTTCTGGGTCTCAGCTAGTATGGAGAAGACTTAAGCAACTCTATAGACATGGGAATAGATTGTCATCCATGCTAGCACAGTTATATCTGTCATCATGCTCAATAAACAAAATGCATCCATGACTAAGACACACAATAAAAAGAATAATTGTACTGAATGAATGAATGTGAATAGAGATCCTATGTTTAAAATAGATGGGCATATGATTTTTGCCAGTGCTGGGGGTTCATTTTAGGCCCTGGGAGCAGGCCTGACCTTGTAGTCTTCAAGAATGGTAAGCTTCCCCTTCCCCCACAGTGCTATAGTGTTACCTAGACCTGAGTTGGAATCTGAGCTGTGGCAGAAAAATGGTGTGAATTCTGAACTAGAGTGCTTTATTAGTTTTTAGGGGTTTTTTTTGGTTTTTTTTTTTTTTTTTTTTTTTTTTTTTTTTGCTAACCAATGGATTTGAACTCACTTCATGGAAACCCTGCCTCAGCTTCGATCACTTTAGGCAGGTGGGCTGCCATAGGCCCATAGTCGACCCTGTGATCCTAGGCCCTGAAGCCTTGCAGGAGTAAAAAAAAAAACCCCACACAGAAAAATAGCCACAGGATGGATTTTTTACATTTTCTTCCTTTTCATGGTGACCAACCTGGGTCCAAATTACACGGCTACAAAGGGTACCTCACTTTGCATTGGCTGTGGCTAGCAGACTATCGGGTAACCCAGACCTGAGTACAAATCCTTGGCCTCGCAGAAAAAATGGCTCGAATGGGAACCAGGGAGCTAAATATTTTTTTTTAATTGTGGGCTTTTGAGGAAGCCATAGTCCCGCATGGCAACATAGGCCTACAGTTCGAATCCCAGTCATGCCACTTCTGGATGGTGGGAGATCCTAAGAGACTCATTCACATTCACAGGAATAACGATGGAATGTTATCAATATCATGGTTGAATAGGTTGTTCATGAATGATACTTGAATAAAATTAGACTTCATGATTTCAGTCAGCTGATTGATTCTATTTAATTATCTTATGAAGCATTAAAAGAATACTATTTCTCACAGGGATGCAATAATTTCAGGACACTAATTTACTTAATAGTTTATTAAGGATGAAAACAATAACATTAATTACATAGAGGCATAATAATTACACAAGAATTTGGTAGAAATGTAGTCTACATAACTGAATATTGTGTAGACATGTCTGGCACTTTATTAAGATATATATTTATTAGCATACTACCTCTGGGTGTCACTCTGTTCTTATTTTGTAAAACCCTGGGGCTCGATCTAAGGTCCTTGGAATTGCCTGTCAGCTCGATTTGCCCCAGGATGGCGTGTTGACACTCACCCATTCATGAATTGGGCCTTGTAGGCCATAGTTCAGATGCCAGCACTTCCAATAAATGAATCGTGGAGTAAGAAACTGATGGTGACAAACGTTTTCTTTTTTTTGTGAAAGTCCTAGGAGTCAGGTATGAAGTGGAACATATATGCAGACCTATATCCTATGGAATTAATGTTCTATGTGCCATAATAGTCAATAAAATAAATGGCCAATACATGAATAAAACAAAAAATAAAAACGAAAACACTGAAAGCTATATGGAGTCAACCTATGTATATAAATATAAATCAAATATTTAAAATGTACATGAATAGGATATTTTCTAGTGCTGGGGATTGATTTCAGGTCTAAGGAACAGACTTGAATTTCATGACTTCAAGGAGGTGAGCTTCCCTTTTCCACACAGTGCAAAAGAGTGACCCAGACCATGCGTTCCAATCCCAGTCCTGACAGAAAAAATGGCAACTGTTCTATGTGATGTCCAATTCTTAGGTATTTCATTCTGCCTCCATTTAATGAATGTGATTGTTTAAATGCTTGATAAAGTATTAATTAAAATTGATCAGTGTCCTATAATATAATTGTGTATAATTTTATCCTAGAATCATTCAAGAACTGTCCATTCAATCACATATATCACATGCCATTGGTATTTATATGGATAGGATTGAGTTTTTTAGGATCACCTGCCATTTGGAGGTGGCAGGACCAGGATGTGGGCTCCAACTCTCACCACTTAAACCTGAGGATAAGGAAATCACTGGTCTGTCCAAGAACATCAGCAACATCAATGATTAGGCAGGCACCAATGGCTCTCAGCAGTCCTCCTTGATACTTACAAGGCTGTGATAGGAGGATCATGGTCAAAGTCACCCTAGACAGGAAAGTCCTTGAGACCCCTGTCCAACCTCAGCGCCAACAAAGCCAGAAGTAGAGCCATGTGGCTTCACTAGTTGAGGGCTAGCCTTGAGCAAAAGCAGCTCAAGGGCTGTGCCCAGATCCTGACTTCAAGGTCAGGGACTGGCAACAAACAGACAAACACAACAATCTGTGCAGCCATCCAGCTAAAGCAGGTCACCCTCTTGTCCTCAACTGGACTGGACAGAGTTTCATATGAAAGGGGTGCTGTCATCTTGACTCTGCCCATTCTGCCTGCATCACAGGAATCCATCCACACCCCCATTCTTTTATGTTTCTCTCTGACCAATGGGAAACAAGAATGGTGGACACGCCCAAATTCCATGCTGCCCAGTAGCACCTGGATTCCCTCAGTTGGTTGACACCACTACTAGCAGTTGAGGAAGGTAGAGGTGGCTGAGTGGTGAGCAAGATACTCGAGGCCACATTGGAGTAGAGTAGGAAATTGAGGTCCTAGACAGTGAGTGGGTGAATAGAGCATTTTCCAGACCTTGGGAAAGTGGCCAGCCCATCTTTCCCAGCGCTCAGATGTCTGAAACAACAGGATTCCATGAGAGAGCTGCGGGCAAGAAATTGCCACAAGAACACTGGCAGAAGACTCCTCCCAACAGATCTGCAACATTCAAGAAAACTAAGAACATTAAAAAGTGAAGGATCCCCAAGACAAACACCACTGGGGAGTGTGACTCAAAGGAGAGTCCAGCCAAATATGATGCTGACCATGGGCCTCCCCTGCCTTTGGACACAGCCACAGCCACCAGGGTCCAGAGTGTCAATGGTCCCGATAACACCAAGGATCTGCAGAGGTGTACTGACATGTGGTGCCCACCCTGGATCCCAGCAAAAGAAGAAAAGAGGAGCTCTGTGCCAAGATCCAACCACTGAAGCAGGAAAAGACAGACTTGCAGGATGAACGGGAGTAAGAGAGGAGAAGATAGCCCAACTGCACACAGCAATGAAAAGGGAGCTAGAGATCCACAAGGCACCCATAGAGAGGTTGGTTTGGGAAGAAAGTGATTTACAATGTTCACCAGCCCGCGTGCAGCAGGCGACCAATGATAGAGAAAGGGACAATGAAGCTCTCACCAGCTGCCTGCAGACCGCAGAGTAGCACATGGCAGAGCTGGAGATGGCAGCTTCTGTGGTCACTGCTCACAGAATGAGACCGAAATGTTCTTTGAACAGCTGAATGATGTGACCCTTCAGCTCAAGGAAAAGATCAGAAGTTTCAATGACTTGGAGCAAGTGAACACTGAGTTGCAAGAGAAGCTGGAAGCACTCTGGACACAGTGGAGCAACATGAAGAGCAGAATCGGCAAGTTCCAACAAGTGCTGGCAGGGCATGAGGTACTAAAGAGACTACTGGACAACCTGAGCTGGATGGTGACTGCAGCGAATCTAGAGAGAGACACCTTCACAGAAGACCTGAGCATTGAGAGGTCTGTGCATAAGGAGGAGGCCCGGCGGCTGACCCACTGGGTGAACCAACTGCCAGAGGAGAAGAATAGAGGGGCAAGGCAGGTGTTTAACCTAGAGAAGGAGCTGGGGGAAATGAGAAGGAAGCTGGCAGAGACATGGCCCCCTTCGGGACCATCTCCGGTCAAGCAGCAGATGAAAGCCCAGGCCTATTGCACGCAGATGGAGTTGAAAAACCTGGAGGAACAACTTCACATCCAGGTCCAGGAAAACCAAAGGCTCCATTTCCAGAACACGGAGCAGGAGAAGCAACTGTGGAGACTGGAGAAGGCCAAGGATCAGCAGGAGATCTGCAAGATCCCACGATGCGCATGTGTGCAACTGACAGATGGAAGAACAGCTGGTACTGCTGAGGGCCTCTCTCCACATGATGAGCAGTGAGAAGGAGAAGCTGGCCAGCATCTTAGACTCAGAGCAGCAGGTGAAGAAACATCTGTGAGAACAGCTGGACCACACAGTGAAGAAGATAGAGGAATGGAAAGAGGTGGCTGAGAGAAAGAGAGTCAAGCAGCTTGGGAGCTGCAGGAGCGGCAGGAGCAGTCCCTGGCCCAGATGCAGGAGCTCAGAGCCACCTGTGAGCTGCACATCACCTCCAATGAGCAGCTGAGCTCTGAGAACGAGGCCCTGCAGCAGCACCTAGAGAGGCAGACCAGCTGCTGGAGCAGCTGAAACAAGTGCAGGCCCCACCAACTGTTGGGACCAGTGGTGCCCCCAAAGTGGCAGGACACCCTCAAATGCCTGGAAGTGACCAGACCATAAGAGGAGAGCCTGCAGGCCCAGCTGAGCTTCCTGGCTTTCCATGGGGAAGGGAAAGTTGAGAGCCCTGGAGAAGCAAAAGGTGAGGAGGCAACTCCCCCAGACATGACCATCGCAGAGGATGGAGACATCCCCCAAACTGAGAGGGACGTGGATCTGGGGCCACTCTCCATGGCTGAAATCCACAGGGAGAAATTCCTGCACCAAGAGTTGCAGGCCCACTGCGGGTGCCAAGTCCACTTGGCAGCTCAGTGCCAGAGAAACTGGAGCCACTGGCCCCCCACCCTGCGAGCTGGCACCACAGCATACGTGAGGATGGGAAGCAGGACACGTGGGCATCCGAGAAGAAAATCTGCTTTGTCCATGACCTGCCTATTGATGTGGACTTCTGGAATCCAGTGGATGGGCACCACCATGGATGCAGCCATCTGTTGGCACACATCTGCATCATCGAGGACTCCCTCGTGGCGTGTAAATAGCAGATGTTCGTCCTGTGAGCTGTGCCAGGAGAAAGCTGGGCACATGTGCTGGCTGTCCCAGGAGAAGATGAAGAGGAGAGAGCTGTGGGAGCCCCTGTGATTCCTCTCAGGGGAAGGCATGGACAGCAGTCACCAGATGCCAGCACAGGCTGAGTCCCCCGCCACCACCACCGCTTCAGACACCTCAGACTCCACGGTGGTCAAAATGAGGGAGGAGCAGAAAGGTTTGGAAGAATTGCCACTTCAAAGCAGTGTGGAAACTGCCAAAGGACAGGTCGGGGTACCCTACCCCATAGAGGACTCCCCCATGGAGCACATCCTGCTGCAGAAGCCACAGATGCAGATCACCCACAGCTCACAGGCTCAGGCAAGGAGTATTCCCTCCCTTTCTTCTGTAGACTGATGCAGATGATGAATCTCTATGTGACATACTGACTCTTAAAAGCCTCAGCAGCCACCATAAGTAGGTGGCCAGGTGGCCTTCTCTCAGGCCTCCATCTCCAGGTGATGGGAAGGGAAACTGAGGGTCAGGTAGGGCAGAGGCTTCCGGGAGGTGGCCCATATTCAAGGGACATCTAATGGACCATTCGTGGCCAGGGAAGAGGCCCATGTTAAGCTTATCGCAAAGAATGAAGAGTTTTCAAAGGGTAAACAAGCCTCCAACAAAGATAGATTTGTTCTTCCCATCCTGGGGCTTGAACTCAGTGCCTGGCCACTGTCCTTGAGATCTTTTTCTCATGGCTAGCACTCCACCACTTGAGCCACAGTGCCACTTGTTGTTTTCTGATGGTTCATCGAGGATAAGAGTCTCACATACTTTCCTGCCCAAGATGGCTTTGAACCGAGGTCCTCTAGATCTCAACTTCCAGAGTAGCTAGGATGACAGGCATGTGCCACCAGTGCCCAGCATGTGATGCCTTTTGAAGGCATCTTGGCTATTCTGTAAAAGGAGCCCCAAAGGGCCTGGATAGACCTTGACCCAGTCAAGGAGCTGGGATGTGGGAAGGCTGATATTCTAGCAATTCTGTTCCCCAAAATAAAAGATGCCAGCTGGTGTTGAATGCATCAAATACCTAGGTCAACAGCCACCAGGCTTAGTGGGGAAAAGGTAGAGAATACCCAAAGATTGCAGTGTAGAAATCTCTCATTTTGCATGCATGTGGGGTGTGTGTGTGTGTGTGTGTGTGTGTGTGTGTGTGTGTGTGTGTGTGTGTGTGTGTGTGTGTGTGTGAACTCAGGGCCTAGGCTCTATTCCAGAGTTTTCTTGCTCAAGGCTAGTGCTCTTCTACTTGAGCCACAGCCCCACTTGCTTTTTGATGGTTAATTGTAGGTAAGACTCTCAAGTACATTCCTGTCCAGGGTGGCTTTGAAGCATGATAGGGGCCCAGGGAAGCAAGAGTAAACACAACTCCCAGGTACAATCCCTATGGTGGGTGACTCCTGCCCCCTTGTAGCCAGATGCGGGACATGTGGCCCGTGTCATCGTGGGGGACTATCGTCATGTAGAGTTCAATTGGGGGAAGTGACCAGGGCAAAGCTGACTTTTGCCCACCCTAAATGCTGATTCCAGAGCAGATCTGTTCCATCTTATGCCAAGAGAGCTCCAGGAGGCCCAGCTTCCAGGGACACAAGGAAGGGAGAGGTCAGCTCCAGGCCAAGCTAAGAGCCTTTGTCCATGGACACCACAACTTGGCCTTCCTGATCACTGTAAGGCCTGTCAAAGAACAACCCCCACCCCCCAAAAAAACAAAATGTCTCAGAGTGGTTGAGCTCTAACATTGAATCAAAGAGCTCAGAGACAGGGCCCCCACGCTGTGAGTTCAAGACCCCCAGCTGACCCTCCCCCATAAAACAGGTTAACTAAAGGTGAACTAGTAGGATTTGTGAAGTGTTTCTGAAGAATGGTGATACAGAAGAAAGCACCCTAATTCTAATGACAGCTGAACTTGTGACATGCAGCTATGTGCTGAGTCCTTCACAGAGTGCTATTTTCTGGGTCCTTCCCACATGGGGGTTTTGTGCTGAGTCCTCCAAAAGCATTTGTGTGCTGAGTCATCACAAAGGGTGCTATATTATGAGTCCTTGAGAAGAGTGGGCCTTACTGGGTTTTTCAAAGGGTGCTGTGTGCTGAGTCAATTAAAGAATGTACTTTATGCTGAGTCCTTCAAAAGGTGCAGTGTGCTAATTCATCCCAAAGGGTGCTATGTGCTGAGCCCTTGAGAAGGGAGGGACAGGTGAATTTTTCAATGGGTGCTGTGGGCCGAGTCCTTTACACAGAGTACTTTTGCTGAGTCCTTCAAAGGGGGTTGTATGCTGAGTCATCCCAATGGATGCAATGTGCTGCATCCTTGAGAAGAGTCGGATGAGGTGAGTTTTTCAAGTGCTATGTGCTGAGTCCTTTATACGGGGTGCTCTGTACTGTCCTTCAAATGGTGCTGTGTGCTGAGCCCTTCCACAGGGTGGTATATGCTGAGTCCTTCAAAACTCTGCTATGTGCTGAGTTTTGTAAAGGGTGCTGTGCACTGAATGTTTTACACAGGGTGCTACATACTCAGCCCTTCAAAGAGTGGTGTGTGTGGAGCCTTAACACAGGGTGCTATGTGCTGAGTCCTGGAAAAGTGTTCTACGTGCTGAGTTTTTCAAAGCTTGCCATGAACTGAGTCCTATACACTGCATGCTATGGACTTCCTCCTTTAAGGGGAGCTGTATGTTGAGTTATCCCAAAGGTTACTATATGCTAAGTGCTTCAAAGGGCACACTGTGCTGAGTCTTTTACACAGGGTGCTTTGTGCTGTTTTTTGAAGTGTTCTGTGTGCTGAGTCATCCCAAAGGGTGCTTTGTTCTGAGGTAGTTATCCCCAACAATCTCTCTCTCTCTCTCGCTCTCGCTCACTTGCTCTCACACACACACACACAAACACACACACACACAAAGACACCTACATACACACGCACAGGGGTCACCGTGTACCTGCTTGATGTGTGGAGTGGAGAGGAATGGAGGAGAGTCTCCTCCAGTGGTGGGGCTGAGGGGAGATTTGATTCCCTGGGCAAGTGTTAGGGTTGGCGGGGAGTGCTGAGCTGAGGTGAGGCTGCAAATCCCATGGCCTGGAAGCCTTAGGGCCCAGGCGGGGCTGCTCTTGTAGGCAAGGGTGGAGGGCGGGGATGAGGGGAGTAGGGGGGGTTGAGGAGAGGAGGGGGTGGGGCAGTGGGGAGGAGGAGGCAGGGCTCAGAGGGCTCACTGTGGTGGTAGCAGTGGCCAGGGGCTCTCAGTGGCAAGCAGGCATGCGTGGAGGGGTCGAAGTGGCCCGCAAGAGGAGTGGAAGCAGAGAGAGAGAGAGAGCAGAGAGGAGTAAGTACATGCATGAGAGGAAGTGGCTTCAGTGGCTGGCTGAGGCCTCAATTGAAGTGAAGTTCCTGACTGGGAGCGCAGAGCATGAGGAGCTAGCACAGCAGAAACATCACCTCAAGCAGCCCCATGGTGGCATGGTGGCCATGGGCTGTCCCAAGTCCAAGGTTCCAATTATCATGGTGGTGGCAGTGGCCACAGAGGAGGAGGCCACTGAGGAGGAGGTAGCTAAAGAGGCAGCCTTGGGGGCAGCAGTGGCAGGGGTGATGGCGGCATCGGCGGAAACAGGTCTGGCTGTGGATGAGGCGGGAGCTGAGTTGTCTGCAGCTGAGGGGGACCAGAGGCCATGCTTGCCATACCATGAGCCCTCAGATCCCGCCCCTCCCTCCCCGACCCTCCCCAAGGTGCCATGTTTCAAAAATGGCACTGCTAGCCTAGACCCGGCGAGCCTCTCTCATTTGCCCAGCTGAGATAACGTGCCCCTGGCTGGCTTGTTTCAGTGACCCGGTCCAGGTCGCTGGTCCTTGGATTCTGGGCCTGCCACACCTGGAGCCACTGCCTAAAGCTGCTCCCAGCAGCACACGTGAGTGGCCACCCTGTGGGCCCATACCCTGGGACCCCATTGCCCAGTGAACCCCTCGACCCCCCCTCATAGTCTCCCCCATTCTGCGAACCCGGATCCGACCCGTGCCTCCCGCCTCCCCTCTCCTGTCCCACCTGTGCCTCCCCTGCATCCCATAGTACACCCTGGCTCTGCCCCAAATGCACCCCAGGTGTGGGGGGTGGGGGTGAGTGGCAACCCGAGGATCCCTCTCATGTCCCTAGTGGCCAGTGTCCCAGGAAACGGGAAGATGCAGGGTTGGGTGAGGAGGGGGCACCAGAGAGATCCTGGCCTGTAGTAATGGAGCCACACAGCCACCCATCTGCACCCTTCCTCACCTTGGTGGGAACCTGGTGGCTTCAGTCAGAGGTGGGGAGCAGCATCTCCAAACCTGCCTTCTCAGGTCTTTTCCTTTATTTCTGGGGGTGGGGGTGTTGGATGCAGAAGATAGACCCCCTTGCTGTGTGAGCCCTTGTCCTCTATGCTTGGTCACCCTTTCACCTGAGGAGGGTCCCAGAAAAGCCCACTAGGGAGGTGAGGACACTGGGGATCAGATAGAAGATCAATATCTGGGAGAAACACACCCCCTCTCACCCACACCCAGCCTATTCTCCCCACCCCAGCTGTCATCAGTTCTCACAGGGTGATCACATTTCCCAGCTCTGCCAGAATCTGCTGGTGCTCCCAGTCCATCTGGTCTCCTCATCCTCCCCAAGAATGCACCAAGTCACCCAGAAGCATCTAGGCTGGAAGTAGGAAGTCCATCCATGTATGTAACATTTAGGAGCCCATCCATTTCCCCAAAACCGCCCCCATCCCAGGTCAGACACCCCTCTGGGGGAACCATGAACCCCTGCTTGTTATCTGTCCTGGCTCTGAGGAGCCACCTGTCTCAGCACTCTATCCAGCATCCTGGCCTAGGGTTTTGGTTTATGTGGAGTTAAGGTTTGTTGTTCTCAAGAGGAAGATTCTGACTCTGGAGAAAGGGAGAGGCAGGGTGGTTCTTTTTTATTAGAATGGTGCTCCCCTTTGGTGGGATCCCCTGGTTCTGACAAGGGAACCCCATGCCCCAGCTTGTACATTGTCCCAGATGAGGAACTGACAAACTCAGGAGAGGCACTGTTCTGAGTCTGTGTGTGTGTGTGTGTGTGTGTGTATGAGAGAGAAAGAAAGAGAGAGTGAGAAATGGAGGGAGAGAGGGAGGGAGAGAGATCATCTTTCAACTTGTACAGCATGACTGTGCTCAGGTGAGCGATCAGTTGGCAAATTTCAGGTGCTGCATGTACCAGTCTTCTGTCACTGGTCTGGATTTTGTGTGTGTGTGTGTGTGTGTGTGTGCGAATGCATGTTGTGCATGTTGGGAGAGCAGGGAGATGAAAACAATGGAAACATATTTAAGTCACCATGTCTAAAAAGAGCGAAAGCATTTTATTTTTGTGTATGTGTATTGTTCTTTTGTCATCAATGCCATGTATGCTCCCAGCCACAATTTTTATTTTCTCCTTCACCGTTACATGAATAGTTTGGGGAAGGTTTTAGTAGATGTTCCTTTCCACCTCTTTCCACCTCTCTCTTCCCCTTTCCTGTAGCTCACAGTAGCTTCGGGGTCTGCGTGGGTCTCCACTTGGAGGTCTGTGTGAATCACAGACCAGAGTGGACACCTGTCCTTCTGTCTTCAGGCTGGTGAGGCAAGTGTGACCACAGCCACACTCATACAGCCAGATAACCTGCTCTGGTGTGTAAAGTTGGAGCTAATTCAAGGGTTGGGAATGTGTCTGCCAAACATAATTAGGGAATGTGATGGGGGGAGTAGGGCAGCAGATGTGAAGCTAGGAGGGTCTGGTGGGTGGCAAATGGTGTGACATAACAGATGGTTCACTACAAACAAGGAAGAGAGGGGAACCTTACCCAGGGTTTGGCGGTGTCCATGGGCATCTGGGCAGGGGGCTTCAGGCCCCCACTGGTGGCCTGGATTCCCTCCTAGGGCTGTGCACCGGTGGGCAGTCCTCCCTGGAGTCCTGTAGACTCCAATCTGTGTCCTGCCTCGGTTGTTTCCAGCTGGGCAGTGGTAGGCAAGTGCGTTCCCCCTAATGAAGCCTGCACGGTATCAGGCCACGGCAGTTAGCTAGGGCTGGCTGAATGCCAGTTTCTGTAACCTGCTGTTGGCTGTCTAGAAGGAAAAGGGGACCACTGACTTTGGAAGCCTTTAAGTTTGATTGGGACAACTGAAATGCCAGCTTTTCCAGGATTTTTTCTTTAAGCTGGCAATTAATACTAATGATTGGAATTTGGGTCAAATTAGATGGACCATTTCAGCTGCCAAACAATGATGTTCAAGGCGGCACAGGCAGAGTTCCCAAGCCAGATCGTCTCCTGTCAGGAACATCCTGCTTTGACTCCCTTCCTCCAGCAGCTGCTGATTCTCCTCTGGTTCTCTCTAGGGTGACCACCACAGTCAAGGACACCATGGGGAGCAGAGATGGTGACCTCGCAATCCCCAGGTTGCCAGCTATGAGCCGAGACGATTCCCAGCACTGCACTGGAATCTGGGAGATTCAGAGAACTGGGAACCCTCAAGGATTCTTTCTCTGCAACATGAAACTTGGGGGCCGGATGTGGTAGACCATCATGTCTGGCCCCAGGGGGAGGAGAGGAGGCCCCTTGAGCCAAGCTTTCACCTCACGTGCCTCATTCACACCTGAGGGTGGAATTGAGTGCCAAACTGTGAGTTAGCCTCTGGACAAAGATTTTTGAGAAGAGAGACATCGAAGAGCCCCAGAATCCAGCAAGTACATCGTGGCTCACATCCTCAGAGCCTAAAGAGTTAAGTGCGGTGGCTCCAGGAGGGCAGGAAGTGGGACTAGGAAGAACTGTGGAAGAGCTACTTCAGGCTTTAACACCTCCCCCACTAACCCCTCCACCCCCAGGATGCTTACCTGAGTTGGATTGGAGTTTTCTGTAGTATTGTCATAGAGAGATGCTCATTTATTTATCCAACAAACCGTTAAAGTGAGTGCCAGGTCCAGGAATCATAGACAATGAAATATTCTAGTGCTGGTTCCACAGCACATGAAGAAATCTTGGTTTGAGCTAGATGCCGGTGCTTCACACCTGTCATCCTAGCTACTTAGGAGGCTGAGATGGGAGGACTGAGGCTTAAGTCCCAGGAAGAAAAGCCTGTAAAACTCTTATCTCCAACAAACTACCAAAAAGAAAACGCCAGAAGTGGATGAGTGGCTCAAGCTGTAGACTGCTGGCCTTGAGTAAAAAGGCTTAGGGACAGCACCCAGGCTCTGAGTTCAAGGCCCAGGAGTGACACAAAGAAAGGAAAGAGAAAGAGGAGGGAAGGATGGAGGGAGAAAAGGAGGAAAGGAAAGAAGAACGGAACATGTAAGCCTTGGTTTGGAGTCCCTGGATCAAGGGAGCCAACCACTCACAATCTCTGTGGGGACAGTTTCAGAGCCTAAAGCCAGTATGTAGGACGAAGCCACGGACCCCTCAGGAATTTCATAACATCCAGGAGCTGTGTGGTCGCCGACTGCAGAGGGAAACAGCCTTGGGTGGACCCTAGGGCTCAGGGTGTGTCACCAAATTTCAGTCTCCCCTGGCCCACCGAATTTATTTTCTAGTCAGATAAGAAGAAATTGTCCAAAGTGTAGGGAGGTATAGGCTGAGGGAGTGTCAAGAGGGGGGTGGCAAGTGCTAAGCAAGAAGATGAAGAGAGAGGATGATCCCAGGTCAGGTGTGTCAGGCCATTGGAGCCATAACCTCATCTAACAACTTAGACCATCAGTGATAGAGACTTTGACCCAGCCACATGGCTGTTAAACGTCCTGACACTTTGGGTTTACAATTGACCAGCTGGCTGTCATCCACTGCTGGATGCCTGTGTGGTACATCCTTGGGGACTGGGACTTTTGCTGGCTCAATCTGAAGATGACACTCCCAGTGTTCATTCCTCGACCAGAGACAGAGGTAAGCCTGCCACTGGCACAGGACATCCAGAGAATGAGGGGGGAATCAGACCCGTGTTGCCCCAAGACTTCCTCTAGGGGACTGTAGAGCCCCGTGACTGCATTCTCAGAGATAGAGGTGGGTCCCTTTGCTGGCTCAAACTTTAGTCTAGATGGCAGATCTGGGATTCAGAGAGGGCCGACTGAAGGTGGGACAGGGCTGGTTAGGGGGTGGTGGGAAAACCAGAGGCACTGAGCTCTGAGCAGGGTTGTTTCATTGAGGATAATCACAACCCAGGAACATTCCTGGGATGGATAGGCCTTTTCTCCTTCCCGAGAGAGAGGGACCTACAGCCCTTCAGTCTGCATCCCTTGACCAAGAAATCCTTTCAATCCCATATCTTGTGGCTGGATAACTAGACCTCAACTGACTGCCCGCCCAGTGTCGAGGGATCTTGAGGCCTTGATTAGGTCACGGGATCCTCAGTATGAGATTGTACTTGAATGTCCTGACTTAGTGCAAGGTCTGTCCCATCTAAGACTGACATAATCTAGGACATAGAATTTAGAGAATCAGAGCAGGATGGGGTCTATTCTGTGAGTCTTGAGTATTACGTGAGCTTTGAGCTCCCGTGTGCCTACCTGCTTCCCTTTCTTGGGTAGGTCTATGCTAGAAAAAGTTTGTAACTAGGGCCTGGGTCCCATCCCTTGTGTTATGCTCAAAGCTAGCACACTGCCATTTGAGCCATAGCTCCACTTCCAATATTTGGGGGTCTTTAATTAGAGATAAGAGTTCTCATGGTGCTCAGGGACTGCTGAGGCCTTGGGCTACTCCTGTGTGTGTGTGTGTGTGTGTGTGTGTGTGTATTTTTCCCTCATCTTTCTCTGTCCCCTTCCTGGGCACCTGTCTGCCTCTTCCTGACTTCAGAGGGAGCCCCTCCTCCATGGCATGGCACCCTGCCTATAGCCCCCTATCAGGGTCTACAATGAGTCCTAAATTGCCAGAGACCTGTATATTCTAGCTTTTTGTTGGGGCCTAAATCTGGCTGTCCATAACTTTGGCCACCTCCAGAGGATTCTGGGTCAGCAGGGCCAGCTGACATAGGTTCTCCCCTGCCCATGGAGGAGAGGGGCTCAGTCATGCATGTCCTTTCCTTTTCCTCAACTGGGCCTCTGGATGCATGTCCATCCTAGCAGGCTGGCAATGGAATGGGGGAAGGGTGGTTGCCAATGCCTCTGGCCAACTTCAGCCTGATAGCTGACTGAAGGCCGCCCAAACAAGTGGATCTGGGGCTACATGGAAGGTGAGGCAAAGTTGTCTTCGAAGTACCCATTGGTGTCTAGGAAATGTAAACGTACCTTATCGCAGGAAAGTCTATCGCCCCTCTCCCCGCTGCCCAGCTGGGCCTCTCAGGTCCTTCTAAACAATTCCGGATAACCATAATACAGAGGCACAGACTAGATTCCAGGGTCAGGGTAGAGGGGGTGAGAGACAGGTATGGCCAGTACCTCAATGTTCTGGGGCATGAACCTTGACCTGGTTATGTCCCCCTTGTGTAACTTCCATTCTTAACCCAGTGCTAGCCACACACAGGCTACTTGTGACAGTGCTGTGGAAGTAGCAGGAACGGAAGTGAGATCTAGGATGACCAAAATCTGGATTTATGGCCTGTGGGGTTGGGGATGGCAAAGGGTATTTATCTTTTAAAAAAATCTCAGAGGGCTTGGAAGGTAGCTCAGTGGTAGAGCGCTTGTCTTGCATGGCTGAGGCCCTCAGCACCACATAAGCAAAAAGGAAAAAGCCGGAAGTGGCGCTGTGGCTCAAGTGGTAGAGTGCTAGCCTTGAGCTGAAGAGCTGAGGGACAGTGCCCAGACCCAGAGTTCAGGGCCCATGACCGGACCCCCCTCCCCCCCCAAAAAAATCTCAGAACTGGAACTCTGGGCCTAGGCACTGTCCCTGAGCTAACACTCTACCACTTGAATCACAGCTCACCTTTCATCTTTTTTAGTAGTTTAGTGGAGAGAAGAGTCTCACGGATTTACTTGCCTGGGCTGGCTTCAAGCTGCCATCCTAAGAGTTCAGCCTATTGAGTACTAGATAGCTGGTTTGAGACATTGGCATCTGCTAAAGATGTTAGTGTGTGTGTGTGTGTGTGTGTGTGTGTGTGTGTGTGTGTGTGTGTGTGTGTGTGTGTGTGTGTGTGTGTTTACCGGGACTTGAACTCAGAGCCTAGGTGCTATCCTTAGCTTGTTTGCACAAGGTTGGTGCTGTACCGTGTGAAATAGTATAACTTTCCTTCCCAGTTTTTTGATGATTCATTGGAGATAAGAGTCTACCCAGGCTAGCTTTGAAACTTGATTGATCCTCAGGTGTCAGCCTTGAGTAGCTAGGATTACAGGCATGAGCCACTGGCACGCAGTGGCAAGGATGTCTTTTCATACACTCTTCTGTTCTACAGCTGTCTACTTGCCCTGGCCTAGATTTCTGATCTCTATATCAGCTCCTAGCAGCCCCTGACTGTGTGGAGAACATTAAGCTCAAACCTGATCCCATTTCTTTGTCCTCAGTGGAGGGTACGTTTTGTCTGAAGCCTGGGTTGGAGAAGTAGCTGAACATGGGTGCTCAGCTGGGACAGAGAGGTACTCTGTTTTATCCAAGAAGGAAAGTGTGGCCAGTTAGATACTAATAGCTCATTCTCTCATATTCCTATCTCCTCAGAGGCTGAGATC
Source organism: Dipodomys spectabilis (assembly GCF_019054845.1). Classification (NCBI taxonomy): domain Eukaryota; kingdom Metazoa; phylum Chordata; class Mammalia; order Rodentia; family Heteromyidae; genus Dipodomys; species Dipodomys spectabilis. Next base: position 4,728,921 of record NW_024871098.1, on the reverse strand, counting down.
TGAAGATTGCCTTTCGTGGCAGCCCAGCTAGAAAAGTCAGTGAGACTCTTTTCTGCAAATAACCACAGAAAGCTGGAAGAAAAACTGTGGCTCAAGTGGTAGAGTGCTAGCCCTCAATGAAAAAACTCAGGGACAGAGCCTGAGCCCTGAGTTCAAACCCCTGTACAAATATGTGCACGCACACATGCATGCACACACACACACACACACACACACACACACACACACACACACACACACACAGAGGTGTTAATGATGAGCTCAGGTAGAACTGTGGGCAGTCTTGAGGCATAATCATAGTAAACTCTCAAGGCAGATCAAGTTGTTTCTCCCTAAGTCCTTCTTGGGCTAAGGGGTCTGGGTCATGGCAGTAAGTTCCATGGAACCTGCCCCTCCATTCATGCACGGAGCCACAGGACCAAGAGAAGGACACTATGGATGCTCTTTGTAGTTGGCCCACGATTTCAGACCTTCATCTGCCCCTGAGCACTGGTGAGGAAAGCAAGGCTCCAAACCCTGGGACTCCAGGGGTAGTGACTGCTACAAGCAGCAACCAGCCACCCGTGGATTCCTAAGCCTACAAGTCTTTCATGAGCCCAACTCAACACCCGTCAAAGGTGTGCCTGATAGATTCACACTTTTGTGATACTTGTGTGAGTGGGCATTACCTGTTGTATCATCTTGCAGCTCCTGCCCCTCCTGGCCCAGAACCCTGGTATGAGACGTAGATTTACTGCTCAGATCCATAATGCACCCATGACAGATGCCATTCTGATGACTCGAACGATGACCTCCATGCCCCAAGGTTTGACCCTTCTCTGATACTGTGGCCTACTCTGTAGGGAAAGATATCCAAAGAGGCTTCTCTGAAGACTGGTGGGACACCTAGACATTGGGAGTCCATCAGAGGCCCATTGGAAAATATTCTGCCACAGAGTGAGGTCCAAGCAGGCCAGTTGTTGGTCATGGGGCTTGAACTCTGGGCCTAGTTGCTCTTCCCCAGCTCTTCAGCTTACCACTTGAGCCACCGCGCAACTTCCAGTTTTCTGGAGGTTCTCTGGAGTTCAGAGTCTCCCAGACTTTCTAGCCCGGGCTGGCTTTGAACCATGATCCTCAGGTCTCAGCCTCCTGAGGAGCTAGGAGGACAGGTGTGAGCCACCGGTGCCGGGCTGATCTGGAGTGTCACTACAGTGGACTAGGACCTCCTGAAAGCTTTTTTTTATTTTTTTAGGAGCCAGTACTGGGGCTTGAATTCACGGATCTGGGCTTTGGTCTCAACTTTTTCCCTCAATGCTGGCACTCTATCACCTGAGCCACAGCTCCATTTCTGGCTTTTGGTAGTTCATTGGCAAGAAGAGCCTCAGTAATTTCATCCCTCTGATCTCAGTCTCTTGAGTAGCTAGGATTTACAGGGGTTGAGCCACTGGTGGCATTAGGCTAGAAGCTTTTCTTTTTTTTTGTGGGGGTGTCCAGTCCTGGGGCTTGAACTCTGGACCTGGGCGCTGTCCCTCAGCTCTTCAGCTCAAGGCGAGCGCTTTATTAATTGATCCACAGCACCACTTCCAGCTTTTTTCTTTTTTGCTTATGTGGTGCTGAGGAATCGAACCTAGGGCCTCAGGTATGCAAGGCAAGCGCTCTACCACTGAGCCACCTTCCCAGCCCCTAGAAGCTTTTCTTAAGCAAGCTTTCCTCCCTGCATTTGCCCTGACTCCTCCATGAAAAGGAGGCCTGAGGGTCAGGAGCTATGCAAAACAGGCTTCCAGGCACAGGAAATGGCTGGGGTCCATGGTGAAAGACAAGATAATCTTCCCCCTGGGCCCCATTCTGGGACCCCAACCTCTGCCCTACCTGTGACTCAAGTATAAACCTTGACCCAGCCTTGAATGTCCTGCCAGACTTGTCTGAAGCCACAGAACCTTCATTCCACCCACACCACCTGCTCTAAACCACACCTCAGGACCGTTGCCCATGCTGGACCTTCTGCCTGAGGCTCTCTGTCCTCTTTCACAATTTAGAACTCCTGTGGAATTTTGGCACTGGGTATATCATCTCATGGAGCAAGTCTTTCCTTCCAATCTCCCTCTTTATTTTAGTATTAAGTTTCTAGAGATGGAACTTGTGCAGGCTGAGTGGCAAATGCTCTATCTTGATGTGTGTGTGTGTGTATGTGTGTGAGGTTGTATATGTGTGTGTGTGTGTGTTGTGTGTGTGTGCGCGTGCCATTCCTGGGGTTTGAATTCATGGCCTTGATGCTATTCTATCCCTGAGCCTTTGTGCTCAAGGCTAGCGCTCTACTACTTGAACCACAGCTCTACTTCTGGCTTTTTGGGTGTTTAATTGCAGAAAAGTGTCTCATATAGACTTTCCTGCTTGCAATTGTCATCCTCAGATCTCAGCCTCCTAAGTAGCTAAGATTACAGGGGAGAGCCACCAGCACCTGTACTCTACCCTACCTTTACCTATAACCTCGGGCCTCCTCTGAGTCCCAGAACAATATATCTCACCAGGCTGACTTTTTTTTTTGCCAGTCTTGGGGCTTGAACTCAGGGTCTGGGCATGTTCCTGAGCTTCTTTTGCTCAAGTCTAGCACTCTACCACTGAAGCCCCAGTGCCACATTTGGCTTTTTCTGTTTCTGTGGTACTGAGGAATAGAACCCAAGGCTTCGTGCATGCATGTTATGTAAGCACTCTACCACTAAGCCACATACACAACCCAAGTCTCACTTCTAATGGGAGTTATGAGGGTGAGGTTAATTAGCTTACCCCTTTTGTTGTAGAAATCACTGACTATTTCATATCTTTGCCAATATTTGGGACCAGCCTGTGACTTGAAAATGAGAAATGATAAATGAGTGATAGCCACTAGGCCCCGGAGGTCTAGGCTCACATCATACAGAGGGATAGAGAATATGAAGTCAGAACCTTTGACAACTTCTGTAGCCTAGAACTGTGGTCTCCCTGGAGGCAGTGTCTGGCTTCTAGGTGTCCCAATGGGACACCTCAGCCAGAACATAATGCTTCAGTTCTTTAAATGGCAGAGAAAGATGCTTTGTTCAAGTTGCCGGCTCAGACTTAGTACACTCTGAGGGCTTGTCCCAGCTTGCCCAGGTTGGATGTCTGGGTATGGGCAACCTGCTGAATGCTCATCATCCATACAAAGATACAAGGACTTATTGCCTCCTCTTTTATTTTTTGGCAGGTCTGTGGTTGTACTATGAGCCTAGGCTCTGTCCCTAAGCTCCTTTTGCTCAAGTGTAGCACTCTGCCCTTGAGCCACACACCCATTCATGGTTTTGCTTTTTCATGTGACCTCTTAGAAAGAAGGGTATCATGGACTTTCCCACCTCGGCTGAATTCAAATTGGCATTCTTTACATCTCAGCCTCCTAAGGAGCTAGGATTACAGGCAGGAGCCACTGACACCTTGCTTTCTTTTCTTCTTGTTCTTTTTATAAATCATAACAATCTGAAATCTTCATGGTGTCATTGCAATGGTTTGCATTCAAATTAAACTACTCAGGCTTGGAGTTTGAATGCTAAGTCTGGTACCCACAAATGGAGGGATACCCTGACAAACTCATTCCTGTTCATATGAATGCTAAGGGAATGTTATAAAAGTAATAATTAAATGTGCATTTGCTTCATGATTCTATTTTAGAATGCCACAGAATAATTATTGGATTTATATCTTCCGTTCTATCATCATGGTATGATTGAGGATACTGACTAATTTTTAATTAATGCTTTTATAAGTATTCAACCAGGATACTTCATAAAATGGAAGCACTAATAACTAATAGTTGGTAATAATAATAATATATATATATATATAATTTAATATCCTCACAGACCCTCTCTCTCTATATATATGTACATATATATATGTATATATACATATGTATCTCAATCTACACATCTATCAACATATATATGTATATTTGTATATAATATACATATATCATTATTCCTATGATCAAGCCACACACACTAATCCCATATATATATATATATGGGACTATATATATATATATATATATATATATATGGGACTCAGATCTTCCTGGCAGCTCAGTTTGCCAGAGTCCGGTCTGCTAAGACTATGACACCATTTATGGATTGGGCATTTTAGTCCATGATTTGAAATCCCACGATGGCCAAAAATTTATTCTTTGTAGTAAGAAGCCAGTTTTGACACATTGTTTTCCTTCTCTGTGAAAGTCCTTGGTCTCAGTATGATGTATAAAATATATCCTATGTTATATGATATAATAAAAGTAACATTATATGTGTAATAATGCTAAATAAATAAGGGTAATAAATGTCAACACAGTAAACCCATGTATGTAAATAGATCTCATATATGAACATTATTTTTTCCAGTGCTGGGGCTTCAATTCAGGCCCTAGGAACTGGTCTGAATTTCTTGTCTTCAAGGACAGTGAGCCATTCCTCTTCACCCACAGTGTCACAGAGTTACCCAGACTCTGAGTTCCAATCCCATACCTGCCAGAAAAATTGTGCAAATCCAAGCCTGGGTATTACTACTACTACTACTACTACTACTACTACTACTATTATTGCCAACTACGGGGCTTGAAGTCAAGTCTTGGCATCTCTGCCACTGCCAGCACTGGGATCCTAGGACCTGAGTTCAAATCTCGGGACAGGCAAAAATATAAAAAATAAAAAAGAGAAGCATAGTACTGAGAAATTCAAGAAGGTAGTTTTACATTTTTATTTCCTTTGTATTGTAACCATCCTGGGTCTAAATGCCAAGGCGCAGAAAGTGTACATGACCTTGCATTGCTCATGTTTGGCGGCTATTAAGGAAGCCATAGCCAAAACCGGCAAATTAGGTCTGGAGGTCGAATCCCAGGACTGCCACTAATGAATGGTGGGAGATTCTAAGAAACCCATTCCCATATGCATCCATAGGAATGGAATGTTATAAAAGTAACAATTAAATTAGTAGTTAGTGTACGATTATATTATTATAAAATTATACACAACAATTATACTACATTGACTAATTTTCAATTAATATTTTATTATGTATTCAATCATGATACTTTAAAAAGGAAGGAATTTAATTGCCAATAATCAGTAGTAATATTCTATATGCATTTACATTGTATACAGACACATCTCTCTCTTGTTGTATACATATACATCCATTTATCTGTCAACCAATCTATACATTTATCTGTTCATACTTTTGTCACTCCTGGGGCTCAGTGGTAAGGTGTTTGCCTAGTACGTACAAAGTCCTGGGTTTGATTCCTCACTACCGCGTACACAGAAAAATCTGGTAGTCATGTTGTCCATCAAGCAGTTGAGCACTAGCTTTGAGCATAAAAGCTTAGGGACTTTGTCTAGACCCTTACTCAAGACCCAGGACTGGCACCCAAAAAAAGAAAATAGAATGTTCTAACTGCAACGATAAAAGGATAAGACTGCAAATACCTCATCACAGAGCAAACCAGGAGTCTGGTGGTGAAAGTTGACATCTAACCTGACTTAGTCAGAAGTAAACCACTGCAACCCAGCACCACGGAGCCAGATGCTGCTGGCTCACTCAGCTCTGTCATCCAAGATACTCAGGGGCTGAAATCTGGTGGGTTTAAAACCCAGCCCTTGAAGGAAGTCTCCAAAACTCTGAACTGTGGCTCACAGTGGTAGAGCTCTAGTCTTGAGCAAAAGATCTTATAACAGTATCCCAACATTCCAGTGCATTTCCTGTGGCTGACACCCAGCCCTCCCAAAAAGACCCATCCCTCTAAATCATTAGATGTGAATTTTGTGTGGTTTGTGATGTGTTTCTGAAAGAATGGTGATACCGATGAAAGCAGTCTCCTTCTAATGACTGCGTGTGGGTTACAGCTATGTGATGAGTCCTTCATGAGGTGTGTGCTGAGTCCTTTATGGGGTTCATTCTTTCATCTGATCCTTGTAAGAGCTCCACAAGTAAGATGATGGTGCAGATGAGAAATTTGAGGCTCACCAAAATTATGTATGTACTGAAATCTAGTGAGTTGTCTCCTGCAGACAATTATTTATTTTTCTCAGTCGTGAACCTTGGACTCAGGGCCTAGGCACTGACCCTTCCCTGTTGGCTCATGGCTAATGCCCTACCACGTGGAGCCAAGGACCCTCTTGCAACAGAGAGTTAGATCTAGGCGTCTGTAGCTGAGGTCTGTCACCCTGCCTACTCAAGAAGCTGAGATCTGAGGATCTGGGTGCCAAACTATCCCAGACACAAAGCGTCCCATGAGAATATTATCTCCTATTCATCACTTAGAAACTTGAAGTGGAAGCTGGGCACCACTAACTCACGCCTGTCCTCTTAGATACTCAGGAGCCTGAGAGCTGAGGATCAGTGTCCAAAGCCAGCCTGGGCAGGAAATTCTTGAGATGGACTCTACTCTCCAGTGACCCAACAAAAACCTGAAGAAATGCTGTAGCTCAAGTGGTAGCACACTTGGCTTTAGCTGAAGAACTCAAGGACAGCGCCCAGGCCTAGACTTCAACTTCTCCAACATACAAGAAGAGAAAGAAAGAAACCTGAAGAGGAAGCATTAGACTGCTTTGCATGTATGAATCCCTGGGTTTGATTCCGCAGTACCTCATCACTAAAAAAAAGCCTGAATTGGCCCTGTGGCTCAAGTGGTAGAGTGCTATCCTTGTACAGGAGAATCTCAGGTACAGTGCTGAGGTCCTCAAGTTCCAGGACAAGTGTATGCACACACACACACACACACACACACACACACACACACACAGAGGTATCAGAACAGAAGCTGTTACACCAAATTGTGGTAAAGCACTGAGCTTCGTTTTCTAAGCTTATGGTTAGCACCTAGGCCCTGTATTCAACCCCAAAAGCTAGCCATCCAGGGCTCAACTAGGAGGGGTCAAAGGTTTCAAAACCTGATGAGCTTCACCAGCCCTAGATGACAGGAAGCATTGTGATATTACCCATGTGCTTAGATTCAGTGAGCTTCTGATAACCTAAGGAGGCAACTTTGCCAATTAGGAATCTTTTAATTCGGTTCAGCTCTCTAGTTGTCTGCCAGAACGACCCTTGAATTAATTGTAGCAGTTTGTTTCAACACTGGGAAATAGTCTAACAAAGACAGGATAAGTACAAGGAACTTGGCCTGCCAGAGGAGGTGGCACAAATGAAGGCTTCTTGTCCAAACAGAGCACTGGGGAAAGAGATAGCTTTGGATACAAAGAGGTCGTTTTCTCTTGGCCTTCAGAGCCCGCCCACACTCATCCTCACTAATTGGCCCAGATGGAGTTTTTTATTACACAGCTGTACAGGAGTGAGGCCTTTTGTCTGCCTGTTCCAACAATGAGGCAGACCTTCCAGCAGCCTGAGGTTCGCAGAAACACTCAGGCTACACTGGGAACAATGAGGGGAGCCCCGGAATATGCACTGTCTTGAAAGCACTCTCTGTGCTATGAAAGCATTTTATTCAAAGCAAATTTCCTAGCTGAATGCCTTTCAACATAGGGACTCTGGATCTTCACAGATAGAAATACATGCATACATACATGGGTAGACATGGAGTTACTGTTTTTTGTTTTTGGCAAGTCTGGGGAGCCTAGGCAGTGTCCCTGAGCTCCTTTTGCTCAAAGGTAGTGCTATGCCCTTGAGCCACAGCCCCACTCATGTTTTTTTTTTTTTTTTAATTCCTGTGATCCCTTAGAAATAAGATTGTCCTGGGCTTTCCTGTCAGGACTGAATTCAAATTGTCATTCTCTACCTCTCAGACTCCTGAAGAGCTAGAATTACAGGGAGGATCCACTAACACTCGGCTTTCTTTTTTTCTTGTTCTATTTTTCTCATGACAATCTGAAATCTTCACAGTGTCATTCTAATGGTTTGCATTTCCGAGTAAACTACTCAGGCCTGGAGTTGGAATGCCAGGACCGCCACCTACAAATGGAGGGAAATCTTGAGCAAATCATTCCTATCCATGGGAATGCTTAATGGAATTTATAAAAGTTACAATTAAATTGACAGTTCATGATTCTTTTGTAGAGTACCACACAAAAATTATTGGATTATGTCTTCCATTCTAACTCCCTGGTTTGGTTCTGCTAATTAAAGAACACTGTCTTCTTTTACATTAATACTTTAGTAAGTATTCAACCATGATACTGCATTAAATGGAAACCTAATTTAGTAACTAACAATTCATAATATATATATAATTTAATATCCTCACATTGTCTCTCTCATATATGTAGCAAACTACACATCTATCTATCTATCTGTCTATCTATCTATCTATCTATCTATCTATCTATCTATCTATCTATCTATCTATCTATCTATCTATCTATCTCTCTATGTCTATATCTATGCCTATATCTAACAATCTATTTATATATATATATATATATATACATATATATATATATATATATATAGCCCACTACTATGGCTTAATCTCAGGTCCTCAGAACTGGCTGGCAGCTCAATTTGCCAAAGGCTTTTGTTCTACAATTGACCCATTCATAAATTATGCATTGTGACCTCTGAGTTCAAATCCCAGCATTGCCAAAAGTTTATATGTGCAGTAAGAAGCCAATTTTGACATATTTTTTTCCTTCTCTGTAAAAGTCCTGTGTCTCAGTATGATGTATAATCCATATGCAAATATATTCATGTGATAACATATAATAAATGAAAAAAAGTTATATATGTAATAATGCTAAATAAAATAAACAATGAAAAAAGAAAGGTAATAAATGTCATATGGAGTAAACCCACGTATGTAAAAAGATCTCATATATGAATATTATTTTTCCAGTGATAGGGCTTGAATTCAGGCCCTTGAAACTGGTCTGAAATTCTTGTCTTCAAAGACGGTGATCTTCCCCTCCCCTACAGTGCCACAGAGTTCCCCAGACCCTGAGTTCAAATCCCAGCCCTCCAGAAAAATGGTGCAAATTCCAAGCCAGGGCCTTAATTTTTTTGGCCAGGCTCGGGCCATGAACTCAGCTTGTGGCAACTCTGCCTCAGCCTTGATCACTCTAGGCTGGGGTGCAGCCTCTGGACCCACAGCACATCCTGAGGTCCTAGGACCTGAGTTCAAATCTTTGGAGTGGCAAAAAAAAGGTGAAGTGTTGGGAAGGTGGATCAGTAGTAGAGCGCTTGCCTTGCATGCATAATGTCCTGAGTTCAATTCTTCAGCACCACATAAGCAGAAAAAAACCGGAAGTGTTGCTATGGCTCAAGTGGTAGAATGATAGCCTTGAGCTGAAGAGTTGAGGGACAGTGCACAGACTCAGACAAAATAAGAGGGTGAAGGAAGGAGAAGGATAAAACTGGGGAGTTCCAGAAAGTGGTTTTACATAGTTTTTTCCTTTGAATTGTGACCATCTTGTGTCTAAATGACAGGGCCTGGAAAGTGTACGTGACCTTGCACTGCTGAAGTTTGATGGGCTATCAGGGAAACCATAGCCCAAACCAGCAAACTAGGTCCGGGTTCAAATCCCCACCACCTACGAATGTCAGGAGATCCTAAAAAATGCATTCCAATAGACAGCCATTTGAATGGAATGTTGTAAAAGTAACAATTACATTAGTACTTAGTGTATGGTTATATTATAAAATTATACACAGTAATCATAGTACATTGCCTAATTTTCAATTAATACTTTATTATAAATTCAAACATGGTACCTAAATAAAGGATGAAATAATTTAATTATTGATAATTGGTAGTAAAATAGTATATATAACTTAATAATATACAGACACCTCTCTCTTGTTTTATATGTGTATATATATATATATGTATATATATAAAACAAACCATATCTATTTCTACACTTGTCACTACTGGGGCTCAGTGGTAGAGTGTTTGCCTATTATGTATGAAGCTCTGGGTTCATTTCCACACTATCATATGCAGAGAAAAAGCCAAAAGTGGTGCTGTCACTGAAGCACCAAAAACAAGTTAGAATGTTATGACTGCAACTATAGAATGACAGGGCTTCAAATACCTCATGACAGAGCAAGCCAGGAGTCTGAAGCTGATGGCTGACATCTAACCTGACTTAGCCAGAGGTCAACAGCTGCAAACCAACTACATGGAACCAGACGCTGCTGGCTCACCCCTAGCTGCTCAGGGATGAGTTCTGAAACTGGTGGTTTGGATACTCAGCCCTGGCAAGAAATCTGCGAGACTGTGAGCTGAGGCTCAAAGTGGTAGAGTTCTAGCCTTGAGGAAAAAGTCTTAGGAGAGTATCCACAACCTATGAGTGCAATCCCCAAGGCTGAGGACCTTCCCCTCCATTAACCACCCCTTTAAACCATTAGATGTGAACATTTGTGGTTTGTGACGTTTTTCTGAAAGAATGGTGATACTGATGAAAGCACTAATGACAGCTTGTGGGATAGAGCTATGTGATGAGTCCCTCCTGGTGTGCGGGGTGCTATGGTGTTATGTGCTGAGTCCTTCATGGGGTGTATTCTTTCATCTGGTCCTTGTTAGAGCTCCACAAGTAAGACGATTGTGCAGATGAAAAAGTTGAGGCTCAGATATGTCCCCAAGGCAGGGCCAAATTTATGTATGTACTGAACTCTAGTGACTTGTCTCCTGCTGACAATTGGTTTGGTTTCATTTCCTCCATCATGAACCTTCAACCCAGAGCCTAGGCGCTTGACTTTCCTCTTGGGCTCATGGCTTGTACTCTACCACGCGGAGCCAAAGACCCCCTTGCAGAAAGTGTCACAGCTTAGGTGTTTTTAGCTGAGGTCTATCATCCTGCCTGCTCAGGAAGCTGAGGATTTGGGTTCCAAACTATCCCAGAAACAAAAAGGCCCATGAGACTATTATCTCCTATTCACCACTTAGAAACTTAAAGTGGAAGCTGGGCACCAGTGAGTCGCACCTCTCATCCTAGCTATTCAGGAGCCTGAGAGCTGAGTATCATGGTCCAAAGCCAGCCTCGGCAGGAGATTCCTTGAGATGATTATCTCCAAAGAAACACCAGAAAGCCTGAAGGGGCACTGTAGCTCAAGTGGTAGAGTGCTAGACTTGAACTGAATTGCTCAGAGACAGCACCCAGGCCCAGGCTTCAACTCCTCCAACTTACAAGAAAAGAAATCAAGAAACCTGAAGTGGAGTGCTGGGAATGTGTCTTAGGGGTAGAGTGCTTTGCATGTATGAAACCCTGGGTTTGAATCCTCAGTACCACATACCTAGAAAAAAAGCCTGAATTGGCTGTGTGGCTCAAGTGGTAGAGTGCTGTCCTTGTGCAGGAGAAACTAAGGTACAGTGCTCAGGTCCTGAATAAAAGCTCCAGGGCTGGTGTATGCACACGCACACACGCACACACATGCGTGCACACACACACACACACACACACACACACACACACACACACAATGATACAAGAAATGAAGCAGTGACACCCAATAGTAAAGCAAAGAGTTTCTCCTCTGAGCTCAAGGTCAGCACCCTGGCCCTGTGTTTAACCCGAAATCTACCTACCCAGGGCCCAACTCGGAGAGGGCAAAGGTTTCAATACATGATGAGCTTCACCAGCCCTAGATGACAGGAAGCATTGTGATTTTGCACAAGTGCTTAGATTTAACAAGCTCCTGGAAACCTAGGGAGGCACCTTTGTCAATTAGGAATCTTATTAGGTTCAGCTCCCTAGTTGTCTGCCAGAAGGACTCTTGAATTAATTGTAGTAGTTTTTTTCAACACTGGAACATAGTCTAACAAAGACAGAAAGAGTGCAGCAAACTTGGCCTGCCATGGGAGATGGCACAAATGAAGGCTTCTTGTCAAAACAGAGCACTGGGGAGAGAGATAGCTTGGGTACAAAGAGGCCTTTTTCTCCTGGCCTTCAGAGCCTGCCCACACTCATCCTCACTAATTGCCCCACATGAATTGTTTGTTACACAGCTGTACAGGATTGAGGCTTTTTTTTTGCCTGTTCCAACAATGAGGCAGACTTCCCCCAACAGCCTGGGGTGTGCAGAAACCCTCAGGATACACTGCGAACAGTGAAGGGATCACTCTCTGTGCTATGAAATCATTCTATTCAAAGCAAATTTCCTATTGGGGTGCCTTTCTTCATAGCGACTCTGGATGTTCACCGATAGAAATACATGCATACATACACAGACACACAGACTTAATGGCTCATTTTTTGTGTGGCCGCTCCTGAGGCTTGAACTGTGAGCCTAAACATTGTCCCTGAGGTCCTTTTGCTGAAGGAAGCACATTATTGTGTCTTAAACCATGGTTACCCTAGGCTGGGGTGCAGCATTTACACCCACAGATGATCCAGGGATCCTGGGACCCGAGTTCAACTCCTAGCACTGGCAAAATTCCATCAAAGCAAAAAAATGGAGGAGGAAAAAACCAGGAAGTTTTACACAACCATTTTACCTTTGTTTCCTTTGCACTGTGACCATCCTAGGTCTCAATGACTCAGCTTGAAAATTGTACATGACCTTGCATGGCCGAAGGCTGCGGGCTGTCAGTGAAGCTTGAGCCCAATCCAGACACCTAGGCCCTGAGTTTGATCCTGGGACTGCCACCTACACATGGCTGAAGATGCTAGGAAACTCATTCCTATCTATTCCTATCTATAGGAAGACTAATAGAATGTTTGGCATGTACTAATTGAATTACTAATTAACTAGTCAATCTAGTATAAGATTGTACACAATCAATATAGGTCATTGATTAATTGAATTAATACTTTATTAAGTCTTCTACCGTGATTAATTAATGGACGCATAATTTTAGACCAAATAATTGGTAGCAATAGAATATATAATAATAAGATATAGACATCACTTTACATATAGAGTTATGCAATAGAATCTACACAAATGTCTATCTGTCTCTGTATACATTTATTTATCGATGCATATACATATGTAAATACACACACACACTGCAATCTACACATCTATCTGTTTATATATTGGCCACTCCTAGGGTTTGATCTCAGGTCCTCAAATTTGCCTGCCAACTTCACTTGCATCATACTAGTGTGCTAACATTGACCCATTTATGAAGTGGGTCTTGTTCAAATCACAGAAATGCCAAAAACTTAATTCTGGTGGAAGAAGCTAATTGTCCCACTTGTTTTCCTTATAGGCAAAGTCCTGGGTCTCAGGAATGATGGATAATACATAGGCAAATCTATGTTCTATGTAATAGGATGTAAAAAATATTATATGTGTAATCATACTCACTAAAATACATAAGAAATAAGTAAAATACAAAATAAAATCAATAACTACATGAACCGCAATATGCAGTAAACCTGTAAATATAAATCATGTATTTAAAATATATACAAATATTATTGTTTTCAAGTGCTAGGACTTGAATTCAGGTCCTGGGAACAGGCCTGACTTTCTTGTCTTCCAGCATAGTAAGCTTCCCCTTCCCCCACAAAGCTGCAGATTTCCCAGACCCTGAGTTCAAATCCCATGCCTGGCAGAAAAAAATGGCGTCAATTCCAAGCCACGGGGCCTCATAATTTTTCAAATATTTTAATGTACTTATTTATTGATTTTTATTTTGTCAAGCATAGAGCTTGAACTCAGATAATGGCAACTCTGTCTCAGCTTTGATCACTCCAGGCTGGGTTGAAGCCACTGGACTCACAGCCAAACCTGGGTTCCTGGGCCTCAAAGACTGACAGGAATAAAAATAAATAAAACGACACAGATAAAGTTTGCCTTATTTGCAATAACTAGTATATGTCTGAGTCAAGCAGAAAAGTTCAGATAAGTTGATGTTAGGGAAATGAACCCAAAGATAAGTATTCAAAAGGTTTTTTATTTCATTCAATTGTTTCTAACATATTTATAAGATGATTTCTATGTTGCTTTATATGTCCCTTCCCCATAGTATAACCCGTGCTTTCACTGTATTTGATGGTGGTATAATTTGTGGAGGGGAAGGGAAAAATCAAATCGTTTAAATAGGGATACAGGTGGACCTATTGCAACAATGAGATGTACAAGTCATTATGTCGAAAAACGAACTTTACAACATTGGTGGGGAGGAGGATCTGGTAGGAGGGGCAGGGAGGGTATGGAAAGGGATGGGAAGGGGAAACATAGGAGGAGGCAACAATGTTTGACAAGAAATGTATTCATTATCTTGCCCCTGTAATTGTAACCCCTCTGTATGGTATTTTTACAGAAAAAAAAAACAAAAATAAAAACAAAAAACAAATCGGCAACTTTCAGATGGCTGCCTGTTTTACATTTGTTTTATTTGCAAGGTGACCATACTGGGTCTGAATGACATGGCTGAAAAGTGTTTCTAACCTGGCATTGGTGAAGGCTGGCAGGCTACCAAGAAAGCCCTAGGCCAACACAGCCACATAGGCCCTGTGTTCGAAGCCCGGTCCTAACCCCTACCAATGCAGGGAGATCCTAAGAGCCTGGTTCCTATGCATAGGAATACCGATGGAAGGTTATGAATGTCAAGGTTGTATTAGTTGTTCCTGAATGATACTACTATAAAACTAAACAGAGTGATTTTAGGAGGCCAATGGATTTTAATGGATATTTTTTGACACATTAAAAGAATACTATTAATTACATGGATGCAATAGTTTCAAGACTGTAGTTGATTTAATTAATATTTCATTAAGGATGAAAATGAAAATATTAATTACATGGAGGCATAATAAATACCCAAGAATTGCTAGGAATGTAGTTCATATAACTGAAGAATGTATAGACATCTCTGGCACTCTTTAAAGATCTATATTTATTTGTGTAGTACCATCTGCATGTCAATTTCTTCTTATTTTGTCAACCCCAGGGGCTCGATCTCAGGTGCTGGGAACTTCTTGTAAGCTCTATATGCCACAGGCTGGTGTGCTGCAACTCACCCATTCATGAATTGGGCCTTGCAGGCTATGAGTTCAGATGCCAGCACTCACAAAAATTGAATGGTGGAGTAAGAAGCCTAAGGTGACACATGTTTTCCTTTTCTGTGAAATTCCTGGGTGTTAGGTATGAAGTTTCATACATAGGCAAAGCTATATCCTATGTAATACATGTAGTAAATGTTTCATGTGTAATGAGTCAATAAAATAAATGGTAAATAAATGAATAAAACAAAAAATAAAATGAATAACTACACTAAGTGCAATATGGAGTCAACATACAGGGCTCGATCTCAGGGCCTGGGAACTGCCTGCAGCTGAATTGGCTAGAGGCTTCTGTGCTGGCAGTCACCCATTCATGAGCTGAGCCTCTAGGCCCTGAGTTTAGATTCCAGCACTGACAAAAATGTAATCATGGAGTGAGAAGCCGAGTGAGACAGGTTTTCCTATTCTTTGAAAGTGTTCGGTGACAGGTAGGATGTATAAATTTTTTGCAAATCTATATGCTATGAAATAGGATGTCACAAATGTAAGAAATGACATAGGTGGAAGAAAAACAGATTGAATTAGTAGTGAATCATTCTGGGATAAAATTAGACACAATAATTATAGGACTTGGATTAAGTTTAATTAATATTTTATTGAGCATTAAGAGAATAAAAATTATATGGAGACATAATTAAATACTTAATAATTCGTAGTAACACACGATGCATAATTTAATTTGTCTCATTTATGAAATATGTAATTATATGTATGGATGTATGTACATATATGATAAATAATTACAGGATATTGAGTAATTATTAATTAATGCTTTATTAATTGTTCAACTGGGACACATCATTAAATGGAGACATAATTTAAAACCTAATAATTGGTAGTAATATTATCTATAATTCAGTAATATACAGACATCTCTCCTTTTGTGTATATAATACGTATATACAGGAAGCTCTATCTATTTATACCTCGCTCACTCCTGGGGCTTGATGGTTGAGTGCTCACCTAGTAAGCAAGAAGCCGTGGGTTGCATTTCTCAATGCCACATAAACAGAAAATCCAGAAGTTCTGCTGTTTTTCAATCAATTGAATGCTAGCCTGGAGCACCAACACTTAGGGACATTTTCTAAGCCCTTACTCAAGCCCCAGGACTGCCGCCAAAAAAAGGTATAATGTTCTACCTGCAATGATATAAGGACAGGACTTCAAATACATCATCACAGAGCAAGCTATGAGTCTGGCGCTGATAGCTGCCACCTATCCTGACTTAGCCATATGTATACCGCTGCAACCCAGCTGCACGGAACCAGATGCTGATGGCTGGCTTAACCCCATCATCCTAGCTGTTTGGGGGCTTTAAAATCCAGCCGTGGCAAGAAGTCTGTGACACTCTTTAAAATGTGGCTCCTAGTGGCAGAGCTCTAACCCTGAGCAAATGTTATTAGAACAGTATGCACATGCTTTGAGTTCAAGCCTCATGGGTAACCCCCCTCACAAAAAACACCCCTCTAAACCATTAGATGTGATCTTGTGTGGTTGGTGAAATGTTCCTCAATGAAGGGTGATACTGATGAAACCACCCTAATTCTAATGACAATTTGTGGAATAGCGCTATGTGCTGAGCCCTTCATAGGGTGTTCTGTGCTGAGTCTTGCACAGGGTGCTATGTGCTGACTCCTTTACAGGTTGCTGTGTGCTGAGTCATGCAAAGAGTGTCACGTGCTGTGTCTTTCACAGGGTTCATTCATTCATCTGGTCCTTGTAAGAGCTCCACAACTGAGATGATTTTGCAGACAAAAAATGTGATATATATATAGAATTCCGTATTATACACACACACACACACACACACACACACACACACACACACACACACACACACACACACACACACACATATATATATATATATTATGGAATTCTATGCCTCCATAAGAAAAAATGACATTGCCACATTTGTTAGAAAATGGAAAGACTTGGAAAAAATTATATTAATTGAAGTAAGACAGGCTCAAAGAAACATAGGTCCCATGGTTTTCCTTATTTGCAATAACTAGTATAGGCCTGAGACAAGCAGAAAATGTCAGATATGTTGCTCTTAGGTTAAATGAACCACACCGTAAGGATTCAAATACTTTTTCTTTCATGGATAGCCCTCAACCACGTGGAGCCAAGGACCCCCTTGCAGCAGAGTGCCACAGCCTAGGGGTCTATAGCTGAGATCTGTCATCCTGCCATCTCAGGAAGTTGAGATCTGAGGATCTGGGTTCCAAAATATCTCAGACACAAAAGGTCCCATGAGACTATTATCTGCAATTGACCACTAAGAAACCTGAAGTGGAAGTTTGGTGCTTGTGGCTCATGCCTGTCATACTAGCTACTAAGCAAGATGAGATCTGAGGATCATGGTTCAAAGCTAGTCTGGGGCAGGAAAGTCCTTGAAACACTGAACTCCAATGAACCACAAGGAAATCTGATGTGGTGCTGTGGCTCAAGTGGTAGAGCACTAGACTTGAGCTGAGGCACTCAAGGACAGCACCCAGGTCCAGACTTTAACTGCTACAACAGAAAACAACAACAAAAAGAAAAAGACAGAAACTAACAAACCTGAAGTAGAGGGCTGGGAATGGGCCTTAGGGGTTGAGTGCTTTGCATATATGAAACCCTGGGCATGATTTCTCAAGACCACATCACTAGAAAAAAGCCTGAAGTGTCTCTGTGGCTCAAGTAGGAGAGAGATATCCTTGTACAAGAGAAACTAGGTACACTGCTTAGGTCCAATGTTCAATCTCCAGGACTGGTGTATGCATGCATGCACACGGACACACACACACACACACACACACACACACACACACACACACACACACAGACTAGAAGTGAAGCTGTGACACCAAATGGTAGAGCACTGGGCTTCTGCACTGTGCTCATATTCAGCACCCAGGCCCTGTGTTCAACCCCAAAACCTACCCACCCAGGGCAAAACTAGGAGAGGTCAAATGTTTCAAAATATGATGAGCTTCACCAACCTTAGATGACAGGAAGCTTTGTGATATCTGACATGTGCTTGGATTTCCCAAGGTTCCAGAAACCTTGGAGAGGCATCATAGGCCCATCATAGACGGCAATTAAACATGTCATTAGGTTCAGTGCCCTAGTTGTCTGCCAGAAGGACTATAGTCTATAGTCTCACAAAGGCAAGATAAGTGCAGGGAACTTGGCCTGCCAAGGCTGGTGGCATAAATGAAGGCTTCTTGTCAAAACAGAGCACTGGTGAGAGAGATAGCTTGGGGTACAAAGAAACCTTTTTCTCCTGACCTTCAGCGCCTACCCACACTCATCCTCACTAGTTGGCCCAGATGGAGTTGTTTGTTTCACCGCTGTACAGGGGTGAGGCCTTTTGTCTGCCTGTCCAGACAATTAGAGACTTCTTCCAACAGGCATGGGATGCAGAGAAACCCTCAGGGTACACTGGGAACAGTGAGGGGAGCCCCCGAACATGCAATGTCTAGAAAGCCCTTTCTGTGCCATGAAATCATTGTATTGAAAACAAATTTCCTAGTTCAGTGCCATTCATCATAGCTACTCTGGAGATTCACCTATAGGGATACATCCATCCATGTACAATACATGGAGCTACACCATCTTTTTTTTTGGTGGGCGGCAGTTCCTGGGGTTGGACATTAACCCTAGCTGTTGTCCCTGAACTCCTTTTGCTCAGAGGTAGCACATTAAAATTGAGTCACAGCCCCATTTCTGGGTTTTTCTCTGAGCTCATAGATATAATATTGTCAACTTTCCTACACTGGCTGGATTCAAAATAAGATTCTATACATCTTAGCCTTCTGAGGAGCTGGGATTACAGTCAGCAGCCACTGGCACCTGCCTTTCTTTTCTTCTTCATTTTTACTCTGTACATCTGACTTCTTAACAGGGTCATTCCAATGGTTTGAATTTATAAGTAAACTACCCAATGTCCTTTATAGCTGCTTTCTCTGAGAAGGATTTTCTCTCCTTATCT